>NC_067457.1:6376040-6719373 GCF_025434085.1 Hippocampus zosterae
GATTTTTTTATTTTTTATTACACTATGTCAGTTGTTCTTTACCCCTCCCCTGGTATGATTAACATTATGTGTGTGGTTGTGTCTTGAATTTGATTGAAATGAAAAGCCTAAGAAAGTCAAATATATCCAGTGTTCCAAGTCAAAAAGTCAAATATATCCAATAAAAGCTGTCTTTTGATGCTTTAAAAAGTATTTTCAGTGTCATCAGAGTGGCCTTAAAAGTCTTTCAAAAAAAAGTCTTCAATTTACCTTCTTTCAACATGACGACAGCCTGTTAATAGGGAGTGTGCGACTATCTTTTGTGTCGATTATTGAGTTGAATACTAAACAATGAAAGCCTGCCCGGCGTCTTTGCCTCACGTTTCAACCGGTGCCGTTTGGAATGCAATCGGTGCAAAGAAAGAGATTTGAGGCGGTGAAAGATTGAGCGAGACGGGCAACTGAAGGGGAGGAGCGCGCCCAGGGGTCCGTAAAGGATGAAAAGGGGTCTTGGCAGGCGTCTTAAGGGGCTAATAAAGTGAAGTTCTCTCAGATTAGTTAGCTAATAGAGCTGGAACGTCTTGCCGCCAGGCCTGCTGCTGTATGCCGCCTGTGATATGGAACGTGAGGCCCCGATGGATTACGTGCTATGAAGAAGCCCCCCCTCAGCCCTCCTCCCATAACCAACATCACTAATTTGCATTTGTGCCTTTCCCATATGATTTCTACAAGTACAAAGACAAGTAACAGAAGAATAGCAGATCCTGCATTTTTTTTCTGATGACATGACATCATAATCGATCATTGAACTGCGGCTTAGTATGTCCTGTAAACCAACACCACTCAGGTTCAACTCTGGGGGCTGTTGATTGCAGTGACCCCCTTGCAGGCCCTAAGTGCACTTCACACTCGCATCATTGCGCTCCTGGCTACCTTTTTTCCAACTCCCGACTCCCTCATCTTCCTCTGTGACCAGCTTTTATTTTCTCCTGAAAATTTCCTTTCAAAGCGATTCATTTCTTCAACCTTCATTTTTCTCCATACGTGCATTTTTCATAAGAGAAGAGCAACAATCTTTTCCTGGTCCAAATAGATCAAAGGATGACTCGACAGAAAATCCATCTACAAGGGAGATTAACTTTTTACACTCCACTTTTCGTCTGGGAAGTGACCGAATGTTAACTAAATGATCCTTTTATTGCTATTTTTGCACTTCTTGTGAGGAAATAAATGCAAAACGGTGCACAATATCACTGCTTTGCAAAAAAAACCCACATTAATCATTCAGCAGCTTGCAAATGCATTAGAAGATACTATAAAATAAGCGATTGGAGCATAATAGCGGAATGAAATGGGGGGGGGGGATCAGACTTTTCAGAATCTCAGAAAGGACTTGCACTGCAGTTCCCACAATGACAAATCCCCCCTCTTCCATCCTCCGGATATCTGTGTCAATGACATCTTTCCCCGCTTAATGAATTCACTGTGCAAAAACGCGCCTTTCTTTCCTCCCTATATTTAGCTCATCCTTTATCTGTACGCGCCACCGATAGTCTTATTAGCTGGGATTACGTCTGATCGGGGAGCTCTTAAGCTGTTTTGTGCTTTATCAAAGTGACATTAATTGAGAGAGTTTGTAGACGCCCGGCGGTCTGAAACGGTCGCGCCGCCGGACCCCTCTGCCGAGATTCCCGTGTTTGCGGCGGCGTGGGCCGGCACAGCGGGAGTTGAACCGTGGCCGCTGATGCCACAATGATTCATGAAGGAGGCTGCGATTACACCTGATTGGCTCACACATGACTAATGGCTTAAAATGTCGCTTAAATTTAATTCTACTTGCGTGTGTTTACATGAATTCCCGCAAAACAAATATTTCCCCGCCCGGCCGACTGGCTTGCACCTTCAGGGATCGCCACTCGCCCTTAATGAGGGTATCGGAGTCGATGTGTAGGACTACTACTTAAACCAAACACATTTCCGCTTCCCTAAAGGCTGTTATTTCCATTAGGACCTCATGAAATGGCTTTTTGTTTACTCATTAATATGTGCTTTCGGTAGCCGTGGCGTAATTTGTTAGCTCGAGTGGGAGGGCCGAAGCGGGGGTTGGGGTGGCGTGGGTGGGTGTTGTCGGCGTGGAGCTGCGTGGGAAATTATTCCAGTGCCCTCTGCCCTCCCAAGAAATGTCTGCGGAATTGATTTATAGAGAAGAAAATAATGCACAGGAACTCATCGCGGGGACTTATCTGCGGCGTGATGGCGTACAAGCGGCGATGATGGCGCTTCCTCCCGATCGTCTTGATTAATAGAAATAACATACCCGCAGAGATTTTTTTTTCTTCAGCACAGTGAGTGCCAAAATGGTTGAGTTCCTGTTTCATTTCAGGGCTCGGGTTGAGATTTTTTTTTTTCCTCGCGCCCCATCATGAAAGATGAGCTGACCGAATTGCACATTGATTGGTGCTGCTGGTAGCAGTGGGCAATTTCTTTTTAGTATGGAAATTGGAAATTGAACAAAAATGGCCACTTTTAAGCAAAAACAACAATTTCAGGGCACAGGTCTTGGGACGTTTTCATACATCCTGTTAGTCCGCCAAATTCAGGGTTGATTGGAGCTTGCGGTGATGTGCATTTTTTTTACAATAATGTAAGGATGGAGATAAAAAAAAAATCACGATTAAACAAAATGGTTGATTCTTTTCAGGAATCGGTGCCTGAGAATTTTTACTTGCATCATCTCATCTTAGATGAGCCCAACACATTTCACATTGCTGGATGAAGCTGTTGGCAGGGTGTCATTTTTCTGTATTGCAATTTGAGGATTGGATACAAATTGCTACTCTCAAACCAAGTGGCTGACTTCCTGTTCATTTCAGGGGTACAGGTCCTTGAGATCTGCCTCACGCCTCAGAACATGTGGTGTGACTAATCCGACAGCCTGACTGTTGCTAAGGCAAGCATTGACCGTAGGTTAGTCCAAATTTTACATGCGTTGAAAGCCGCGCTTGCATTCTGGCCTCCCATCCAGAAAGAAAGAATTTTACTATTTCATTAACTCATTCAGTACCAGCCAATTCTACACCAAGTCTGAAAAGACGTTTAAAAACGTCTTTGGGAGCGAATGTTAACTGCCGCTCGCCTGCTCCGAGGCCCGTTGTTGACTTGACATTTTTGGCTTGGCTTGCCACCCTTGTGCTCAATCGCCTGACCTGTTATTACATTGTCAGGATGCGAGATGGCGTGAAGTTGCTGCTCGCTGAATACACGCGGCGGAGGATGCCTGCAATTGGGTCCTATCTCTGCGTTCCACCCTACACACCCCAATGGCCTTGTATTGTTGTTTACGATGATACTAGTGCAGCGTGTTATACCGGAGGCAAATTCCTTGTGTGTTCTACATACTTGGCCAATAAAGATGATTCTGATTCTGATTTTATTGACCCCCCAACCCCCACCACCAACCCCAGCCTCCCCACCAACCTCTGCTTGTTAAGTTCTTCCAAGGACGGTGAAGATAAAGTCGAGGAAGCGTGTGTTTGAAAAGCAACTCAAGAGTTGGCTTATTTTTGTCCAGCGCTCATTAGAGCATCCCTGCCAACTGTCCTCCATGCGCTCAACTGACCCGCCGATCGCCTCCGTGACGCCTCACTCCAAAATATGCTGCTGTCACCCTCTGATGAAATCGTCCTAACGATATCAACCCTAAAATACAACTGGCGCATCTTTTATCATTGCTCCATCTTTTCCTCTCTACCATCCTCGTATGCAATGTGTGTTTTATTTTCCACATCCCCCAATCCCCCTCTCTCTCATATCTTTGGGTCAGTAATGAGCTGCTCTGATTTCTCCTTCCTGCCACAGGCACATTTTCTTTATACATGCGCACTACATCATCATCATACTTGTTTTCTTTTGGTTTCTCTTCTCGCACTTTTTAAGAATGAGCCCCCCTCCATGCGTCCTCATCTGTCTTAGCTGTATAAAATATGGATGAGCACTAGTACAGTTGCCCTCTGGCAAGACACGGACGGCAACACCCGTGGCCTCCGAGGCCAGAATGTTAAAGGCTTTCCCTTTCCACGAATTGTTGTGAACCAAATGAAAATTATTATCGATTATGCGTCTTAACAGAACGTCCTGCAGTGAGCGATTGTGTCACAACACCTGTAAGCTATAAAGTTTTTCGAGACTAGTCTGCGTCGATTGTTGCCCAAACTTAGTTCCTGGTGAGTTTAAGACCCCGCTCGAGTGCTCTCAAAAGTTTCACAAACCTTTGGGGTGCCGTCTGATATACGGGACTGCTTTGGTTTTATTTCAGCAGTCACGTCCTGCCACTTTTATAAGGTAGCATCGTTGGCGTAAAACAATTGCTGGAAGACAGCTGGGAAAGGCTCTAGCGCGCTCGCGACCAAAGTGTGAATAAGCGGTTCAAAAAATGGATGGATGGATGGATGGATTTTCCTTACTGACCACCTTCTCTGAGATTTGCTTTTTGTTTTTGCATCCATAGTTCCTCTGCCGAAATATGGTTTTCTTACTTCATGTGTCTACCTTTCTTCCCTTAGACCCAATTTTCTTTCACCGACACCTTTTCATCCTTTCTTCCGACCAACATACACTTTACATAGCTTTCTTTGTCACGTGAACGGCTTTTTGGCCTGCCTTCCTGACCTACTTCCTTTTTATTTTCCCTCATTCATTTCTGGAAATGACATTTTTTTGCCTTCTAAAGGAACAAAGGAACATGTCTGCCTTCTTTCCTGACCTCTTTCCCTGCCTTTCTTTCCCCCCTTTCTGCCTTCCTTCTCATGGACCCGTTTTTTCCTCCTTCCTTCCATGTTTTTGCTTCACCGTATTTGCCATTATTCATGGTTCCTGCAAAAATTATTCGCACCAAATTTTTGGCCCTCACCATATGTAAACAGTTTCACCTTTTCGTTACATCTGCCATGAATTGAACCATGACGGCTGATGAAAATGACTAAAAAATGAGGAATGAATGAAAGCGGGAGGGATATTTTCATCACATCGTAGTGTACTCTTGCGGTTTGGATGGCGACCCTCTAATTGAAACAAGATTCCGCAACGTTGGCTCAACAGCAGCTGTTGTAACTCTTTAGCCCGAGCTTGCGCACTCAAGCATTCTCCACTCGTATCCCCAGCTCCTTCGTTTTGGACTGCCCATGTTCAGAAGGGTTACGGTAATTAAAAACCTTTGGTTTGTAATTTTGTCCGCGCAGCACCACCGTAGGCGTGGACAGGTGTGCTGTCGCGAGGGCATTGTATCGACTCGCTGAAGGCATCAGGTGAGCTGTGCCGCTGTACACGTACAAAGCCGGCGCTGATTAACATTGTTATTCATTCATGAGCGCAGAGACCCGGCGAGGCAGAACCATTTATATGAGACTGCTTTTAACGAATGCAGTCGAGCGTCAAAAAAGGATCAAGAATTCCAGAATAAATACAGTCGGCATGCGTTATCATTTCAAAATGAGATACTTGGGAGTTCGAATGCCAACAGCTCATCTTTTACAGGTGGTGCTTTGCAGAGTTGGAAGATTTTTAATTAACCCCGCCGCTTTCGATCTGTCATGTGTTGTAACATCTTATGGTGCAATGAAAATATCTCAACTCTGTTTGGTTCTTCTGTTTGCTTACCTTGAATGTTTATTCCAAAATCCCCCCGCCCCCCGACGAGGCACAAAATATACATCATACTATTAAAACAATGGTCGGGAGTAATTAGAATTCTATGTGATACTTTTTTGACACGGTGTCCAAACCTGAGCATCAAATACACCGAAACATGATGAAGACATGCATTGCCGAAGTGTTGACTAGTTAACAGCGTTTCCAGCTTTGGGATACATGGATGCATGATTGACAGACAGAAAGATGGATGCGGTAGTATTAACTATATTCATGTGGTGCGCTTTATTTTTTTTTCATTTTGTTTTGTTAATGTATGCGTTCTTCAGGAAGGTGTTTAACTCATTCAGTACCACCCAATTCTGGACCAAGCCTGAAAAGACGTTTAAAAACGTCTTTGGGAGCGAATGAGTTAATGTGGCAGCTCGGTGATTATGTACTACTTCCGCAAGTGGAAATAAAATCTTTTTGTTCTCTTTGGTGAATTGGGGCAGTGAAGCAAGCTCCGTTCATTTGCAGTTTTGATGACCAAGGGTGATGTGTGTCCTGGCTGGTTCACAAACAGATACGCTGGACACATTTATGACATTTTAAACAATCGTCCCACATATTCTCGAATATAAACATGCTCCTTCCAAAGCGAGTGACCTTGAAGACATCGTGTTTGGTCTGGCCCCTGTAGTGTTAACTAAACACGCGCTGCTAGACGCCCGCTAGACCGCAAGTGAGGAATGTAACGCGCCTTTTCTTTTTAGCTGCGTTTTTAGCTCCGTAGCGGCTAATTCGGTCAATGAATGGAGAACACTGATGTCCGTTGGAGCTTGAGTGTTTGAGAGTTTTTTGGTTTGCTGGAAATTGCCTTAAAAAATAGTCCATTCATCGTCATAAAAATGATCATGTAATTTCGACATACATATTAGTCATCGTAACGTAGTTTAGTATGTTTGTAATCTGCATTTTAGCTGAAAGGAGATTGGAATGAGCCACCAGCAATGAAAACGAGTATTTTAAAAAAGCTGCAACAGTTCTTCACGATGATGTGACATAGCCCATATCAGATACGCCTTGTGGTCATATTGATTCAATTAAAGGGTGTAAGTTGTGTCAAAGTGGCCTTTTTGAAAAAGTCTTTAATTTGATGATTTAAATGGAATGCCTTAATTATTCTAAAAAAAAAAAGATACGGTCATTAAATATGCCCTTTAAAGGTCTTACTAGCAACCTTCTTTTTTGCATAATATAAATTTTAATACGTGTTACCACTAACAATCATACTAAGAATCCCCTTGCTACATTTCTCAAAAATAAAACAATATTGTGAAAAATATTCCATGTCACTCTCTTGCGCTTGTTGTGGTTGTGTTTGGTGAATACGAATGGCTTAAATGTCATTAAAGTGTGAAAATGTCCTGTGAATGCAGGTGCGTCTCAGAATCGGACACACCAAGGGAGGAATGCGTTTGGGTGCAAACGGTAGCCTCAAAATACCATCCTAAGGCATATTTGACCCCCGTGGTTCATTTGTACTTGGCACCTCTGCTGTCTGGTGTGTTTTGACGGAGTCTTTTGCTCACCGACTGCTAATGGGGTTTGAGAATGAGCAACGCCAGATGAAATGGCCTGCAAGATTGCGGCAAGTCTGGGATGGGCCGGTACCATGTGGCGTCGCGCCCGCACTGCCCCTTTGGCCGTCCTAGCGAGGTGGTGGTGGTGGTCAGCCAGGCGTACCTTGTCCTGCCAATTAAAGACGTGCCTTTGGTCCAGCCAGAAGCTTCCTCCCCGCCCACATCTTGTCCTCGTCGTCGTCTTCTTCTTCAAAAGACAAGCCATCTTTCTTTGTAAAATTTCATCTCATTTTCACCCTATCCCGTATTTGTGTTTTTCAGCCAACAGTTCAGAAATTTTTGTGTCATATATTCACAATGCTCCTTTCTTCTCCTAATACCTTTTCAACTATTTAATTTCCAGTTATATGTTTTCCCTGTTGTGTGTCCCCTTAGCAAATCCTTGACACATCTCTTTTGGCAGTGTTTGCGATAGTACCAATACGCGTGATCATTTTGCTCGCGACGTTAAAATGTTCTTCACATTTCGCCTCCCGTGCGGATAATCTGATGAGAAATTCCAATGTCACCAGCCAATATGATTTTCATGAGAGTGTTATGACCTGATAAACTTTTATCTCAAGGCCATTTTAATGGATAGAGTCATTCTTTTCAAATGGAAGGCAAAAGGAGCTCTGATCCAATCCCAATGCAATTTTCTGAAATAATAGCTCGTTTCACAAAGTGACATTCATTAGCAAAGGAACCTAAGATCATCCTCGTCCTCCCTGAGCCTCCTTTCGGGTTATTTGCAGTGAGACACATTTCAAATGCACGCCGCTCCGTACCCCCACCCGCTCCTTGCTTTGCCGATGTGTTGTACATTGAAGAACCCGCGTTCGATTTCCAATTACGCTCACTTTCATGCCATCAAACGTCAGAGGCAGCCTTGAAACGAAATCGCATGCTGTGCCGACCTGGTGACAAATCTTACGTCCTCAGAAGGCACGTTTAATCACGAACTACCTTGATGTTCCCACAACACAAAATGGGAGCTTGCTCAACCCTGCAATTTCATATACACCATGCTTGAAATTTTCTCCTCCAAATCACTCTGGATCCTCACCTTTGTGCCAAACCGGCCCACCTGAGACCAAGCGGCATCTTTCCCCATTTATTGATTTATTATTTATATTAACCGTCTCCACAGTCCATATCAGATTGCAGCAGTAGTCCATTTCAGACCAAAATGAACACAATTGTTGCGGATTCATGCATTGAGACAGTTCGATGTATGGATGATGTCACTGTCTGACACACCGAAAAGCTAGCCAGGTAAAACTGGTCTTCAGTAGCCTGCAAGTACTGAACATCCCTGTCTTTGTCAGCCTGCTGTAATATTTTGCAACAGAGAGCGGCATCAAATTAAGCGCTAAAGGCTCCCTTTTCAAGCTCCTTTGGGTGCGACGCGTGGGAGCATCAGACACTTTTTTTTATCCTTAAGAGAGCGCCATGTTTTTTTCAAGACGACGCATCTTGTGATGTGATCCGTTCCCATTGTGTCTCTTGACTCCCGCAAGTTCCCCGCCCCGCCTTCCCTAAGGCAAAACTCCTAAAGTGGAGCACATATTTGTTTATGGATGAGGGAAAACGTCATGCAGTCGCCTCCCTCCGCTCCTGCTCCGCTCGTCAGTCACACAATCGTCATGGTGTTCCAAGAGCGGGAAAGGCTGCTTGATTGATGGACACATTAAACGTGGCAGGACATCTGCTGTGACGACAATTCATCACATCAAAGCATGAAAAACGGACATTGATGGGCTCGTCACTGATGTTTCCTTCATGCGGCAATGAATTGATTGACATCATTCGACTTTAAAATCGAACCGTTCTTGAATCGTATTGCACGGCGTGTTTTGCGATACATATTGAATTGTCTTTTATCGGTGATGTGCACCTCCCTAACAAATGCTTACATTTAGTGAGTGAGAGCTCACATTTGCTGTCCTTAATCTTGCAGGTACCCTGAGAAAATTTGGGCAAGGAAATGGTTACATTCCTCTCAATTGTCTGATGATTGTTAACTCATTCACTCCCAAAGACGTTTTTAAACGTCTTTTCAGACTTGGTCTAGAATTGGATGGTACTGAATGAGTTTTAAGGTGATGCCATCCACATGATCATCAGCAGCACGTCATAATCTTTTCCACACTGCGCTTTCTGAAGGTTGCAGTACGTGAGCTACTTCTCAAAATAAGTGAATTAAAGAGCATTCGTACCATGTGCAGTGTCAAAACATTTCCCATAATGCACATAACACATTTGTTTTATGTATGGGTGAATGAATAGCTGTAGACCTAAGGAAAAAAAAGACCCTGGAGAATGAATACGAGTCATATAAATATTTATAGCCTCTGTTTTGATCCACCTCACTGCAGCATTGAGCACAAAGGCGGATCGATAGAGTTAAGTTGTCGGAGCGCCGCGGTGGGTTGCGCCCTGGTGTATTACAGAGCTGTCCTGATGGGCAGGTGAGATTTGTACACTCACGAAAGGAAGAATGCAGGCGTGTGTGCAGGTCAGCCTGCAGTCGGCCTGGAATTTTGAGTGGTCAGCACTTTACTTTTTGACTTTCATCGGGTTTTTAATGAAAATCCATTGAGATATATCTGGCTGGTTGATAAACATTTTAGAAACTATTAGCCCAAGGTTTGGGGTTAGGTTCAGGCTACAGTTTCAGACTTTGACGTAACCCTAATCCAGATTAAATGTCAATTCTCGCCCACGTTTTGGTAAAACACAGAAAATGCTCAAGCACACAAAGCACCGATGTGCTTCATGCGGAGTAATGAGCTGTCGCGGGAAGTCATGCTCCGCTTCCTTCGATGACCCATTGCAAGATATTTCTCTTGAGTGCCAAACAGTGCGCTAGCGTTCAATTAGCGCCTCCGATGCTGAGGTGATGGCATGGAGGAGGGGGGGGCTTTACGCCACAACGGAATCAGTGAAGCGCTGAGCTGTCATAGTATTCTATCTTCTTGAAGAGTTAGAAGCTTAACTCATTCAGTACCAGCTAATTCTAGACCAAGTCGCTTAAAAACATCTTTGGGAGTGAATGAGTTAAATGATGGGTCCAGGTCGTGGTGTAATCATAGCTTCTCGCCACTGTTGACTTTTGACAGACACAGAGAGCAGGGACATTTGACTTTTTGCGCACGAATCGTTTTGGTTTCGGTGGCAAGTTAAAAGGGATTTAGCCCGTCTGCTTGCTCGTGTCTTCGGCTCCGCCGTGGACCGCATCACACAGAGCCATCCCTATGCCCAAGAGGCCATTATTCAAATTAGACGCTCTGAAAGAGCCGCCGCACAGTGGCCAACGGCTTTCATGAGCACGTGACAAATGAATCCTCGTGTGGTGGCTTCTCAGACCGAAGACCACAAACGTGGTAACAAAAAAAAAAAGCTCTTTTCAACACATTCTTTTCTGCTTTTGCCAGACCACCTCTGGATTTCCTCAGGGGCTACAGGTGGGCTGTTTGCTCCACGAGGTCCAAATAGGGGCTGGAACATATTGAGTTACTTGCTGCTTGCCTGTAGCCTTTTGGCCACATCACTCTTCCTCTCTTTCCCGGCAGGATCAGTGGGGTAATAATATTCGAGCCTTTTGATGGCAACCGTGAGTTTCAGAGAGCAACGGGCAGCTGGTGCGCCAATTGAGGCCTGTTCATCACCCTAAACCGATTCGAAGCGACTTGATGCATCTTGCAGCTCAGTAACACTTAGCTATCGATGCTTTAGCATCTTATAGTTTGACAGTTTTTTTTTTTTTTTAAATAATAGTCAGGATGTTTTGTTAGATATCCCACAAACACACAGACATGTTCCTTTTATCTTGTTGAGTATTTTTGGGCTAAGACTGAATCTATTGAGATATTTCAAAGACCACAAAGAATTTCACGTCCTCGCCAAAAGATGTATTCCTGGTACCTTGAGGGGTTTTTTTAAAGGGATTTTTTGTCAGATTTCTCAAGACAAAGAACAATTTTGGCTCCTCGCCAACAGATGTCTTCCTGAACCCGTGTGTGTGTGTGTGTGTGTTTTGTTAGATATTCCTAAAACGAAGCGGAATTTCAGCTCCTCACCGACGGATTTGCTTTTGTTACCTTTTTCTTTTGTGCGTGTGTGTGTGATAAATCCAGGGATCTTATGTCAAGACAAAGCACAATTGAAGCTTCTCCCAAAAGACATGTACTTCGTTTCCTGAAGAGGGTCCCCCCCCCCACCCCGCCTGGATAAAACTAGGGATCCTTTGTTTGATTTCCCAACGATGATGAATTTCAACCTCTTGCCATCAGACACATTATTTGGGGATCTATTTTTTTATAGATATCCTGAGACAAAGCAGAATTATAAGCTACTTGCCAACCACCGAGTTCCACTTATTTTTCTGAATGTTTTGGGGGATAGCGCTCATCAACTTATATAGGATATTCCAAAGACAAAGCAAAATTTCTTCTCGTCTTTTTTTCAGCATTCTTATATTGTTCTGCACTGCAATCAACTCCACACTGAGGTTTTGTCTTTGCTGTTTTAAGGTTTTGCTTGGTTTTGAGGTCTCCGTCTCCAAAGCTCTTACAAGGGGGAGGTGTAGGCCAACCCTGCTATTTCAACTCCATATATAGTCACATAGCTTCACCGCAACGATCGGGCCAGACTGGCTGTCTGGCGCTGGACCGGGGTGTGGCTCACTCACGAGCGGGAGGAAGACAGAATGGGTCAGTTCCCCCTCGGTCTCTCCTCCCGCCAAGCGTGATCTTAACGTGGAAAGCCCAGCCGTTTAAAAGTCGCTCCCACCGCAGCGTTGCAACTATATCAGGCGCAGGATGTTGTGGCGTTAAACGTCAGCCTGCTGAATATCAAGCAGGCTTGAGTCACCAAGCTCCCTGCTCCTGCTTTGGACCGCAGCAAGGAGTCCCGTTTGTCTTCACTTTAGTAAAGGTGTACAAAAATCAAAAGACTGAAAAAGTTGGAAGCGGAATTATGAGCCACTATGGGAAAATTTGTGTCATGATTACAATCATTGCTCGAATTAATTTGTTCATGTAGAATAAAAAAAAACATTTAAAAAGTGTTGATTGTAACCTGTAACTGATTAAATTGACCTTCCTCTGATTATTTTTAATTGTTAGCAAATGTAAACTTCATATTCAAGATCACCGGTGTCAAACTGAAGGCCTAAGGGCCAAGTTTGGCCCGACACCTCTTTTTATATGGCCCGCAAAAGCAAATTGTCTACATTGACTCCATGTTTCAGAAAAAAATCCAATTGCTTAATTTTCCGTCATCCGTTACAGGGACTACTACCGAGATTACTGTCGGGAAGGTTTTATCGAATCTTTTCAAACATGTTCAGCAACGGAGGAGGAGTAACAATCCTCTTTGACACAGGTAGATCGGGAGTGACAAGCGGAGAGCCTCCCTGAAGACGGGAGGCTCTCCGACATTTAGACACGGATGAGCTCATGCCAACATGGAAACCTTTGCCCTTGTCCCTTGCCGATATCTGGCTTACAGACTGCATCTGCTCATGTGCGTTCCACTCGCGAGCTGTACCCGCTGTTTAGCCAGGCGTGGACATTCGAGTAGGAACAAGAGGGAGGAAAATAGTGACGGCAGATATGAAATTGACAGTGAAAAGAATGAAAATAAAGCAAACCAAGACGAGAAAACAGAATTAAGTAGGCTTCCAAGATACGGATGTATCCAAGTTTTCAAGTTTGTGAGTTTTGGGTGAGCTTTGATGAGATTGAGGTGAGTTGATATTTTTTGGGGAGTGCTCATGAAAGTCTGCACGCACGAGATGTTTGACCTTGTGGAGTTGACTTTAGAGTTTTTGTGTTTAATGGCGAGTCATCCAGCTTTGCTGCCATGCACCACCTACTGTAAAAGTCAAATGTCACACATCAGTTTAGTATCTTTGAATTAAGTCTAAATTGGATATTGATTAAGCAAAATCCTTAGAAGTTTGCCTCAGAAGCCCCCCCCCCAAAAAAAGCTTAAACTGGCCTTGAAATCAAACTAGCAGTCTTTTTGGACATTGGACTTTTTGCAGCGCTACATGTCATAGCTATGCCTACCAAATTTCACGTGCTAAGTGCTGAATTTTCCAGAAATTCTTGTTATAGTCATCAAAGTGGATGATGGAAAAGACATTACTATTTAGCATCGTCATGGTTCAAATTTGGTACCCATCGGTCCAGATCTCTTCAAATGGTTTTAGGCCAGTAATTAGTCTTAAACGGCTGCAACAGACCAAAAAGACTTTTGTATGGCTCTACTTATGGCGCGTACTTCCAGTAAAATAGGCTGTATTTCAAATGAATTCTCTTGCTAACCCCCTGAGCCAAATTTGGAGCTCTTGCCCACAAAGCCCAATATGTACACTGTCACCAGGATGAACACGCCTTGAGTTGAGCTGAGTTTTTTAATATGGGGAAGCCTTCGCACTGCACTCTCAGTCGCTTATAATAAATTGAATGCGCATAATTTACGGCATTTCTTTAAAGCGAAGAGTAAGATGAGTACGATTGCAGAGACTATTCTCACTGATCCTGAAATTCTTGATGTGTACAGCGGCCCGTGCGTATGATATTATGAATTCATAGGGTCTGGGTAACCAAATGAGCGCCCGTCACCTGGAATTTGCACTGCTTCTAGATGTAATATTTTTATCAAGAGATGCCTCGTCACCTGCAACAATTCCTCTGTAGCGACAGTCACGATTGCTCTCGGCGGCTTATTCGAGAATTTTTTCATTTTTCCTTTTTTTATCCAGGAGCTGCCGCCCTAAGTAGATCGCCTGGCGCCGTGTAAACCCTTCGCTGTTTACATGGTACAATCCAGCACGATT
Source organism: Hippocampus zosterae (assembly GCF_025434085.1). Lineage (NCBI taxonomy): Eukaryota > Metazoa > Chordata > Actinopteri > Syngnathiformes > Syngnathidae > Hippocampus > Hippocampus zosterae. The sequence goes on from NC_067457.1 coordinate 6,390,120, forward strand.
GTCTGTTATAAACAATCTCAGAGGGGGTCTCGCTGGCTACTTGACAACATTAGGCCTCCTGTGGCATCGAGTGCCAACTGGGTATTAAGACATGATGCGCCGTTGGGGGCGTGCACAGTTGACTTAGTAGGTCCACTTTTGGGCGCAGAGCAGCTCGTGTTGATCAGTCACATCACAACAGCTGTGGCCTTTTTGTGGTTCTTACACGTCTGGAGCACCCCCCCACCCACCCAGAACACCCCCCCTCTGCAGTTCCTCTAACATATGTTGCCACAATCGCCGTCACAAAGACCTTCTCCGTTTACATTGTGTGTGTGACTTTATTTTATGAACCAGACATTCCAAAAACTCTTTAGTGTTGCAAGTCCTGCTCGCAACGTCCTGCCAAATCGTTTGTTTCACCCCACGGACGACTGGCATCCAACCCAATCCCATCATTCTTGGGGTCACCTGGTGTTTGCATGAAAGTGGTCTAGTCATAATACTCAGCCCAGGCAGACCACCCGGGAGGGGGTTGCCACAGACCAACCTCTGACACGGGCGTTTTCTCCAAGTACATTTTGGATTCTGTCTTGAAAATGTACCAGGGAATAACACACACCCTTTGAGAAACCTCTCCTGCAACTTGAAGACAAGACTCGTGTTCCCAAATTTAGTCCTCTACTTTAATCCTGCCTTGCAGATGATTTCATGTGGAAGTCGTTTTTTTTTTTTCAAAGAAACTCAATCATGGCCTAAATGTTTTACAGACCTCCTGGAAATATCTGTAATGAAATTAAACGTGCTTCAGTTGACCTCATTTCAACCAGCACGAAAAGTATAGTTACATTTGTATTTGTTGACTTTCTATAATTTTTTTTTTTTTTTGACAGAGGGAAGTTACCAACCAGTACCAAAGTACTTTTCGTGAGCATTTTACACAACTGGACCCATGTTACGGTTTCTACGTCCTCTTGTTCCCTCGTGTCACCATCGGAAAAAATGCCTTGAATTGGCATCGAAGAACGAAGCGGCTACTGTTAGCTTCCAGTGTGTGCTTGTCCCTGGTGAGCCAGCTCATGTGACTGAATGTTTTAATTGTTTTACCGTTTTACGTGAATTGTGGTTTCAACTCTTATGGGTTCAATTTGACATAAACACGAGGTCAATAAATCACTGAAGTGCCGTGCTTGTACAAACACCCTCATGAAATATTGCAACAAGCGCGCCGTTGTTGTGATTAACGGAAACACTGGAAAGCTGCTACTAATTACTCATGAGCGCGCATGAAACGTTACATCCAGAAATAAACATATTTATTTCTACGGCATCTGATTTAATTACTCGCCGCTTAAAATGTATTGTTAGCTGGTTTGTTTTTTTACCCCGTGCCTCTACTTTTAATTATAATTCTCACCAGCATTTCATTAAGGCTTTAAAAAAAAATCAGCTTTACACGGGTTACAGGACGTTCATAAACGGCGCACTTAAGACCGAATGATCAATCTATTAATATTTAAATGATTTCATGTATTCATCTGCTAATGAGCAGGGTTCAATTCAAGCATTTTATCGGGCAAAAATGAGGACGACTCAGTTGAGTTGCAATGCAACCGCTTGATCATCTTTGTAAACACAGTTTTCAAAGAAGGAAGACATAAAAAAAAAAAGAATTCTGCTGTTTAATCATTTAAAAGCTGCGACAGGAATGAAATGAAATATCTAGGACGGATAAAAAAAAAATCTATCAAAAAACTGTCGTGGGTGGGCAAGGAGGGGCAGCAGGCGTCGGTGGCGGTTTGGAGGCTTTGTTATTCACTTCCAAACGCCCGCTCTGATCCTCTATAACACAAATCTGACTAATATGAAGTCCAGAAAGTTTTTAAGCTTCCAAATACAAACTGTCCCCTCACTCTGTGATGAGCTGTAACAAAGTCGACAAAGCCTAATAAAATGCGAAATATCAATGTACCTACTTTGCACCCACAAAAATAAAAATTAAAAAAATTGAGCAGTCACAGTAGATTTTGTTTTCAAGGTTTTGTCAATATTTTATATATTGACAAAAAATATTGCTTCATCACATGGCATATGCCATGTGGCATATGCCATATCATAAATATACTCCCATAACAGAAGTCCTAATTTTACAGCTGTCCCGCCGTACATTACCTTGAGGTTGGTTGTTTAATATTGAAGTGTTTTTCATTAAAAAAAAAAAAACTACTTTATGACTCGACTGTCATGTAAGCATGTGCGACAGAATGGAATCTTGGCATACAATGGAAGCACGCAAGGTAGAAATTGCTGCCTCGGAATATCAAGCAGTGATTCGCAACCCGTGTGAATTGGTGCCTTGAATCACTTTGAGCGAGAGGTGGAGTACACCAAAGAGTAGTTGCAAATCAATCCTGATTGCCGTCCGTCAAAACTACCCCTGAGAAACCCGCTTCAGAAGCCATAGCTACAAAGTACAAATGTCCGTCTGCAAATAATGCACTTAATCCCACAATTTTGTTTGCAACCTGCTATGTATATGATCGGTTTTAGTCAGTACTGTATTAACACAATATTGCTTGCCAAAAACAAATTACACCCGCCAGCGACATAGTAGAGAGTGATAGCAATCTAGGTAGCCCCCTTGATGGGACTCTGAAAATATTTACAAATTAAGATACGTGGATTGTTTATTGTCGGGTTAAAATGGAGGGCGGGGGGCATTAATTCGCCAGAAAAAATGCAAAGCAGAACTTTTCACTGGTGATTACTACACTTCAATCATGACCTTAAACAACACCATTGCAGTGTTGATGATGAAGATGGCACAAATTTTATTTTATTTTTTCCTGGCATGATTTTTCTGATTTGCATCACTCGCCAGTCTGCCTGGCAAGGCATGAAAGCGCCGCGGCGGGTGTAAAGAACAGGGGAAGCTTGATTGGAGAACAGAATTTGCAGCCAATGCCTAATCATCTCCCCAGGTAGCCGCTAAACTTTCGACTAGCTGATTGAATTACCAGGTCAGGTAGAAAGGTTGTCGGGCAGCAGGGACCAATCGGCCTCCCGCATGGCTTTAATGTGTTATCGTCAGACTGATGCAAATGTCATCATTACTAGCCATTGTCCGTGTTTCCACAAACAAACTGTTAAAGAAGAGTTGTTTTTTGGGCAGACCATAAAAAAGATGAGGTAACAAAATAAGCCAAAGAACTCATGTCGCTATGCCGCGAGAGCAACAAATGTGCTCTCAATTAGCCTGACGCAAGGAATGCGGCCTGCCAGAGAGATCGGTAGCTGCCGACCTTTGTCCTTGCAATTCGATCCCAATACACACCACACAAATCAGCCCACAATTGGTGTACCGGGGCAAAATCTCACTGCATTCATCCATTTCTAAAAATCAAATAACGCATGTCTTCCCACGAAGCATATCAGATATTGGTCTAGCTTCTTTGAGGGTTTTTCCAATAAATCATTTCCAGTTCTGTTTTAATTCATCTTATAACTCCACAAATAGGGTAAGTCTCATTTTCACTGTTCATTTACTGGAAGTCAAGCGGCCCATTCCTTGAACATACATTCAGAAATTACTGAAAAAAACTAAATGAGAGGGAATATGTGCCCATAGATTTTGGATGACATGGATACTAGAGTGCATGTAAACGTGGTAGTTATCCGTTCAAACCACTCAGAAATATTCTTGCACAGAATCAAGCTACCTAGTAGACTTTTATGCCAACATTGTTCCTGTTGTCACATCTCAGACATATAATTGTCACCACTAGAATTAGACCCTGACTATTCGAGTGAGGTTGGGAAAAAACATTTTCCTAACGCCCTCAACCACCTTTTCTTCTCTTTCTTCAGTTTGCCCTCCCGTAATTATGTTGATACATCTGCTTTGCCGGCATTCTTTCTCGGATCTCATTCTCGGTCGGTCACACTCCGGCAGCTGGCCTTCCATCTTTGCTCGGTGCACCTGTTTGCCGTCTCGTGGGTGCCTCTAGCTGGCCACAATGATCTCATCTCACTACGGCTCGGCTGCTTCGGCTCATTTTTTTTCTTTTAGTTTAATCAGCTACAACCGAAGCCGCCGGTGACGTATGTGTTGTTGCGTAGCATTAGCATAATGCTCATTTACCTTGCGCTGAATCATTCCAGGTAATTCAATCTATATGTAAAACACCCATGCTACTCGGTTGACAGCCTGGCTCAGCCATTTCGCCCCGGATAGCTCTTAGGTGCCATAATTAGAATCCGCAATTGAGACAAAACTGTGCCAGCTCAGCAAGGGCATGCACTTCCCCGAGTCACCAATAGGCGCTGAACGTTTTTTGTAGATGGCACGGCTGCGCTCGAGCATAAAATGGTATGAAGTGTATAATGACAAAAAAATTGTCGAAACCTTATGACTACTGGAATCACGTCAAAATTTTGAATTAATGTGATTGGGTCGGGGGGGGGGGCACAGGCAGACAGATTATCAACTCCATGGACATGTGTGGGTGTTGCCATTGCAATGAATTCATTGAATTGACAACAGCATGCGTTCAAGCCATTGATTGAACACATTATTATTCACACTCTCATCGCTATTATTTACATATCGGTAATATCATTCCATTGGCTCCGACACCACTATCGAGGGCGGGTGGGCGTGGGCAGAGCAGGGCAACACACACGGACTCGGGTTCGGAAGGTGATCTCACTTTACAACACTGTGATGTCCCTCGCACGCTTTCCATCATTGCCCGCGTAGGTCGACTTGCGGTTCCATATGATCATTCCTTGTTCGCCTCAAGCTGAAAATCGAACAAATCCGTTTCTTCTTCTTCCCAAGGACTCTGACTGTGTACCTTTTACTCTGCATTTAAAGGGAATGAGAGGAGCCACTTCGATTGGCGCCAAATCAAGTCGGTTGCGTTCAAGCACACAATGGTGCAAAACAGCCTTTTTTTACATTCGCCACACAGCTTTAGAACGCACTTCACGCGACACTGAATAGAGCAAAATAGAGCCCATTTGATCATTTCCTTCACAATTTATCCGCAATTCCCAACTCAAACTGACATATATATACACACCTCATACAGTTGACGGACTGCGTTAAAAAATACAGCCGAAAAGACAGGACCGAGCAACAAAAACCTTTCAATCGGAAATGTACAAAAAAAAAATAATAATAATAATTTGAATTTCCAGACGGCCGATCAATCTCTGGATGCATCACCAGCGGTTTGTCCACGTGGAAATGACAGCTAGTGACGGCTTTGAATGGGACCGATTATTTCTGAAGACCGGCTAGCGACTGCCAGCTTATTTATACTCCCTTGCTATTCCATGTAAAGTCCATTGTTTATTTTCAACTTCTGCTTCTCCCCCCCCACCCCACCCCCCTTCCCCGATGAATAATTGACAGCGTTCATCCATAATTTAAAGAAGCAGGCGGAGATTTACACGGCTATTTGTGTCGCTGACTTTTGTTTGGTGACATATTCAATAATTGTTTCATATATCAAATTAACTGCAAGTGGCGAGCGCCTCGTCGCTTGATGCAACTTCTGCTTTTCCGACTCGTCGGGGCCTCGCTGCGCCTGCCAGGGGAGCCTCCTCTTGCTTCTCATCATGCGTTTCCTCTTCTTTTTCCTCCTCCTTCAACACCGCACCAGTCAGTTTGTTGACATTGCGCGCGGGTCTGGCGCTCGAGCTGCTTCACATTAGCGCCACTGTGTATCTTTTATTTTCCCCCCAGACTTCCTCGTGTGCGAGAGCATTCAAAGATTGCCAACATTAATAATTCCACAGAAGACCCAGCATGTTATTTAAGAGGTATGTTCCCAATAAAATATGGGCTTCTGTCATGCCGAAGGAATCTATCAAATGTGATTTCTTTTTTTTTATTTTACCCGTGCCTCCATTTGGCTAGATGTATTATTAACTGGTGTGTGACTTTGGCAGAAACTTTACACGTATTTTGACAGGATGATGATAATTCTCACAGCCGCTACCTTGCGAGGCTGTTCAGGGAATTGCGCTAACCAAACGACCATAGTTATTGATGTTCCGACAGTATCTTAGGACATTTTGTTCCTAGCCTGAATGTCATTGCTCGTTTTTACACCGCAGTCAAGTTTTTATTTATTTATTTATTTCATTTATCTTGTTGTTTTTCTCAATACACCACGATTGTTCTTCAACAACCCCTCTGGATTTTAGGTTAGCATCTGGGTTTGCATATATCCTGTAGACCACGGTTAATTTTGCCATATGCTAGACTTCAGTGTAGAAGAATTACTCTTCCATATTTCTGTACTTTTTGCACAACTCGGTGTTGTCTGGTGGATGTCACACAATGTCATCGGCATGTTACAACAATCGAAGATTAATGGCCAGTTCCCTCTGAGCCCATCCGACACAATGCCTCACAATGGCGAGGTACTTTTGATCAGTTATCTTGGTCTAATGGTGTCATGAAATGTACAGGTTGTTTCATCGATCAAACTGTGGTGAATGTTGCCATTCGGCTCCTTTTTGAAGGATAGCAAAACGTTCTGAAACAGTTGCAGTTCGACATGTTGTGCATTCTAAAGTCTATGGAAGGTGAAATTAAGGACACTTGTGGAGATTATAATGCATTTTCGGTTCATCATGACATTTCACCGCAAACCAGTAGTGTGTGTCTGATGTGTGGCCCTTCTCTAAATCCAAGCAGGCCTGGGCCTTTTGCTTTGGTTTTTCCCCTTAGCTTGAAGGGCAACTATGTGAAAGAAAGACAAAAAAAAACATAATAAAATTGAATAGAACCAGACTTTGAGCGGGTCTGGGGAAGCATATGTCTCCTATGTGAGCCCCATTTTGGGTGGGCGATAATCCCAGCATGCCTAAACAGGACTCACCCCTTCGTGTTTTCATGTAAGGCATTTAGCTGGTTGTTTTCACAATCAGGTGTGGAAAGTTATTTCCCTCTCAAAGTCAGAACTTGGCTGGAGGCGGGTCTGGTCGAGTTTGATAACAAATCGAATTGATCATTGTACATTGGGTATCAAATTGCGGGACGGATCCACTTGGCCACATAATCAACATACACAAATGCTTTAAGTGCCTCATCCTCAAATATGATTTACACTGATGCTCCTCGAGTGGCAAATTTATGAGCCGGCGCCCATTTAAACGTCTGCTTTGTCAGCAGTGAGTCACCATCATGTTTTGTGAGTCACAGGAAATAAGCTCGTAATGCCTTCCAGCTATTCATCTTTGGCTGTCTTCAAATCTGAACTGTGGAAAGAAGATTTTTTTTTTCCCTTTGTTCATGTCAAATGTTTGAATTGACGGGCAGACCTGATTTGCTTCAGGCAATTTTGTCAACTCCGCCTGCGAAGAACAACAACAACAACAAAAAACGCAGCTCGTGTCCTCCCTCTGACAGTGGTATGCGTCGACTCTCGTGCTTTACGTTTGAAGAGTGTTTGACAGCCTTGAAATTGATTTGACTTGTTGTTCAAACAGGAAATGTCACTTCCTGACGACATGGCGTGCGTGACATGTTGCGATAACGAGGAGGTAAATGGATGGGTTACGGTATCTCAACCAAACCGATACCTTGCAAATTGTCCCTCAGTTTTAGTAGTGGGCAGAATAGGGCAAACCTCAGATCAGTTTGATTGGATGTTTTTCCAATTTGATGTCATGCCACCAGTCCGTTTCTATCTCGGAACTCCCAAATTAATATGCGGGTTTCGTCGGTGGCTATTGCGACAAAGAAAAAAAAAAATGATGCCGGTTGCTTATGAATCTCTTTCATCACACACAAGACAAGTGTGACCTTGCGGAGTTGAATTATTCGAGTGTTGTGTTTTATAGCGAGTCATCAAACTTGCAATGACATGGCACATTCGAATTTCATTTGGTAACAATCAAACTCATCTTTGAAGACAAGTTCGTCTTTCAAGAACCCTTGGAACAAAATGTCCAAAATGACCCAGACTGGCAGCTTCAAACAAATATAGAAGACTTTCGGACTATTTTGTTTATCTACTCATGATTGCATGTCTACCATATGTCGTGTTGCAAATGAAACTGGCTTCGGGGCTGAATGAAAAAAAAGTTTAGTTTTCCATTTTCAATCCCGCTTGTCCTTATTAGCTCATTAACTCCCAAAGACGTTTTTAAACGTCTTTTCAGACTTGGTCTAGAATTGGCTGGTACTGAATGACTTAGGGTCACAGCTGATCTGGAGCTTATCCCAGCTCACTTTGAACGAGAGGCGGGTTACGCAATAGTCTGGTCGTCAGCCGAAAGGATGCATGATGAACACATCTTCTCAATATCACGTTGCCAAGGGAAGCAACACTTCCCGTTTCCACAAGAATGAACAAGACTTTTCATGGCAATTTCATGGGAATGCTTTGCCGCGATGGCTCAAAAGTAATGACTGGTGATGCGAAGCCAGATTCTGCGTCATCTGTCGCTTGCTTGCTGCCAAATACTGTTATGTTAATGTTATTTCATCTGGTCGTCGTCCCTGTCGGTGTCGCTGGACGCCTGCCGCAACCCCCGCTTCTTAGTCGGAAACTGCTGCAGTGTTGCAAAGTGCGGGGCTGCGATAAAGTGTGGGATATATCTCTATTTTTTTCATAAACACGAGGTGTGAAGACAGTTGGAAGGATTAGGACGCAGATGTGTCAACATATCAGGAACAGAAAGCACCTCTTCAGACAGTGTTGCACGATAACATTGTAGTCTGGCGATTTAGAGCAGAGGCTTTTTTTTTTTTAATGGTGCAGGGCGTTGAAGCTTACCTGGAGGTTTCGTCTACAACCAGCTATGTCAAGATAAATGAGCGAGGCTCTGAAAAGTGAAGGAGGCAAGCAGGGAAGTCCGTGAGGGGGATCAAAGGAGCGTGGAAGAATTGTCGGAAAAGAGCCTTGGAGGGTGAGGAGTGATGAGTTGAAGACAGCTGCTGCATCATTAGTGTATTAGGATCCATCCTTGGAGGAACGGGTCCACTTCCCACGGACACGGTCAGGCAGCTGCCTGCGCGCTTCATACTTGGAGTCATTTCGCATTCATCACCTCTGGAGGTTTTTCTTACCACTTTTTGTCTGAACTGTGCTCGCATGTACATCCTCAGCCAGAAGCCTCCCATGAATAATGTGGCAGCACAAGTTTCTCCCCCCCCCCCCCCCTCCTGCCACTGCAGAGGCAAAGAATTCTATGTTATCTTTTTGAAAAAAAATGTATTGACACTTTCCTGCCACTCAAACGAGTTGGGCGTACCGCATATTGACTGCAGGTACAGTGGAAACGCCAAGATGGTCAAGGATGCTTGATTTAGACACTGAGAAATGGCTGTGTAACTTTTTTTCCAGGCCGAAAGATTTCAAGAGCTTTTTTTCCAATGTTTTTCTTGAATTTCTTTGGATCGCGGCATGAGATCTTGAGATCTCGTAGCCTGTTTCACTTAGTCTGATAGATTCTATTGATGCGATCTCATGGTTCAACAAATATCATGTGATTGACAGGTAGCTTTGGTTTATTATATTTTTTTTGTACCTTAATAAATGCAATGAACTGCATTTTGTATTTTCTTGTCTCTGTGTGATGTTAAAATTGGTTTGATGAACTGAAATATGTGAAAAATACAGGATTTTCAAGCTTTTAAAGATTTGCAAAGAACACAGGATTTTTTTTTTACATCACAAAAACATGTACACTTTATGTGCTCAAAGGATTTATTTTATTTTTTTACATCACAAAAACACGTACACTTTATGTGCTCTTAGCACAATAGTGCCAAAGATGGCTGCTGTAGGAAGCCAAGGCATTTATCACAAGTGTGTGTGTTTTTGTGTGTGCTTAAGTGGAAAGACAGCTAATTCCCATTCCGGCGGAGCTGAATTGTTGTAATGTTTAATATGTGCCTTGCAAAATCTTTCTTTGCTCCTTCCGTCGCCTGTCATCCATCTCTAATTGCCGCCGACCTCGCACATCATATGCGTGTCTGTCGTAACAATAAATAAATAAATACAGAAAAACAGCGGTTAGAATTTAACACAAGGGAGCCATAACCGTTTTCCGGCCTACATGCTTCTTTTTTTTTTTTTTAACAGCCGTGTTTCGAGGCTTTATAAATACACGGCAAAGCATTAGGGAGTGCAGAACGGCTGCCAAATCACCAGCACGACACCTGCTTACTTCTGCTCCGTAGATCATTGTGTGGCGAGCACAGGAAGACAGTAAGATGCTTTCATCCACTGCTGCCGTGTCACTCTTTCATTATCCGATATTTATTTACACAGGCGAGGGGTTCAAGACTGTCGGTAGGGTTTAAAACGACCGCTGTTATGGTTCTATATTCGGGTTTCAGGAGCTGGTTCGTGTTTCAAAGCCAGAGTTATGGATGCATGATTTGCAACAAGGGTCAGAGTTTGAAATGAAGTTTTTCAGATGGTTTTGTATTGACGTTTTGAGTTGAAAGGAAGGTTCCAATCCTGCGTTAGGGTCTCAAGCAAGGCTTTGGGTTTCAGTTTCACCTGCGAATGGCTGGCAATCGGTGTCAGGGTGTCCCCCCGCCTACTGCCTGAAGACAGCTGGGATAGGCTGCAGCACGCCCCGCGACCCTTGTGAGGATAAGGCGGTTCAGAAAATGGATGGATGGTTGGATGGATGGTTAATGTTTCAAGCCTCCGTTTGGATTTCAAGCCGAGGTTACAATATCAAATCAGAGTTCCAAGGGGGTGTGAAAGTAGACTGCCAAGATTCAAACATGTTTTCAAAGTGTTGTTTTGAGGAAAGAGAGCTCACTCCCAGTGGGTTGAAAGCACAAAGTGCATCCCCATCGACTACATAATGAAAAATAACAAAGCACCCCCCTCCCTAAAAAAATGTGTGCACTTTGACCTCGCACACATTCAAACATTTACACACACGCCCCCCCTGTCCACTCAATTTGCCCTGCCGAAACATGTCATTGTTTTGCATAGCGCACATAATTGTTTAGCAAGTCCATTGTTATGTTATGCGCCCGCCGCAAGGTCAACCACTTCCCCTCCCTTCGAGAGGCCGCACAGCAAAGACGGAGGCAGATTCCCAAAGTCTCTGCAACACCTTTTTTCTTCTGCAAATAATAACAAAGTGGGTGTTTAGCCACAATGTACTCTGACCTCATGAACAAGTTATCCCATAAAAGATGCATGCCACACAAAGTGTTCGCGGGCACTTAACCGCCAACACGATTGCGCTCAAATTGACCAAATTGTCTTGAATTATCCGGCATCTTTTTTTTTTCTTTTTTATCTGTAGTTACCACTTCCCCACTTTTTTCAGCACGGGAACATTCTAAGTGACAAGAGCTGAGAACAAGACAATTGGGGGAGGAAAAATACTGAGATTGTTCGACCGTGCCGGCGAGTTCAAAGTTCCAGGCCCAATCAGGCGGCGATGGCGTCAGATGATGGTCGACCTTCCCGCTGGCGCTGGCTTTCAGCTGATTATGAGTATCTCTCCCGCTTGCAGCTCACCGGGACGTCTTCACTTATCTCCGCGTGGCCGGACAGCGGGTTGAATATTAAGCGCTGGATATGTTCGGGTGGCTTTTTTCCTGATTAGCGAAAATACAGGTGTTAAACTCAAGGCCTGAGGGCCAGATCCGGGCCAGAATTTGGGTTTCAAATTCTGGTTTTATGGTTTTGGACAAGGGTTTGGCTAAGTAGAGTTTAAAACCTAAATTAAGGTTTCAAACGAGGATTACGCTGTGAAAGTAGTTTGGTTTCATGCCATAGTTCGGGTTTCAAAATATTGTTTTGAGTCACGGTTGGTTTTCAAACTAGGTTTGTACGGTGTCAAGTCAACAGCTTCATTCCAAAGTCCAAATTCAAGCCAGGTTCAGAAAGATTTCAAGTTATTGTTTCATATTATGGATCGTGTTTAAGATTCATTTTCAATTGAATGCTTCAGAAATCAGGATTTTTAATCTGTGTTCGGCTTTCAAAGTTAACTTTCAAGCATGGTTTTGGGTTTGCAAATAGTGTTTCAAGACAGGGTAAGCGATTCAAATGAGGGCTTCAAGCCAGGGATTGTGTTCCAAAATAGAATTACAAGATATTGTTAGGTGAAGTTAGGTTAAAATAAAGTTTTTTTTTTTTTGAGAAGGTAGTCCAAAATAGTTATGAATAATTCAAGTTGAAGAACTAACGGAGCAAATGTTTTTCCTTGGAAGCCTAAAATCCAATGTACGCCTTCAGGTGCCAATCCATGAATAGAATACAATCGTTGACCTGCTATTGCTTTTTACTCCATCCTTCGGGCCAAATCCTATAAAAGAAGCAACTGTTGTTTTGTTTTTTTTGTTTTTTTTCTAATGGTAACATTTAGACATTCTAGAGGAATTCGCCAAAGAGTTAAAGGCACCCGTTTTTGTAACAAAATCATCCTGCAATGCTCCCAGAAGTGTCCCTCCATCACCTGGCATTATCAAAAGTCTAATCTTCCATAAATAGAGATAAGAATCATAATAAAGTAAGAGAATAGTTTCCTGTTTTTACAAGCAGGCGGGAGGTAGGAGGCTGCGGGAACACTGCGGCAGTCTCATTACTCCAGCAGGGCCTGAGAGAAGACAGTGACATCGTGCCTGCGCGTGTGATTCATAGAGCATGTTCCGCACCTCGCTTTTTATCCAGTCCTCGAGATTATAGGCCAGACTAATACTTTGTCACTCCCACTTGTACCGCCGCCATTGTCCCGCGGGCACAATGTGATTGAAAATCCGACGCTCCCTTGTCCCTCCTAGGTGCACTCTTGCATTACCTTTCAGCTCCGCTTCTTATTTTTACAGTCTCAGAGAACGTGAATAATGGGACGTGTCATTTCCTTCTGGTCACTGGATGGATGGATGGGTGTATAGATTGGTGGATGGAGGGATGGAGGAATGATTGCCTTCCTTAGCAAAAGGCCCGAGTAAGAGGTGACATGGTGTCGTGATCAGATAGATGGGTACTTCTTTCAAAGGACGACATCAAGATGGGATTGGCGTTTCAAATTTCTCTTTGAAGGCGGGGTTAGTTTTTCAAATTGTAATTTTAAACCAGGGTACTGGTACTGCACATAAGATAAGACGAGATATGATAAGAAACCCTTTCTCAATGGAGAAATTCCCAATTCGCAGCAGCAAAGTTATGAAAGGAAGAAGTGGGTGAAGCTTTCTTCCTTTTGGTATTTTGCTAAACAATGTGTAACATTGTCTTTTCCCAACCAGTCCTTGTGGCCTCCCTCATTTGCATAAAAGCCCAACGCCGTGGTTTACGATTCGGGGTTAAAAAGCCTTATTTTACATTTCAAATAATGATAAGGGTTTTAAAATCTGGGGTTCTAGCTAGTGTCTGGGTTTTAAACAAGGGTTAGAGTTTCAAAATATGGTATGAAACCTGGTTTTGGAGTTTCGTATGAGGTTTTGTGTTTCAATTTGATTTCAAACAAAATTTCGGATTTCAAATTAGTTTTAAGACAGGGTTAAGGTTTGAAACAAAGCTTAGCATATCATAGGAGGGGTTTCCAATCATGGTTTGAAATGAAAATAAGGGTGGGGTTCCAAATCGAATAATGTTGGGGGTTTCACAGATAGGTTTGAAAGCAGTCGTCATAGATTTTTTTTTTTTAATTTACGACAGCTCTCATCATGAATTGCATTCCACGTGCAACCCAACTTGAATAAGCATTCGCGCATTCGCACTTGCCTTTCTTTCCATTAGCCTTGTAGCATCGGAGGGTAAAACCATTCGATTGCCATGAAGAGTTTGTCTCAAAGATTTGATGCCTTCAGCTTGTTCCCGTGGTGTCGTCCTTCCTTCACATCCAAACCCCCCGAGGTTACGTTTGATGTGCCGCTATCTCATTTGGCACTTCCTCATAAACTCTTCGCTCGGAGGCCGAAAACACATTTTACCGCGTATCCGTTTTGTCTCTTCCCCTCGCGGGGGTCGCAGTTCCGGCGGATGTCCGTCCGTCACCGCGCCGGAGCGGACGACAGAGGACACTCAGTTTCACGCCCCCCGCCCCCTGCCCCCTGCCAAATGCCGCTTGTCGCTGTAGTAATCATGCCGTTTTTATCATTCCTCCGACGTTTCTCCTCTGTCGCAGTTATTTGATGTATGACGCTTGTTATAATTTGCGGCGATGTGACCAGATATCTTCTGTTTGCCGTATTCGAACCACGGAGATAATAAACCGCTGGCCCGACTGTGTTCCTGTATGATCGCAATCTGTCAATCTTAACAGGTTGTCGCGCGAAAACAGGATGATACATGGACTTTGAAAACAAAAGAGACACTGTAAGTGGTCCTCAGCTGTCTGGACGGTCATAAAGGGTGCCGAACAAAGCAGTTTGCGCTGCCGTGTAATATAGTCAACATTTCGCCACTGAATAGTTGGCAGAGCCAGATCAAATTGGACATTCGAGCATGCTCATGATACTCTAGACTGCGACATGTTTCAAGTCATGGGAATTTGGGGTCGGTTTACGATGCCGCTTTAAAAAAAAAAATCCTAATGTTAGTCGTCATGCGCCCGTCTCACATCGATTCCAAGACGCTTTGTTTGACAACCATCAATAACGATCTCAATATGAAGCTCTTCTGTATGTGTTGCACAGCGACATCCCAGTCCCACTTGTCAATAGTCCATCAGTCACTTTATTCAAGTATTCCGCAGTTTGGGAATAAATGAATGCAATCGCTCGACGCGGGTGATCAGTCAAGCAGCCGGCACGAAACTGATAAAACAGACCGTGTCGCCGTTTTAAAAAGGCGTCGCCCTGTGAGATGAATGGCGCGCAGGCGAGGCATTGTTATTTTCCTAAAAACAGGCACAATGGAGTTGTTTCCCGAAGACAAGAAAAATCATGAAGTCATCAATAAAGCAGACGTTTTATGCAAATAGACATGAGAACGTGACAGTAATTAATTTCCATACCGCATGGAAATAATCACAAATTGATTTGTGTTCTTGAAAGAATTGATGGATGCACAGGTGACATCATAGACGTAATGAATTTTTGACAGAGGGAGACAGATTTTGAGATGCACGGATTGATAAGATGGAGAGATCACTGAAAAGGACGGAAGCACGGATGAACGTCGGTTCACACGGATGGATGACGCGGATGACGGAGTGATGAAAGCCTGATGGGGGAAGACCGATGGAAACCGGGGGTAAAAGCGTGGCTGAGACGGAAGACGGGAAGATAAATCGAGGACGACAAGGCAGATGGACTCGATTGGTGGTGATGAAATACGTTATGGAAGGACTTGAAGGAATGTTAGCATGAACGAATGGCGAGGAAGGACACGTGACTCTGGATAAAGCGAAGGACACAAGGAATGGGAAGTGCCGGTAATTGACGGACAAGATGGGCGATGGAGGGATGAATGGAGAGTATGGAAGGACAGATGGAAAAGAGGACAGAGGGCGGGCCACAACTCATGGATGATTGACGGAATGCAATGGGTGGGTTTATGGGTCTCTGGATGAAGGACTGGACATGATGGATGGATGAATATGATGTGGCAAACAAGCAACAGTCATTGGATAATTGGGCCAATGAATGTTGGTATAAAAGACAGATAAGCTGGATGAAGGAGGGATGACTGAAGGACCGATGGATGCTAGGCAAAAGGGAAGAACCACATGATAACAAACGTTAGAGGCACAGAGGCCTGAGTGGGTATTCTCTGGGTAGTCCACACATTCCAAATGTGTGATGAATGAATAAAAAAAAAAAAAAGAAAATATCGATAAAGACTTAAGTTGAAGCACACAAACGCGTTTGTTTGATCGGTAGCCAGAGGGGAGAGCGCTACTTTTGTTTTTCGTTTTCTTCATCCTCGGCGGTCAGAATTTTGACCCGTTCAAAGCCGCGTTGGACTTGTACGTTGAACTTTTCAGCTTCATCTCCCGGGGTGTTTTATTTCCTTTTTTTTTCATAAACTTTACTCCGTTTCGTACACTTCATCTTTGCAGTTATTAGTACTGTTCACCTCGGTCAAACTGCAACAGAGGCAGGATTCACTCCGGGAAAGGGAAACAAACCCCGCATTTCATCTGCTTGTTTGTCGCCGGCAAATGCGGGAAGATGATGAAACGGGTTGCGTCGTATGGATGGTGGACTTTGTTGTGCGAACGCAAGATAGATGAAAGAGCCGCTCTGACCCGCACCGCCGCGAGTGTTTGTTTTCCATGCATTGATCGCGCCGCACGCGGCTGCTCCCGGCGCTTTCATCCCAGTGATAGGCTGCAGGGGTGGAACAAACAGATGATCGGCTCGGCAAACAAGCCTTGGCGGAGTACGCGGCCCCGCTACGAGGTGTTCTTCTTAATGGCGGAAAGCTCGCGCGCAGGAAGTTCTTTTGAAGAAACTTTTTGTCGGCAAACGGAAGCGTCGACCTCATTGCGATCAATGACGGCCGCTCTCGTGCCATGTGTTCCTTTTCTCCCGGACAACGCCGCCGCACGTGAGGAGCGAGTCGATAAAATGGTGAATGGTCATGAAATAAAAAGACTCAAATGCCGATTGAGATCGGATATTTATGAGCAATTGTGAGATTTCGGTGGCTGAAAGCTACAAGGCGGGAAGAAAAAAAAAAGACCGAAACGAAGGAGAGGCGAGGCAGCAACATTAATTAAACATCAACTCCAACCACGAGCAGTTTCGGTCTTGTTTGTAATTGTGAATCTTTAATGAGGCCAAAGAAGAATTCGCTTAGCGCGCGGCCGTATGCTAATGGCAGCGGACTGACGGCGCGATTGCTCCTTCGCAGAGAACTCCTGCAACAAATTGAAACACGTAAAGAAAAACAAAAGGTACAAGAATGAATGTTTTGATGAATGGATTCCATTCGGTTGCGTTCAACTTTAATCGTGTTTGCATTTTGGATGTACGGCACCACATTAGCGGTGAACGTTTGACGACGCGGAAAAAAGACAACGATCGATTCATCGTACGTTTTAAAGGGACGGGAGCATTTTCTGAAAGCTCGTCTTTGCCTGCTGTGGTTTCGGCAACGTCCTTTTTCTGACGGCAAACTACCGTATCTGCTACTCAATTCCTCCTTTTTCTTGCATTACGACAATTCCAGAAGATGTTTTAATAATCCCATTTCAATTTCTTGAACGTTTGAGGATTTTTTTTCTTTTTTAATTCTTCTCCCTCGCCGCCTTTTCCTGCTAATTACTTTGGGATTGAACGACAGAAAAAAGAGATTCTCCACCCCTGCGCCACAGCAGTGACATTGTCTGACATTAAGCCTCCCTTCTCATCCTCCTCGACCGCCCATGAGTTGTCACTTCATTGAAGCGGAGTTGGCTGAGGAAGCTCGCGGCCTCTCGCCGCCGCTCCCATTTGACTCCCTCAAAAGCATTGCGACTGGGTGACATTGTTGTTTTTTTTTTTTTGCTATTCTTCCTGATGATGATTGTTTTTGCTCCTCGCTCGTATCTCGCTCGCCTCGGGAGCTTTGTTTTCTTTGGCCCATGCATGAATATTGCATGCGTGCGTCTCCCGCCACGTTGGATCACAACACCGAAGAAGAAGAAGAAGAAGAAGAGGATATGGCAACGGGAGGGGAGTCGAGCGCAAGTCGACTGGGTGGGAATTGCATTATGGGAAAAAAAACGACCTTTGTAAATGGGGGAACCCCTCAAACAATTGTGTTTTTGTCGTAATATTTAAACAGTTAAAAAAACACTTTTGCGCCTTCACAGTTACTTTGTGGATCAGAAAAAAAAACATCACACAGA
Organism: Hippocampus zosterae; assembly: GCF_025434085.1. Classification (NCBI taxonomy): domain Eukaryota; kingdom Metazoa; phylum Chordata; class Actinopteri; order Syngnathiformes; family Syngnathidae; genus Hippocampus; species Hippocampus zosterae. Next base: position 6,407,886 of record NC_067457.1, read on the forward strand.
CACCTAATAGGGGTACATCGACAGATGAATATCATATCAAAAGCTCCTTTAGCCAATATTTTGTTGAGGAAAAGTTGACCCTGGCAGCTCGGTGGTCCAGTGGTTTGCACGTCGGCTTCACAGTGCAGAGGTACCGGGTTCGATTCCAGCTCCGGCCTCCCTGTGTGGAGTTTGGATGTTCTCCCCTGGGCCTGCGTGGGTTTTCTCCGGGTACTCCGGTTTCCTCCCACATGATCCCAAAAACATGCATGGCAGGATAATTGAAAACTCCAAATTGTCCCTCGATGTGAACGCGGATGGTTGTTCGTCTCTATGTGCCCTGCGATTGGCTGGCGACCAGTTCAGGGTGTCCCCCGCCTACTGCGCGAAGACAGCCGGGATAGGCTCCAGCACCACCCGCAGCCCTTGTGAGGATAAAGCGGATCGGGAGATGAATGAATGAAAAATTGAGCCGCGTCGTCCAAGTCAACCTGTGTATTTCCTGGCTTCGCACGTAATTTTCGAAGCGTCACAGGCGCTGGAACAAAAGCAATTTTTTTCACACATCTTTTCAGTGTCGCTGGAAATGTGCTTGGTTGAAGTCGAAGCACAAATTTCAGCTTTGGCAGGAGTACAAGAGGGAGATGCTGGGAATAACAAACTGTCCCCTTTCCATATTACTGTTCTGTTTGAATAAATGGCACCAAACTAGAGTGGCGATCCAAAATGGACCCAAGCGGAAGCCCCTTTTATGCTGCTTGCTCAAGATGGAACTTTTCCAGTTTTCTGTGTTGTTTTATTCAGTCCAGTGGCATAAATTGCAATGAAACATTTGTCACCCTTCCTTTTACACTGCCAACAAAACCTGCTTTTTATCTGCGCTAGTGTTCTGAAGATCCAACACGGACATGGAATTGAGGGACGGGGGGCTGGGGGGGCGCACAAGACGGGGAATGAAGCTGCGTGAAAGACTCGGCTTAGCATGGATGCCGGGTGAATGTTGATCAGGCGATTTTGCCAGGCCACATGTGGAGCCACGCCGCAGCCGCACTGAGAGCGCCTTGTTTGCGGAGGGCGAGACGACTGACTTCACTTGTAATTTTTGCCAGCGTTTGTAGCTTTGGTTTCGGCGAGTTGGTCATCCTATCAGGTTCAAACTTTGATTGCCGCCCAAGCACTAGACATGTCCTCCTCGTTCTTTTACACGTAACGGTAAACAACAACACTTCCATTTACTCAGTCGTGCCGCTCGAGCTGCCCGTGTTCAGAATGTTAATTAAAAAAAAAAAAAAAACCTCTGAGCCGTTAACTTATCGGGATCATTGCATATTCCCACCCACTCAAATCGAGCCGTCGCCGTGCCGTTAGCGTGTAATCTAATTAAAGGCGCTTCATTTGTGCGAGCCGCATATCACCTCGCAAATGTCATGCTGTGTCATGATAGGCATGCTTTTCACTTTTCTTTTCTTGTTTTTTTTTTTCATTAATTGGCAGTTAATTTAACTTTCTTGCCCCTTTTATGAAGTTACAAATTTCTGATGTGTTCAAAATGTGCATTTATGCTTCATCGGGTGCTGTTTACTTAAATCTACCCGCCATTTGAGGTATTTTCACTCATGCGCGAGAATGCGCCCCCCCAAATAAAGAAAAGGAAAAAAAGGGGGGGGGGCATCCCATTTAGCTGACTCCAGACAAAAAACTTTTTTGTCCTTCTTCTTAATAAACTTTGCCAAGATAGAATGGAGGTAGAAAGTGGACCTAGAAATGTTACCACCTTTTAAAGGTATGATAGGAATGCCCTTTTTATACTGTCTGTGAAAACGTTTTTTTTTCCTCCAAGATTTTTTTTTTCCATGACTGTTCTTTAAAAAAAAATGGCACCGACAGCATATGGGTGTCAAAGTGGACTCGCGAATTTCCTGGCTTTGGAAGTAGAATCAAAGGTATAATGGGAATTTTTTTCTTCTTTTTTTCTTTTTTTTAAAAATCTGTCCCTTTTCTGACTAAACGGAAACTGAAGGAGACGTCGCTGCCAGACGAGGGTTCACTCTGGGTTCTCATGCTTTGCTGCTCCTGCAAAGCTTGCTGGGAGAGTTGGAGTGGTTTGGGATGATAGCTGGGTTAGACGCTTCTTTTTTTTTCAGGAATTGGATTGATTTTCTTTCAAGCTCCTGCCTTTTTCACATTTTGCTGAGGGTAAAATGCTATATTGGAGATATACTTGTGTTTGTGGTTAAAAGTTAGCTCATGTTTTTTTTTTTTCATAGGATTTGGTGGTGATGTTATTCAAAATAGTTTTTTTTAAAGAGCCGGTGACTAGATTTTATACACTTCATACAGTATATAGATCACTAACCGTGTATCGATCACAATCAATGATATGCTAAGCATAAGCTTGTGACGAGCTCAAGAACAATAGACCTCCAAATGCGGCGTAAAGCTCCACATGTATCATCGTCAAGGAAGAGCATCCTGTACGTCTGGTCGATAACAATCTCCTCACAAATGTCAGCTGTCTTATGTAACGGTCCATAAAGTTTTTTTCTCCATCGAAAAAAAAAAAATCTGTGGCGGACACCTCCAAATCAGTCACGTCAGGAGCTCAGATGAATCCTCTTACATCTTTTATGGGACATTAGACCGAGCGGGGAGTTGACCCAATTTGAATGCATATGTCTCTCACACGCACGAGGCGAATCTCAGTGCCCATAAAGGAGCTGCCAGCTGTAGCTACATATCTATGGCTAAATCTTGTGTTTTCACATGAATAAGCTGCAGCTTGATTACAGCACACTTCTATTAGTGAGGCTCTTTCACTCTTGATGAAATCTGCCTTCGTATCGCCGCACACGCTTCGTCCCGGCAGATGTAATTGTTTTAATTTGCTCGCCGCCGATGTGCTCTCTCAATTAGGACACATATGCCGAATAGAGAAAGGAGAGGCCAACCGACCGCGGTGAGACGTGTTGAATTGAGACACTTTTTTTTTTTCCTGCTTATCCTACATTCAAGGCACTGTTCTTGCCCTCCTCGGCGTGGCTCCTCTGCGGACGCTGCCTTTTAATTAGCGCTTCGCCAACGGCCATTGGCAGATGACCGCCTGTTAATTGGCCTCACGTCTTTACTATGATGGTTTCATGCACAAAATTCCCATTTTATGAAGGAAATAAGTGTTAAAAGAAGCAGTTTTGACTGCGAAGGTGGACTTTAAATGTTTGCATGGAGCCAAATAGAGGAAAAATATGAATGACTTTAAGAATCAAAGGCAGAATGTTTTATATTAACCCTAATTTAAAAAAAATGGAAATCCTGGCACTGTCTTAGAGGCAGTTTGTTAGAATTGTTTTGTTAGCATTTTACAAAATTCGATTACGCATTCTTATTCAAAGCAATTGAGTATTTTGTATGCAAACGTTTTTTTTTTGCAACTTTCCTTATTTTTTTCCTTTAAGGCATTTGTCAGAATTTAACAAAAAAAGTCAAAAGTCACGATATTTTTCCAACCTCAAAAGTTAGCGTTTTCCTTTAAAAAAAAAAATGGAATAATTTTTGCTCGGCTTTTTTCAGATTATTATTCCAGATTATTTGGAAGAATTTTGCGAGCAGTTGACAAAACACTCTTAACGTTGCTTTCAAAACAAGTTCATGTCAAAATTTACCAGTGTTATTCTAATGTCTGCTAAATTCCCATTTGTTTTATTTGCTTATTATTTTTTGACTGGTTTGTTAGAAATAAACAATAACGGTCAGCATTTTCCTCATAATTCATTTCATCATGTTTGAGTTTTTTAAGCTTTTTTTTTTTTTTGCAATTGCCACGCCACGGCACTCTAAGTCGCTTTAAGCCATTTTTTTTCAGGTTAGCTTTTGACTGACAATTTATTCGAATTAATTTGCGAGCATTAGTTTTTTTGAGTCTCGTTCGTGTCAGACACTGCGAGCTGTGAATGTCGCGGCCACGAGAGGTGTTAACGTAAAATTCAAGTAACGTCGTTAGGGCGCATCGTAGTACGCGCAGTGTTTACCCTTGAACAAGTGCATTCTAATTCTAAATGAGTTAGTTGCTCAACACCGATGCACGGCCAGCATCCGCTTTCTCGCAGGCGGCGCACGTCGACAGATGTTCTCTTGCATAATTGTCTTTGTACACACTCGCCAGAATACAGGAGACGTTGAACATAAATAATCGATGACGTGCTTTTTGGATGCCGACTACCTGAACTTCATGCGGATGTTGATGTTTTTTTTTTTTTTGGAGTGTGTGGGGGGATTCGTGGAGGGGGGTTGTCACTCCATCTCAGCGCTTATTTCTCTGATTCAATTAAGTCAGATGCTATGCTTTTCTTCTCGTTGATTTCCTAAATGAAAGCAAAATACTACCATGACACCGACACAATAAATGTGTTAGGCGAGCCGGACAAAGAAAAAAAAAAGCCGAAAAACGCATTACGCCAGATCTTCTGGCTAATATGGCAGCTGCTGTCATGATATAATGATCTGATCACTTGTAAGAGCCTGCTGGCGCACAAGCTGGCTAGTGATCAAAAAATGGACAATTGTTGCAGTGTGAAGAGAAAAAATAACCTTGGGGGATGAGACACCTGCCAGAAGGCTCTCGTCTCAAAGACGAATACTTTAATATTTGTACATCGTCAACAGTTGTACGCTCAACGCTGAGGTGCAAAATGACCCTCTGTGGGGAAATGCTCACTTTAACTCCTCCGTATGAATTCTCAACGCCAACCAAAATTCAGGTCAAACCACTTTTCCTTTTTAGTTTGCGCGTCGAAAAGTACATAATGATGTGTTCCGTGCGAAGAGAGGAGGTTTGCGCTGCTGCGTGTTCCAATCCCGTTCCAAACTTAGCATCTTTGCCCTCAAGCGGATCTCTTTTAATTTGACGCACGTCTGCTGTTTTAGGTAAAAGCTACCGAGACGCGCTTCACTTTCTGCGCTCCACTTAAAAGTACAGCGCCTCTCATTTATCGCTGCAACTCAGCATGGGGTTGGGGGAGGGGGGGTAGCCTTTTACTCCACGGGTTATTTCCAGTGTGTTTTCCTTATATGCAAGATGGCTGCTATCATAACAAACTGGCAAGACGAGCATCATCGAATGACTGGCGGTGTGCATTGTGAGCATATGTGATCGAGCCTGCCGTGACCGTTGTTTCGAATTGTCTTGTTTATTTTCATTGTGAAGGGTGCTTGTTATCATAAATAACTGGTAAGAGGAGCCATCACGTTAACTCATTCAGTACCAGCCAATTCTAGACCAAGTCTGAAATGACGTTTAAAAACGTCTTTGGGAGTGAATGAGTTAAAGAGCATGCCTTTTGCCAGATTGTGCCTTTTAATATAGAAACTGTTTGTGAGAGCAACGTGAGATGAGAAGTGAGTTGATTTATCGCAGTGCCAATTCTAATCTTTTTCTTTTTTTTCTCTCTTTTCCTTTCCCCTCCGGTGCTGCTAACTTTGCCTGCAAAATAAAGGTGAGATGCCTTTTTTTTTATGGTGCTGATTATTCCTCCGCATGCCTTTTGTGTATTGTGATTCCAGAGAAGAAAATTCCACGTAGCTTTAGGGCAGTCTTTACAAGATCCTTTGGATAATTGCTTTAAGAAAGCAATTAGCCCAAATAGGAAAAGAAGCAAACAAGCTTGTGGCGTATGTGAGAAAAGGCAAAATATTGCTTGACTAGTGTTGGGAAAATTTAAGAGCCTTTTCGTGTCTCGCCCGCCGCATTTTGTCATGTTCTTGATATTTCACATCTTGCTGGAAAAAGCTATGGCACCCATTTATTTATTTATTTATTTATTTGTTCCGTGAACTGCCGTACAACCTTGGCCTATCGCCATTTTCACAGTACAACACAAGAGGAGAAAAGTAGCTTATCTGTCCAGAAACCAGGTCGGGTTGCGCAGCCGCTGACCCCACCGCCCTCCTTTACCCGTTAACGTTTGGTCTAGAATGTCATCCTGTGTTCTGTAAATCTTTTAACTTCAGGGAAATATTTTGTTTCCAATCATGAAAGAAATGCTAGCCCAGCGCGCCGCGCAGCGGAATGCAAACGTGAGGTGTACAGGAGCAATTCCGGAAGGTGTGCGTGGCCTTCAAATCGCCGTCATCTTCATCAACCTTTCCGAAGGTCTCTGAAGGCTATGTGGTAAATAACGAGCGAGAGCCTCGGCGTCTGATTTGTGAACGTTGCTTTGCTCGCAATCACAAAACACCCTCCTCGAGGTTGCAGGACATAGCTGACATTTGGCTTTGAAGCATTTATCAAGAAAAATCACAAGCAATGAGCGCAACATCAACGTAAGGGTCTGCCGTTTTCCCCCCAGTGCGTTTCGACCCAAAGTGCTGCTACCATCTGAGCGTCTTACAAGTCTCGCACCCCCCCAACCCCCCACTTGGTCTGCTCATTAAACGGCCTAATTGATTGCTGGGCAAGACCGCAGCCAGTGTATTAATTATTAAATCGCATGAATAGATTAATCTGGAAGATTGTGTACAGCGTTTAACTTGTGGAAGCAATTAGGGAGCTTCTGTCTGACCGATCGGTGAAGCTGCACTGCAGGCTGACCAATTCTCCGCCACTATTTTCCCACCCAAAACGACTACCTCCCTCTCACCCTCCTTGTAAATGGAAGTTAGGATTTTGTCTGCCTTTCAGGGTTTCGCTGTGTTGAAAAAAAAAAGGGAAACACATTCAATGAATGCGACTGAATTCAAATGCTAACCTCACAGGAGCTAGTTGATGAGCCGCATGTATTTTCAGTGCGCCGATGAATTCATTTTATGTCGCACTTGTCCTCATTTGGGTCACAAGGTGAGCCAGAACTGATCCAAATTGACCTTTGGTGAGAGAAGCACACCGGTTACATTCTGGACTTGTCGCCAATCACACTGCACATAAAAAAAAAAAGTCTGCATCACATTCCCAACAAAGGACAATTTAGAGTCTTGAACTAAACCAGCACACGCAAGGAGAGCACACGAACGCCACAAAAGGCCGAATTCAAACCCACAACCTCGCAAGCATGAGGCAGATAGCCACTGTTCTACCATGCTGCCCCCGAATCCATAACGCCTCCGCGACTTCAAGAAAGACAACCGCTTGGCATAATTGTGTCGGTATGAACATTAGTGATTAAAAACCCGTCCTAGTGTGATACTTCAGAATCCTAATGAGGACCTTTTCGACAAACCACATGTCACTCGGATGCGCCTATCGATCGGTTGGTCCCAGGCTTACGATTGATGTCTGCTACACCTCTTGCATTCCAGCAACAGGCATGTGCTGGGAAATAACGAGAATTCCACCGGAGTTCTGAACTTGATTGCAGGCTCTTGAGCTACCTGGCCGACGGTGACAGTTGACGCGATGCTAACGAGGCCACCCAGCGTCCGCCTCCTATCGAACGTCTGTCAGAGACGCTTAACCGCCGCGTATAAATCAGAGACGCTTCCTTCCCGGTCGTGTAATCGGTACGCTTGCGGTTGGAAAGTCGGTAAATACGCTTTTCTACCGCTCTCTTCTGTCTAATTTGCTTGGGCTAATGTGCGGAGGATCGGCCGAGTTTGGCACACGCTCGCTTTTATGAAGTGGCTGGCAGAAGCCGTGAGCGATGCCGGTGTTGTAAAGCCTGCACAAAGTTTTGTGCGACTCGCCGGGCGTCGCTAAGAAATTGAAACGAGATGAAAAGAGAACATATCTGGTTTGGCCTAATAGTGCAGGGCAAAGGAGTGGGTGGGGGTCTGTGGAGGGGTATAAAGACTAATCAAGAATATGGAAATAAAATGTGAAATTGGCCGTTTGGCATGCCAGCCCGGGCTTCTTCTATCATCCACGGAGCAGAAGTAAAGTACAACGTGTCCCATATTTGGTTCAGGGCTTAAGGAAACAGACGAGGCTTTGAACTTCACACTTTTTAATCCACACTCCCTGAACTCGGTTGAGGTCAGTGGGAGTAGTTTCCTCAACTGCGAACGGACATTCCAAATGCTGCAAATGTGTTTATAAGATTCGACAAAAATGATTCCGGGGCCTTTGTCACTAAAAAAAACGATAGACGCATTAGTTTGGTCTTTTTTTTTTTTCCCCCAGTCTTAAACGGCTAGCTTTATTAGTAAGATTTACGCCGCAAACATGATATAATATAGTTGCAACGATTAATCGATCAATCCAAAACTAATCTAAAATAATGAACAGGTAAATCAATAATCATGATTTGCAGCCCTGTACACCTGAATATGTCTTTTTTATTTTGGGTGCGTTTATCGCCTTTTGGATTGGTTATCCTTGGCGGTGATCTCCACGTGTCACAATAACGTCGTTAAATTGCGGCTCTCGAGATGAGTTACGGTTATTATACTCGTCGCCACAGTGTGTTTGCAGCCTGAGCATAATATTAAAAAAAAAAAGTCAATAATATTTATGGACTGGCATGAGCGTCTTTGCCGTGTTGTCTTTTTGTTTTATAGTTTATGTTGCCACTTGATGCCGCTTTTTCACTTAAAGTGCTCCGAGATGAGCACGTAGCCGCTCTGCTAATTGCCTTTGCTGTTGCGCCGGCCATGACTAAAGCCTCGCTATCGCTCGCTGCATCTTCATCTACACACACACACACACCAATCAGGCGTGTCCACTTCACACGCTAAGCCAATTAGCAGGACTGCAATGTTGCCTTCACCTCCTTGTCATTAGTTTCAGTCAAAGTCGAGGCAAAGACACTTGATCTGTGTGTGTTTGTGTGTGTGTGTGTGGCATAAATAATTCCGGCCATTGATTAAAAAAGCCTCCCGCCCTCTCTCCCTCCCTCTGGGGGGGGGGGACTTGTTGAGCTTTCACCACCGCAGGAAGAAAAGAAACAAGGCCGTACTCGAAAGCGGAACACGCACACACACACACACGCACACACACCTTCATTACAGAAGCCCGCTCTTAATGAGAAGAATCCAATCATAAGAGTCAAAACTAGGTTGCCTCTTTCCATTTTCTCCCACTTTTTCCTCTCATCTTTTCCGCCCCCTTTTAACTGCTGTAATTTATGTAAAAAAGAAATGATAAATAGCGTATCAATGCCAGCGCAGTCCTCCGGGCCGGGCATGCGACGCCACCCCGGGCTGTGGGAGGGGGTAAGTAGGTCACACTAGGGTGTGTTTGTGGAGATTTAAGTGTGCTCGGGGGTCAAATGCAAAGCGGGCTAGGACAGAAGGGAAGGTAGCGCGTCGCTTTAATCACAAGCCAAGCACTTCCTTTCAGTAAGCTTCCAGTTCTGCGGAAAAGTGGCGCTGCTATCTCGAGTTCCCCCCCCCCCCAAAAAAAAACCTGTTGGATGTGTTCCTTTTTTTTCCCCCTTTTTCATCCCGCGGTTGTTTCTGCAACTCTTCAAAGCGTTCTTCTGATTGAGACGGTTAGCTTTGAGCATTGTTGCCTTCTGCGCGACCTCAAGAAAAGCGGGGCTGGCGTATCGAGGAAAGCGGACCATCCGCCGCCAATTAGCGCTTCGATTAACTTCCTCCCCGGCTTTTTTTTTTTTTGTTATTGCTAATGACTGCACGCAGCCTCGATGCAACCTGCGGTTAACGTCTGCCGAGGCGAACGATACGAGCCCATTTCACACAATGCTCGCTTTGGACACGACAACGTTTCGTCTGAAAAGTAGAGGACAATTAATACCAGGCCTACTGTTAGGGCGCCAATGGGTCAAATTGCCAGAAAAGTCCGTATGAAAGGGGCAATTGTCTTCCCTACTTTAGCTTTGGCCTGAGTTTAACACCCGCATGAATATTAATGGCCATACAGCTGTTGTTTACCAGAACTCACCGCCACCGCTGCTGTTGGCGTGTAATTAATCGTGTAGAACACCGAGAATGACACTTATCATGGGATGCGTCAGTGTAAGTGTAGCAGAAGGGTTAAGGGACCCAGTGTGGAGGCGGGGGGGCGCATGCAAATAAGTGTTCTGTAATAAGAAAAGAAGAAAACCTTTATTCGTTTTACAAAGCATCCTTGGAAATGACCACAAAACTGACGCTTCAAAGCAAAACGGTAGCCTGAAGTTGTTTTGGGCGTGGCTTATTTTTTTGTGGGTGTCCTTCGGATCAACGTTATAACTAAACGGACCCTAAGAATGACCACTTCAAGTCTGCCTGCATTGTTTTGGACATGGCCTTTTGAGACTTTTTTTGCGGATCAAATTATGAGAAATATTTTGATGGACAACGGCGTCAACACCATGCTGTGCGTTCCTACAATAAACCGCATGAAGTTCAGTCGAATTATAAATGTGTGAGTTGCTCCACTGAATTCCAATAAATCCTGTGGCAGAATCCTTTCTTCCCAAAGTGCTTTTTAGTGGTGCGCTGAAGATGCCGCCTCCTCCAAAAATGAACAAAATTACCAGTTGCTTAGAATACATGCGGATTCTTTTTTTGTTTTTTGTTTTTTGTTTTTGTTGTCTTTGTTTTCACGGCTGGCGCATATACAGTGTGAAGGCACTCTTGAAATTACTTCCAACTCTTCTGAAGTCGAATGAAAACTCATCACATATTTTATTTTGTTCATCCTGGGTTAAATGTACACATCACCTTAGCATTCGTGGTTGTTTTTTTTTTAAACTCAGTCCCCGAGAGCCAGTTCATGCAGGAACTTATTAGCCATCTCCATGATAAGTAGATGCATAGAAAAGTCTGCCATTTTGTTTTGAAGTGGCCATTTTAGTGTTTGGGTCTACCAACTTCTCATTGAGATTTTGATTGTTACTACACGTGAATCATGTATACTAGGTCGACAGCCAAAACTAGATTGCAAATTTTCTGAGTTTTTGTCTTGGCAAAGCCTAGTGGTTAGATTTGATTACACCGTAGCACTTCCTGAATCATTTTTGAAAATGGAAAATGTTACCCTTGCAGCCATTACTTTTTAGACAGAGGCCTATCTATCACAGGTAGACCCACAAAAAAAGTGGCAATAAATAGACCAGAGAGATTTACGAAATCTGCCATTTTCACGCTCTTTTAGGTTCTTTTTCTTATAAAGGCATACTTTTTTTTCCACAGATTTTAAAACCAAATTTGAATCAGATATATCAGACATATAGGTAATAGTGAAATAGTGGGTTTTTTTTCTTGTTGGATAGGAGCAAAGCATGACAGCTACATTTAAAAACTGTAGTGCTCTTTGGAATCTTTTTAAAGTTCAGCTCCCAAAATCCAGTTTTACTTCTGAATATGAACTTTAGTACACATGTCTTTTCATAAGTAGCAACCTAAAAAAGAAATCTGTATTCCATGTATGAAACCATGCAGTAAATCTGTCAATTTGGATTAAAATAGGCTTTGTACCAATTTTGAAGCGCATACACGTTTTAGATTTTAAACGTCTAAATTGGAAGTGAGTTGGGTTTCCGCCTTTGTGTGTGGGCTGAGCATGGTGGTGCAATTTGATGACTTGCCATTTCAGGGTCAATTTGGCCACTGACAGATTATGAGGGCAATGAGATAATAAGGTGCTGAATGACGGCCAATAAGTATGACTGTAATATCACAACGCAGATATCATTGCTGCCTTGGCTAATCCCCCTGCTACCCCCTTGCCGGGATTAAGAGGAGAAAACGCAGCGGCAGGCTGTGGGAATGCGGCGGCTCATTTAGACTGGAAAGTGCATTGTTATCCAGGAATCTCAGAGCTGTCTGTTTTTGTGCAGTGATTTAGACATATGAGACTGACAAACTGGATCATACCTTTGGGACTTGTATTTTTTGGAGTTGTGACATCTGCCCCGTTTTGGTGAAATACCTCCTCAGGGGGGGAAAAAAACAAAACAAAAAAAAAACGTTTTACATTGCCATTGAAGTGAATACAAACTGGGGTTTTCGTGACATCACGCCGCTCTTAATTAATTCCACTTTGCCACTGCCGAGACAGCAATATGAACTGCAGACAGAGAGATGCACTCCATCACTTTAGCTACCGCGCGGTTAAAACAGCAGATCATATTTTTCCCAATATACTTTGTTAGCTCGGCATATTCATTATTTATGATCTATTCCAAATTACATTATCTTTCACCGGGCATCAATTACGCCGCGCCCGGCGGCAGCGAGGGGTGTGACTCGCCATTCTAAGAGCGGAGAAAGATCAGGCTGAACGGCGAAGTGGAACCTCATTTCTATCTTTTGTCCATTTTTAGACGTCCAAACCTGAACAAGTTAATTGATTGAACATATGGAATCAAATATTCATGCGAGCGTGCAAAAATATATTCTGCAAATTGTATGCTGTGATTGATCATAGCTCTGGCACGCGCAATGCGAACATGCGCTAATCAAGCGAGCTGGCTCAGTGTTCAGCGTTCATTTGATCAAATATTGAGATGAAGTTTGCACCAACTTAATTATTTTGAGGTTTTCTCATTGATACATGCCCAAAAATTTAATAAATAAATCAAAGGGCTTCCTTCAGTCAGCGTCGAGTGAAGTCTGAACTCTCCTTAGAAAATTACCTTAATCTACTTCGGCCGCAGTGACAAATTGGACTTAGCCATCCATGGTGCTGTCAAAACGTGTCCCTTTAACAGTGCAAAAAGGGACTCGCGGGGTATAGTCTACGCAAATTGATTGGCGGAGTCTGCCGTGCCCTAAAAGTGGCATTTCCCAAAAGATTGGAAAATGCTACTCGCATGTAAAACTGGGCAATATGGATAAAATCACAAAATAAGACATTTTATATCACGCTAAATGTATAAAACAATCTATTTGGAGTCATTTTATGAAACTGGAGATTGCTTACCTTTTCAGGTTTTGGAATAACTCGACGAATGTAATTTTTGAGAAGATATTCACAATAAATTTTGAGAATTTATTGTGAAAAAAAAAACACATCACATGAGTGAGATATGTATTCAATTTATGTGGAGCAAGCATGCGTCCCTTTTGACCCAGTCTATCGAAAGTGGCTTTTGACCCCACTTCTCTGTATGTTCAAGGCACTGATGTAGAACTCGGGGGGGGGGTGTAGTCAAGCGACTATCCAGACTCCTGAGATCATATCTCCACAAGCCCATTCCACACTGCCTTTCTCCCAATTTAAATGTCATCAGACAGGCATGCCTTTTGTCTCAGACTTGGTATTTGGGTTTCTTTCTGTACTCGGCGCTTGAGTAACTGTAAACAACTGACTGTGTGTTATCACGTGTCAGCTCGAATGTTTTTGCCCTCATTTTAAGTTACAGCTTAATTCCGAGATTTGTTTTCTTCACCTCCAAATTCTATACACAACACCCCCGTATGCGTCAATGTGAAAAGTGAAATTTAGTTTTAGATGTTTGCAAATTTATTGAAAAAACAAACCCCAAACTGTCTTCTCAGCGCACTCGCTTCCTCTTCCTTGCAAGTCATAAACGAGAAGGACAACTCTCGATGTTTCCTGGAGTTTATTACAGTAATATAGAAAATGTTTGCCGCAACAATATGACTGACACCCATGGTTTCTGCTCGCCGCGCTTATGAATATTTGACATCCATTTCATCTTTTTTTTTCTTCTTCTTTCTTTCCGAGTAATAAGTGACGAGCGGTAAGCTGGCGCAGGAGCCGTGCGTCTGTAGAATTCCACAAAAGGGAATCATTAATACACGGCTGACAACGTTATAGATGTGCAGGCTGATGTCTCCTCATATAGTCGTGCATTATTTAATGCACCCTCTTTAAGTTTTTATGAAGTTGAACGCGCATGGCATATTGTCCGTTGTCGTCAACTTTTTTTTTTTTTAAGTCTTTTCTCGTTTTTTTTTCTGAAATCGCCCAAGGCAAGTCTCTTTTTTTTCCCTCTTGTCCAAGACATATTTTTAGTTCCTTCCCCATAGGCCTTCGTTCCGTCTGCCAGGTGAGACGGGAGAAAAGGTGGCGGGATTTCTTTTAAAGCGCCTTGACCTTTTGCTCTGTTTTTCCACCCACCTTTCGGAACCCCCTTAAGAGCAGACGGCAAATATCACAGCCTATCCGAGGTGTGATCCTTTCCGCTTTGCAGTTTGCCGCTCTCTTGTTCATTTTTTGAGAGTAAAAAGTTCCAAATGACATGGAAAAATTCTTCGATTGTCCTTGTCAAATGAACTTTATTTCCCCGCAATTTTTTGACTTAGCCATTTCCCCGCTGGTGGGAATCAGATGATGATTTTTGCACCTCTCTGTCAGCATGGTGACTATGTGAGATCTTGCACCTGAAACCGGCCTGCCATGACCATTACCATCATTTCCAAAGGCCTTATAGACAGTGGAAAGGGCATTTATTTCGTATTTTCTATTGACTTACAATGTTCTGTGATGATGTTGGCAGGGTAGCAAGGCGCACTTTAGCCCAGAAAAAAAAGCAAACGAGCCTTGCTCTATATTTTGCGTAGCAACATAGACGTGTCACATCATTATGGATATATCATTCATTCATCATCTTCCAAGCCGCTTGATCCTCACTAGGGTCGCGGGGGGTGCTGGAGCCTATCCCAGCTGTCTTCGGGCAGTAGGCGGGGGACACCCTGAATCGGTTGCCAGCCAATCGCAGGGCACACAGAAACAAACAACCATTCGCACCTAGGGACAATTTTAGAGTGTTCAATCAGCCTGCCACGCATGTTTTTGGAATGTGGGAGGAAACCGGAGCACCCGGAGAAAACCCACGCAGGCCCGGGGAGAACATGCAAACTCCACACAGGGAGGCCGCAGCTGGAATCGAACCTCTGCACTGTGAAGCCGACGTGCTAACCACTGGACTACCGGGCCGCCCCATGGATATATCAGTCATTGGCAATTATTTATGATCATAAACAGACGGTTCCTCCCGTCCATTTACGACAACATAGAAAGCAAGAATCCGAAAAAAAAGATCGCAAAGTTGCAGTCATGCAGCGTGCGTTGCATAATGAGCGAGCCTGATTGCTCCCTCTGAGTGAGTCTTAAGGAGGACTAAATGAAACATTCTTGTCATCATCTGTCCATGAAAGAAAAAAACGCTGCGTCTTCACTTTTTTTTTTCAGGCTTTACATCAACAGGCTTTTTTTTTCTCTTCACCTCCCTCTTCCACCAATAATTACGCTCCGCATCCCTGGAATTGGCGTGTCTCTCTTATCGTGTGAAAGTGTGCCAGTCGCTCCCGTCTATGAGAAAATGCATAATGTGTGCTTTTCTTCCCCGCTCACAAGGCCCCTTTATGCTAATTATACACATCTATTTGTTGGCTGGCTTCAGGGGAGCCGTTACAACCCCCCCTCCAAACCCCCTCTAATCCCACCGTTCACTCTTTAATACAGTGCACACTCAAAATTACACCTTTGGTTCCTTTTTGTGTAAAAGCCACTTCGTGCATTTCACGTTACCAAGGTGGCGGAGTGAAAATGAAATCCGACACTGGAAGCACACTCTAAATTGACGCTACGCGTGTCAGTGGGATCAGATCAATCGGGATGTCCCGATCACCGCTCGTGTGATTTTCATCGCATCCGGTATGGGATGAAAAAGATGACGCATACACTTACATCGCGCAGCTGTCCCCCAAGGCAGAGACAGACAGACTGCTGCGTTTGTCATAGCTTGTTTGGAGGGAGAAGCAAGCCGAAAGCTGCTCCTCAATAAAATCTGCCTTGCCGGATATCAAGTAGCCTCTTCGCTAAACGGCGTCGTCAAAGACTTGAGACAGCCGAGAGTGCGACAGACAGGTTAGCGATTGTGAAGGAAGTCTTAACGAGTGTCAATTTATTTTGGTGACAAGCAAGCTTGTTCCCCAATGGTTGCGTTTAACGAGATCATAAATCCAAAGTCGTGTCGTTTCTCGATGAGGGAAGTCACGCACATGCTCAACGTCTATGTAGCTGCGTGGACTTGTCAATTTTAGCCCGCGCTAGCTTATAAATGATGATGTAAATGTATCGCTTAGCATTCGATAAAATCATGCCATCAAGACTAATTATTACCTCGGCTCCTGGATATCCATTCATGGGGAAAAAAAAAAAGGATTTCACTGCCAATTGTGCTTTCACATTCCCGGCCGCCCAGTAACTAAAAGAAATTGCATGAAAGCGCCTCTTTAATTGGAGTCTAATTAAAAGCAGTGTGCTCCCTAGAGTGTGAGGTCTAAGACTATTTTTGAAGGGCGGGAGGGGAGGGGCGGGGGGGGGGGGGGTAAAAGACTAGACGAAGATTAGCCAGATGAGGTGGCTTGGGCATCTGATTCGGATGCCTCCTGAATGCCTCCCTGGTGAGGTGTTCCGGGCATGTCCCACCGGGAGGAGACCCCGAGGAAGACCCAGGACACGCTAGAGAGACTATGTCATCCAGCTGGCCTGGGAACGCCTCGGGATCCCCCGGGGAGATCTGGAAGAAGTAGCTAGGGAGAGGGAAGTCGGATTTTTGTGAGGGAAAGCATGTCGGATAAAAGGCCATCGTTTCCTTG
Organism: Hippocampus zosterae; assembly: GCF_025434085.1. Taxonomy (NCBI): domain Eukaryota; kingdom Metazoa; phylum Chordata; class Actinopteri; order Syngnathiformes; family Syngnathidae; genus Hippocampus; species Hippocampus zosterae. The sequence goes on from NC_067457.1 coordinate 6,424,311, forward strand.
TCAGCTTATGTTTTGAAGTTTTAGCTGCGTTTCACTGTCAGATTATTTATTTATTTTTTGGATGACAATTGAACTAATTAGCTAACCTTTCTTTTCGTTGTTTTTGTAAACAAACGTTGGTCTTGTGTCTTTGACACGATGGCCACTTCAAACCAACATGTCTGACTTTTTGTGGTATTTTGGTTTTTCGGACATCCGGGTGGACTCACAATGACATGCCTTCCAAACTTTAGGTTGCCAAGTGAAACTTTGGGGCTGAATTTATTTTCTTCCGCACAGCACTGTCAGCTACTTCCTGAATGTCCAATTTCCTGTTGATTTTATGTTATTTTTTTTTCCTTCTTGTCACCACCTTCTTTTCTAATTTCCTGTCTACCTGTACCCACCCGGATCACTTCCTGCCTGTGATTGATTTACACTCATAATGCCATGTGATAATAGGATGAGGCAACTTATCAAAGGTGGTGTTATTGCAGAGAGAGAGAGAGAGAGAGAGAGAGAGAGAGAGAGAGAGAGAGAGAGAGAGAGAGAGAGAGAGAGAGAGACACACACACACATCCGTAATGGCTTCCTATCAGGTCAGCGTTGGCCTGACGAGACGGGTAGTTGTGCTCTAATTGGCTTCATTAGTCCTCCTTTCATGAACAAAATCCTCCAAATGCTGAAAACCATGTTTCACCCCCATGAGATGCCCAACGTTCTTCCTGGTTTTTAGAGTGGGGAAACTTGTCCCACCGCAATCTTTTTTTCCACCGGTCTCATACGCATTACGTCATCACCCCCCCCCCCCACCCCCCATCTCATCCCGTCCTGCCACCAGGACCCCATGTGACCTCTCGACATAGCTTGCTGCCATCCATCCCGTCTTCCCAGCTCCTTATCCTGACGTGCTGACATAGCTCAATGTGTCTGGGCTGATGGATGGCCCCCTGCTCAAGTGGGACTTGCAGGAAGGGGTCCGGTCGACTTCCCAGAACCTCGAACAGCAGACGAAGAGATGCCTGTGGAAAATAGTGGGGACATTACAAAAAAATGGTCCCTTGTCCTGTTATTTATATATATTTTTTCTGGCAGTGACATCTTCTCCAACCCAGGATTTCACACATTTTTGAGTCAAAGGACCACTTCGAGGGGTAACTTTTCCTTGGGCAAATTCATACCCCTAAAAATTAAACTACCATGTGCATGGTGCATCCCTAATTCCCATGGAAATCATTCTTCTTTTTCTTCCTGTTAATAATTTCACCCGAATCATTCATTCTGTTTCGTAGAAAGCAACTCAAGCAAATGTGATTCAAATAAATTGAATATTTCTCCATCGTAGCCAGCTGTCATGCACAGTGGACACCAATAACACGGCTTGAATTTCATATGTGCAGTCGGTGAGCACTTTTTAAAACCGATACCATACAATGCAATTCATTAAAATTATTTTGCGGACCTCCAAGTTGAAGCTCGTGGACCACTATAGGCCTTGGGAACCCCAGTTTGAACACCACCGAAGTCGCGCTATATTTACATTAGATTCGGGTGTATGGTTTTTTTTCTGGTGTGCTGTTGTTGAATATGTACAAGAATCACCTCCTCTACTTCCTCCCCCTCCGCTGAGAGCTCCCTCCTCACCTCTACTGCTCTCCTTCCTATTTATCACTTAATCCGTGTCATCGCTTTCTCTCATCACTTGCTTGTGACGTCAAGGCTTCGCTTGTGCCTCAGAATTATCACTACGTTATCGGTAATTCCCAGGCTGCTCCTGATGGGAGGAGGTGTTGCACCTGGCCCAAGAAAAAAAAAATAGAAAGTCCTTGGAGAGAGAGAAACATTGTCACTTCCCATGAAATAGGTTCACACAGGAAGGACGATAGGAGAAGGTACACAACAAAATGAATACATTGTTTAAACCCTTAGTGAAGTGACTGAAACAAGTCACACTAGCAAACATGACCTCGTGAAACTCACGTACTTGCGACCCGGTAAATAAATTAAGTCAGTGCATACAACAATTGCACTAGAATTTGTCGTACTTGTCTATCACTAGTTGATTGCCTCCGTGATTCAAAAGCTTCTGAAACATGATGAGGCGAGGTCATCGTCATGGCTAAAGCGATCGCGGGAGAACGGTCACATGAATTTTGCGGCGCGACACTAAGCTCACCGCGGAGGCGTCTGCTGCTAACGGCATCCAGATGACGGGGGGGGGTGTTGGGGTTACATTTCCGCGCAAAATGGTTTCAAGATGGATGCGGCGTAACGCTAGCAGACACATGAAAGGATTTCGAAGAGGAGCTAAACCGACCCACGTTTCCACATTCAAACCCCCCCCCCCCCCCAAAAAAAAACAAACCTATCGCCACTGCTTAAAATAGCAAACGTATACGTACTGTTTGCACGGCGGTCGGTGACTGACGAGGCGATGGAGGAGGCCATGTGTTGAGCAGACACTGCGTCAGAGGCTATTTGAGTCTGTGACTGTTGACCGCAAGAATGTCTCTCAGCATAGACAAAAGTAAATCGACGCATTCCGACAAACAGGAAGTGGAGGGACTGTGGTGCGGTTCGAGCCTTTGCCACTGATTTTCCACCGTCTCCACTTTTGATCCTCCGAAAGGCTTGCTCTTTTTACACCAAACTCATCCAAGCGCACCTTTTCACAAAGGTCTGCCACCCACTCCATAGAACTTATTTAAGACGTTAACGGGAATTAACTGGGAACAGCTGGACGCTTAGCATAGCTGTTGCTGCAGATACAGTAATGCATATTTATAAACTCAAATGAAAATAAACCAACTCTGCCTTTGGGAATTACTGTACGAAGCAACACAAAACGCTGCGTGTGATAAAAGACTGGTGAAGCAGCATGTGGCTCAAGGCTTTTTATTTTTTTGGACCTGAGTCATTTTTTTTTGTAATTGCATCCACGTGGTTTCAAACCGCATAACAGGAATTGATACGTTTTTACAAACTTCTTCACTTTGAAGAGTGTAACTGTAACTATAAGATAAGATACGAAAACCTTTATTAGTCTCACAATGGAGAAATTCCCAATTCACAGCAACAAAGTTAAGAAAGGAAGATGTAGAAGAACAAAATATAGGAGCTGCTATAAAGGCAGCCACTCTCAGGCAATGTTTTATGTACCAGTTAAAAAAAAAATGTCTTACCGTGAAAACAATTGTATTGGGAATTTTCCAGAGCAGCCTATTATGTATATTACCTTTGGACTTGGCGAAATAACATGGTGCTGATTGCCTAAGGTATCTCAATGGTGTTGCTTGGAATGATTAACTTTGGAAACTAAAATTAAGTAAAAGTACTTGACCTCGAATGAGTCACAGCGCATGAACGCAGATAGATAATCATGTCTTTGGCTCAATATTATTCTCAAATGACTTGTTCCTGAGTAGCTGTAATCAATTGTAGCCTATACATCTTTGGTCTGTAGCCTCCACATCTTTCCTTGCATTGTGTCCAAACTAAAAGCAACTCTTGGTGTTTTCCACGCCCTTTTATGTCCATTTTGGAGCATGATAAAGTCTTCGAAATGTCTATTGACTGTATTTTGTCCTGAGTGACATTTTTAACCATCACACCATGTCATTAGCTGTCCACTGTGGTAATCGCTCGCCCCTGAGAGAATTCAAATACCTCAACCGCGAGATTCTGGGTCACCGTAGAGGAACAATGGGCTTGTGTTGTTTGAACAAGAGACCGGATGGCATTCTGAACCTTGTTTGTGTGTGTGAGGAGGGAGGGACGGACGGCTCTTTATATATGGACACGGCGGACTTTTTGTACATGACCGTAGCGAGCTTGCTTTCAATGAGACCAAACATGGCCATGAAGGATGCTTGTCCCAGATAACAGGCATACATTACGGGAAGGGATGTGCGCACACACACACACGCGCATAGAGGTGCCCGCCCGTGATGTGATCTTGAAACTCTTGAGTCCATGTCATTGGAAAATCAATATGCCACTTGCTTTTTCATCCAATTAATTACAGACTGCTGGACTGGCTGTTTGTGTGCTTGTGTGTGAATGTGTATGTGCGTATGCCACTTTATCAATCTGCTTATCCGCCGTGTATCCGTCTGCCTATTTCATTAAAATTCATTTTTGCCTTTGACTCATGCGCACGTTTAATCCCGCCAGGGAAAAATAAACAATTGTAATCCGGTTGAACACTAGGCGATTTACTATGATGTCTCACCCCCCCAAAAAAGGCTCACACTTAAAGAAGTGAACAATGGGTGCTGTTGTGTAACCAGATTATCCCAAAAGCGTGTCATGTCCCATGGGTCCACGCCGCTGGCGCATCTTCTGAGGGACTGGCGTAAATCCATCAGGTCCCGCTTTACACCTGCACAATGCAGCCATGCAGAAACGTGGTCACGCTGCTCCTGAAAGCATAATAATACCCCAGCAGGGGTCACGGTGCCAACGTGTGGCGTGAGAATCATAAACTTGAGAAGCTGTCCAAAAATCTTCTCTTTGTTAGGGCAAATATTTTCAACATTAACTTTACTGTCAAACTAAAAATAAACCAAAGCCAATTACGCCTTGGGAATTTAAAACAACCCCATAACTTGCCTTAAAGTCCACAAGCATAATGCTTAGTGAAAAAAACGCCAAGGACAGGCTAATGAATCACAACAGTGTTGCCAGGTTATATGCCTAAACAAAGGATATTTGAACAGAAATAGTGGTGCAACACACGTAGACAGAAACTACTATACTTACATGTGCGAATGACTAATCCATACATATCTGTTTGTCTATATGATACTGCCCCCAGGTGGCCAAAGCACACACAACGGACGGAGCAGCACTATGCCCACTCAGCTGATGCAAAAATGTGGCAACATCGGTTTTCTTAGTATGCTTGTGGAACTGACTGTTGCATGACCTGGTCTGCAAAGAGTTCGTCCGTAACATGTAAATTGGAAATCAATGGAAAGTCCTCGATCATGGCATCATTAATTACTAGCTAGCATCCCGTGGTTGGAAGAGACTGAGGGAGCGGATGGCTAGGGAAGGTCATCGATAAGACAGTGCCGGCGATCAAGTGAAAGACAGCGACGGTCACGGAGTAAGCGATTCGGAAGGGGGATACACGGTCATTGCACTAACATGGGTAGTTCCGTTGTTGCTGCCACAACTAAGCAAAAATTTCACAAACATACACTTGTTTAGTTCTTTGCAGCTGGGAGTACCAACACAACCTTCATTCAAGCCGCCGATCTTAAAATAAAATCTTCCAAAGCAGGATGTGCACGATGCGCATGCACTTAGAGAAGAATACAAAGAAATGTTTTAAAAAGGCAGATTTACCGGTTTACTAAAGATCAAGCTGCTTTGCAATTGTAGGGACTGGGGGGCTCAAAATAACCTCGCACAATGAGCCATATGCTGCATCACCATGTGTAAAGACAAATATATTACTAGCCGGTGTCATGCAAGTATGCTCCTCTGATCTTTTGCAGTCAAGGTCAGGGGAACCAATCAGTTCCACTACAAACTGCGACGAGACGAAACCCATTCCTAACAGTCTCACACATTAGGTCTAAGCATGCAGAACGGCACCTAAATGTGTTTCCTCCATAAGCTGTGATGACAGCTAGCATAGCGAAGCATTTCTTCACTGGTTTAAAAAAAAACAATAATAAAAAATGTTCGCGGGGATGTAATCACCAGAAGCATTTCAAGCGAGCAATAAATTGTGTTGCGTTTTTGGTACTTCCAGGCATAGTTTCTTTATCCTGTTTGGGGTGGGTGTGTGGGGGGGGGTGGGGGGGGGTGAAAGACTCCAGTTTTAGTTTTTGTGAAAGTCTCTGTGTCACGGACACAAGAGGTCGCAATTAATTAATCATCGCGCTAGAATTATTCACTCCATTCGTATTTATATTGGTACTGCGTTTTATGAAGCAAATATAGAGTGCTATTTTGCTTATTAAAAGAAACATGGAGGGGTTGCAGAGAGCTGATTAATGGTCTTTTCTGTTCATTGAATTTCAACACATATATGTTTTAGTACACTGGCCTGAGCACAAACATGAACAAAAGTTGAGTTTTTCAGCAAATGAGGCGAGGTCCCAAAATAATATTGACAAATCGTAAGATACCACGTAGAATAACTGCACCGTTTGCGTTTGCATCCACTTGCGCACGAGAACCCATCAAACGCTCAAGAGGGATCCATTGTGGTCGTCGTCGATTGCGATGCAAAGTCAAAGCGTTTCCTTTGTCGTGGTTCTCAGATGATCTCCTTTTGAAGTTTCCTGTCTAACAGCTTTCAGTCGCTCTTCAGTCGTTCCGACAATCGCCGGCAATCGGCTTCTAATATTTCAAGCGTGTTTGACGGTCGGGCTTTATTTGGCTTTTACGCTTCCATTGTTCGCGCTCTTTCATCTGCCAGGATTCCCACTGGGATTCAAATGTTGGCATTTTCGTCCTAGCCGTTCGTCAACGATCATCTCCCTACTTCCCTCGAGTTCCCGCGGCGGGGAAAAGCGCTCGGATTCAGGCAGATGTTCGCCCGTTTCCCCAGAGAGTGACAGAATGGGAATGGATATTCCCATCTGAGAGGAATGTCAATTTAGTCTGCGCTCATGTTTTTTAGCGAGGGATGACGACGCCTCTTCAGTCGTCCTGTCCAAATGTTCTGATTTTAAGTCTTGTAATTTTCCAGCAGCTGGGATATGTCGACCCATAGCTTCCTTATGCTTCCGATTAGGTTGTGGGTCAGATTGACACATTTTAAAATGAAAGAACCCCCCACACCCAAAAAAAACGGATACCCCCCCCCCCTCCAACTTCCCGAAAAATGAAAATTGTCTTTTGACATGTATTCGAACGTCCCTTCCACTAACGGTGACACGTTGGAATACAGTTTGTGGTTGAAACTGCTCTAATTGGGTTCGATGTTTCATTGCTTTCTCCAATGTTCCTCGTTTATTCTCCTCCCCAGCGAAGGATGTGGGGCAGGCCATCCCACGATCCCCACCCCCCACCCCCTTTTAAGTGCTTCAGGGAGCCACTTTGCCCGCGGGGTAGACATGATCAGACCGTGACCAATAGCTGCAATAGTCAGGACACTTTCCCACTGAGTCCCAGCCCATAAAAGTGTAGTTGATTGCAAATACATAATTCTTTATAGGCATAAGTCACTTAGTGACGGAAATATCGCCATATTTCTTCATGAAAGCTAACGTTTGCCTCCATTATGGCTGCCCGAAGGGGGAAGGCTCTCCAGGAGAGAAATACTCGGTTAAGCCTTGTCGCTGAGATATGCTGCGACAGACCACAACGTTAAGACCTCGGCTCTTTCCTCGAGGCCTTCAATTGTCGCCGTGGCTGATTTTTTTTCTTCTTTTCTCTCAATGTTATTCTAGTTAAAGGAATGTTGTTGAAAAGGAAGGAACACTAAGAGATTGGCAATTCTATCCTGATTACCTTCTGTCGAGACAGTGAAAAAAATCTGCTTACCAGCTGCGTCAGTGTGGCGAATATAGTGGAGCAAACTATTTCAAGACGCTTACAGTCCCCAATGCCGCCTCCCACTGGACTGGAACAATAACATGCAATACAATTATCTTTATTCTTCCATTTTTATCCTTTTACGAATTGCTTAAATATCCATTCCATTTTCATCACCGCCGATCCCAAAGAGGGTTGCGATCGTTTGAATATTTTAAGTCACTGGTGTCAAACTCAAGGCCCGGGGGCCAGATCTGGCCCACCAGACCATTTTATGTGGCCTGCGAAAGCAAATCATGCGTGTCAACTTGCTAAAATCAGTGTCAAATTGTCATGTGTAATTTATAACATTGAGATTTTGCAATAATTTTGTTCCTCTGTTTACACTCACTTGAAATATTCATTCATTCATCTTCCGTGCCGCTTGATCCTCACTAGGGTCGCGGGGGTTGCTGGAGCCTATCCCAGCTGTCTTCGGGCAGTAGGCGGGGGACACCCTGAATCGGTTGCCAGCCAATCGCAGGGCACACAGAAACGAACAACCATTCGCACTCACACTCACACCTAGGGGCAATTTAGAGTGTTCAATCAGCCTGCCACGCATGTTTTTGGAATGTGGGAGGAAACCGGAGCACCCGGAGAAAACCCACGCAGGCCCGGGGAGAACATGCAAACTCCACACAGGGAGGCCGGAGCTGGAATCGAACCCGGTACCTCTGCACTGTGAAGCCGACGTGCTAACCACTGGACTACCGGGCCGCCTCACTTGAAATATAATTGAACAAACTGTTATGATTGACTTGACTGATTTCAAAACTAGTCATCTATTCATTTGTTGTGCGCAAGTAATCAATTTGTGGTTTCGCCGTCATAACGGCCCTCCGAGGGAAGACGCAACTCCAAATTGGCCCGGCGACTAAAATGAGTTTGACACCCCTGTTTTAAGTCATACAGTCGGTCAGGTCAAGTATTGAAATTTCATTTAGTTTCTGCAGGGCCTGTGTCTTTTATTCAATGACAAAGTATTTTTTTGTCGTTTGTTTGAGCGGAAACAATAATCATGTTCTTTATGAGTTGTAAAACATCCAACAACGCCACACAAGAGTTACAAAGAAGGGCTTTCAAGTCAGGTTGGTCCTGGCTTGTTAAGGAAAGATTTTGTTGGGAAAAACCACCTTCTTGATATAATTCCCAGAAGCTCCACTTGGAGTAAGTGTTAATTTTACCGTGGCAGCCTCCTGTGGCTTTGTCTCAGGTAGAGCGTGTTAATTAAAACTCCCCCGTCTTCACCAGAGAGAACAATTAACCTCAACCGGCAACATGTAATGGCTCAATTATACCACCTTTACTCCAGTCAGGTGATCCTTGATGCAGTTTTCAAATGCTAGTCCACGCCGCTCGTTTCAGAGCCAGCAAATATGAGGGCAGTCGACTCCGGTGGGACTTGTGCTGCTTCCGCGACACATTGTAACGCTGATCGTCTCTGTCATCCTGACATTGAGCACCAGTCGATTTCAATTTCTCGAGCGGCAACACTTGCCCGACCGCTCCTCCTTCACTCCAATCCCTCCCGATGCACCTGCTAATGCCATCGTTTCATTTCCTACCAGCCAGCCTATTGAACGAGAGTCCTTCAAAAAAAAAAAAGTAGGGAACAAGGAAGGTTATCAAGAGAGGCTGAAAGAAGATTGTCGAGAGGCGAGCTAATCAGACAAGAGCCACGTGACCGCTTGTTTTCCTTGAGGGTGTTTTATTTCTTTTTCTGACTCCTCGAGCTGAAGCATTCGCCAGGAGTTGGTCTGGGAATGCTGGGTTTGCAGGTGATTCTGGTGAAGTCTGTCCACACGATCGACCCGCTTCATCCGGCTTGAAACGTTTTCATCCAACCACAAAAATCCAAAGCATAGTTTATGGTTCGAAACAAGAGTCAGGATTTCAAATGCGGGGGGCTCCACACCAGAGTTTAGATTTCAAGCCCCGGGGTTAGAGTTTGAAGTAAAGGTTTTAGGCTTAAACAAGCTTTGCGAGATATGGTTGATTCTCCCAAGCGTGGGTATGATTTACAAATAAGGTTTCAAAGGCAGGGATAGGGCTTCAAACAAGCGCTTTAAATTTTATTTGGCTGTTATTCATGGAGGTTCATGGAACGGCACCGATGCTGCTTTACATATGCAAAGTTTATGGCACTGTTAGAGCAGCGTGGATGTCAACACCATTGTCACTGCATTGTTTTGTTTTTTTTAACCGGAGAAAAGCTCATACAAAATGTTATTTAATTTCTTGTAATTTTAAGGAAAATTGGCATAAGTCTTGTTCTCGGCGCATAATATTTTGTCCACGTTGCACATGATGTAAACAAATCGTAGAAAATCAAACCATCCCTTTCTGCCATCATTTTGACTTCAAAATGGCGCCGCGAGAGTGGCTGCCTTTCCAGCACCTCCTATATTTTGTTGTTCTACTTCTACCTTTCGTAACTTTGCAATAACGTGCAAAGATAAAACATTTTAACATACTAAGATGTAACATTTTAACGTCCAAAGATGGACCATCGTAACGGATAAAGATGACATATTTAACTATGAAGATGGCATATTTTACTTGACCACGATGACATCATCTTAAATTATGAAGGTTTTAATGTGCAAAGATTAGAACTTTATAAAGTGAAATTGAAAGCAACACAGAGACTCCCAAATGAAAGATTAGACATTCTTTTTTTAATCACAAAACGTTTGTTGATGCCTTCCATTTTTTTTAGCAATCAGTAGTAGAACATGGCTTGGTTTCACTCAAATCACCAAATTTTGACCCTCAAATGCAGGAAAGAAGCTTGTTGTGTATATAATGTACATATTATAATTATAATTATAATTATAACTATTAATATATAAACAGTCAGAACATGACTATTTTGCCAAAAGGTTTGGATCAGGTGATGCTTCAAACATCTGAATAGTCTTTTTATTCTGTGAAATACCTACAACAATGAAAATGTGCTTTTGATGGCAAAATAATGTCATTGCAAGTCATCACTAGTCGCAATTTTACATTTGGCAAACTTTAAAAACTATTTGCATGCTATTTCCTATTAGGAGTAGTAGTATTTAGTCGCGTGTGTGCATGCGTACGTGCCATCCGTGTGTGCGTGTGTGCTGTATATTATTCATCGCCTCTTCTAAATGTAAATCTCTACCATGTTTTCTCTTTTGTGACACACTTTGTTTTAGATTTAACGTGACAATCCCGAGCAGTTTGTAACATTTGAGTTTCCATTGATACTCACTTATCACTCTCTAGGTGGTAGAAGGGTGATTGTGACCGACCTTAAATGTGACATACCTTGACTGACTCCAAAAAAAATAAAACAATGTAAAAAGGCACGAAATAAATAAGATCTCGTGAACGGCTTTAACACCTTGGCCTAGTACTTCAGAAACGTTTGGGGAAATGACCCACACGTGTCGTCACTGAGTGGAATGACACCCGCTTTCGGCAACTCATTGTGCGAAAAGTAGCAAGCGCCTCAAGGCCGCCGAGCCTGCCTAAAAGCATCCTCATCAACTCATCGTTTATAATAGATGCCGACGTATTTCTCCGCGGCGAGCGCTGCACGCTTTATTGCCGTGCTTTATTGTCCGCGTCCGTTTAGCGCATCCCCGCCGGTTGCCGTCCACGAATGTGATCTGGCTTTACACACTGTACGCCGTTAATCGCCTTTCCAAATAAAAGAATGTCGCCTAACGGAATATCGCACTGGGTTTTATTCCCTGTACTAGAACACAAGCACTCTGTTGTGTGCTTTACAGTCGGTACACGCTGTAAAGTACAGCAACTCTGTTGATTCGGTCCCCTGGGGTTTCAATTCAAATTAAAGATTCATCTATCGGGTTTCAAGCCTTCGCTAGTGTTTCAGATCGGAATTCAAAGCTGAGTTTATTGTGCTGTTTCAAAGAAGGTTTGCAACAAAAGATGAGGCGTTCATGTTGTAATTCCAAGGCGAGGTTTTGGTTTGAAAATTAGGATTTCAAGCCACGTTGAGGATGTCAAACTGGCATTTCAAGCAAAGATTATGGTCTTCTTTGTCTTCTTTGGCGTATGCGACTGCAAACAGGTGAAGTGCAATTTTTTTTTTTCCATGATGTCCTGTGGCCCCTGTCCTGCTCTCCTCTTCTGTGCGAACGCAACCGTGAATTTCCCGTCGTGCCTCTGTTTCCCCGAGTGCGTCTTGTCGAGTCTGTCAAATTGTCATTAGCGCACAAACTTTACTTGGTGTCCTCTGGCTCCCGGCCCTTGTTTGCGCTCGCCCGCCAAAGAGTATACTCCGAAACTGTACATGTGCCCTCCACGTCCTCTGTTAGTCAAATATTAGCACGAGCGAGAACGCGGCTTGACGGCTTCAATGGAAACGACGGGTGGAAGAAAACGAAGTCAGGATTGGCACTCGAGCGCTGAGTCATCGCACAAATGGACATGTTGAACCAATGGTTATTAGTCATCGCAATGGTGTGACTCATAGAGGGCTCATAACGAGGGCTAGGGTTTCAAATTAGTGTCGTGAGCAGGATAAGATTTTAAAATGTGCTTTTCAAATGAGGCCAAAGGTCAAAGTTTTGGTTTTGAAATGAGGGTTTTAACAATTTCTCTTTTCAAGCAAATCTTGTGGGTAAAATGTAGTGTTTCGAGCAAAGGTTACGCTTTCAAAATAAGGTTTCAAGCCCTTCTTGGGTTTTTAATGGGGGCTTCACTGATTGTGGTTTGGAATTATTGCTTTAAATTGGAATTCAAAGCAAGGGTGAGAGCTTCTAATCGGGGTTTCAAGCATGGATTTGGCTTTCGAACTAAGGTTAGGGTTTTAAATTTTGGTTAGGGTTTCAAATGAGGGATTTAAGCATGTGTTTGTCTTGTTGAATGAAGGTTAGGGTTTCAAGTCTAGTAAGAGTTTAAAAATGAGGGTTTCAAATCAGGGTTCATTCTCCAAGCAGCTTCACCTTTGAAATGAAGGTTTCAAGCACGGGTAACAATTTGAAATTGATTGAAAGCATGAGATAGGGTTTCAAAGTAAGGTTAGACTTTCAAATTAGGGTTTCAGACAAGGTACGTTTTGAGAAGAAAAAAAAACAACAATTTGAGGTTCTAAAGTAGGATTACAAGCGAGGGTTAGGCTCTCAAATTGAGGTTTAAAGTGCGGGTCGGCATTTTATTCTCAGGTCAGCCTTTCAAATTAGGAGTTCAAACAGGGGTGAGGTTTTCAAATTAGGGTTTGAAGCCATTTTGAAGCCTCCAAAACAAGTATTGACCATCCCAAATGGAAAGAGTCATTATTCAAATGGGGGATTATTAGTCCAAAAAAAACCACCTGCTGCCCCCCACCCTTGCCTTTCGTCATGCTCTTGTTTTTTCCGTCATGAACACCCACCCTCTCCCTACTCGTCCGAGCGACCCGCCCATCAATTGGATTACGATAAGGCTTGATGAGAAGACATATGGCTCCTCCCGCCGAGACTTAATAAAAGTGAAAGTGGACTAATCTGGCAACCCCGCCGGGATGTAAAGCCCCCCCCCCCCCCCTCCCCTCCTTCCCGCTTTCATCAGCCCAATGGATTCGGAGATGATAGACATGTCCACCAACTGGGAGGAGCACAACCCCAATTAATCGCTTTTAACGCTCCCTGTGTACCTGCTTCAAATTTCGCTACAGTAATTGTAAACAGGGCTTCAACATTGCTCTCTGTTGTGGAGTCTGACATGATGTGACCAGTCGTCCCGATCAAAGTAGAAGTGCGTACATTTTTTGTAGGCCTTCCCGTGAAAGCGTGCGTAAATCTCGCCGCCGCCATATTATTTTAAATATCCGACTCCTGTCTTCCCCGTTTGAACGTGCCGCGTCATCATCCTCATCTGCAGTCTTACCGATGCAACCCCTGCGTCGCCACGACCACGGCCAGCCTACAATAAACATTTCCGCTGACAAGGACGGTCGTCTGTTTACTGAGCAAGCACAACCATCGCTGGCAGGCCTGCCGCAGGAACACGGTCGCGTTGTCACCCGCCGGTTCCTCCCCCACCTCCCTTTTGCTCCCCCCCAACCCGTTTAATGGTCATGTCAACCTTAGACTCCACGCCGTGCCTCTGTTCGTCAAAGTGGAGCGAAAAAAGCCATTTTGTGTCCCTTTTATTGCAACCGTAATTCGGAAAATGACACTGATGCTTCAAAGAGGACTTCTTAGGAAAGAGCAGACCTCGGATAAGATGTCAGCGTGTGACTGAAAACTTTATGACTGTAGTTTCTCTTACAGTTAAACAGCAAGTCCAAACCTGAATGGAAGTATAGTCTGGAGTTGGAGTCGGGTGTTCCGCCTCCAATTACACACCCTTATTGATATCATTTGTCATCCTTGGACTTTTGAAAGGTCATTTGAAACCCCAATGACTCCCTGTGGCGACCATTCGCGCCCCCGGCCCCGGACCTCTGTGGCGCGTAAGCGAGACCCCCAAGGGACCAATCAGTCACCAATGGCTTGATGTAATATACAAGTTGAACAATAAAGTTAGCGGGAATTTTTTTTTTTAATCTCGGAGCCATGCAGCACGCGGGGTTGTACAAAATCATTTCTGCAGCGTTTGCTGAGTTCAAATGAAATTGGGTTATCCGTGCATTAAATTGCGGCTTTAAAAACTTCAAAAAGGCTCCGTCACGCCTGCGGTGGAACGCCATGAAATTACCTGCTCAGTTACCCCGCTCTGCCCCCCCCCCCCCCTCCCCAATCCGGCACCCTTTACTTTGATTGAATGCAGAGGAGAAAAAGATGCCGAGGATTCAGAATTGTCCGTTTTCACTATTTTTTTTCTCTTGGTAAAACATTTGCTGTGTTTGTGATTATGAGGAGGCTGATTATTTGCTAGAAAGGGACCGAAATTGCCGTTACTCCAGCACCTGTACACAACTGTGTTATGGTGTTTGGAATAGTCAGAAGACCTGTCTGCACTTTCTCCTCTTAATTTATAAGAGTCTTGATATTTTCTGCATAATTTGGGGGGTCGGGGGGTGGGAGGGTATACGCCAGGCAGCCATTTATGACACTTTTAATTTGGGAATGCCTGTACTACACAACTGTGTGATTGTGTGTGTGTGTGTCTGTGTGTGTTTGTGAGTGAGTCAAACATTTGGAAAAGAACCTCCAGGCCATGCCAACTAATGTGCCATTTTACGAGGCCTCACCAGATGGATTCGTGGGCATATCGTAAGCGCACAACATAACGGTGCCGGCTGCCCCAGCAAACCTTGCTCGTAAAAAAAAAAAAAAAAAAAAAACTCTTGTGAGCCATCCAACATGGACGCCAGGGTGACGTGAGCAGCTGTTGGGGCTTGTGATGACGCCCGTCACCTGACATGCATGTCAGGGTTCGGACATACTGCCGACAGCGGCGACCCTCGGGGGTTGTACAGTAGATGGAATCGAGTGCTAATCTGGCAAGCGAGGCAGGAGCTAAATCCACCATTTCGACCCTGCGCGCAAACTCACGCATACACCGCTTTCAAAGGTCGCCCGCCAGCAGCGACACGTTGACCCCCGGTGCGGCCGCTCTGGCACTATTGATGGATGACGGCGTAGCACGGTATGAGTCATGCTATACAAGGTGCATGCGCGCGTGTGTGTATTTGCTGCACTTGAGTCGCTGCACATGTTCCCTTGCTACAAGAACAATCTACTACCCCCCCCCCCCAAAAAAAGTCCATTTGTCAACATCAGATTGCTGCTGATTTGTAATAAGTCTCAAACAAAACACACTTTTTTTTTTTTTTTTTTTTTTAAATCGGAGCAGCTCGCTCCGTCTGATTGCATCGTAACACCTTGGTGAAGCAGCATGCGGGCCGTTAGCCAAGGTTAGATTTGCATGGCCTGGTCGGAGTAACAATTATGTGCTTGTCAGTGCCAAATCACTTCTGATTTTTTGTCTCCAACCCCCAATTTTTTTTTTTTTTTTACCAGAGCATTTTAGTACTTGGCCCAAGTGACAATTTATTGCACTCTGGTGAAATCCTTGTATGGGATGGATGGCTTGATGTTGAGTGTGGCAGCAGCTGCCGTGTTCGTTAGAAGACTGGTGGTTTGCAGTTTCATTACGGTTGGATAGAAATTATTGCATCACAGAAGCTACTTTGATTTTTTTGTGATTACTGTAGTAAGGTTTTTGTTGTTGTTTTTTTACATATACCATATTTTTCAAATGACAAATAATTAGTTTAGAATTTTGGGGGAACCCCGCACTCAAGATCTGACAAATTGTCCCCGTCTGAAGTAAGAAAAGAAAAGAAAAAAAAACCCAAAATGTACAACAAACGAACTGTGCGTCTTTTATGCTCCCCTTTTGATGGTTTCCGTTTTTAGATTTTTGCATGGTGGTGCGGGTGCTTTAATGTTTTGTTCCCCTTCTCTTACCCCTTTTTCTTTCATTCTTTTTCTTTTGCCGCCTTCCGTTTGATCCCAACGGTGCTTTTAATCGCCAGAATGTTATGTCAGCTCCGCTATTCTCTTTCTTGAATCATACAAAAAAAAAAGAAAAGACAGTGTCTAATGATGGTTTTTGATCTGAATACACGATGAGGAAGAAAAAAAAGCCTTACAAAAAACGCATCGTCTTGAGCTCTTTTGGGGGGTGGTTAGTTTGCCTCACTGTGTTCAAATCTGCAAGTATTTTTGTTCTTGGTGACTTTGTAAAAAGGATTCCACATGGTCAGATAAACAGCTTGATGTAGCAGCATGTGGCTCATCGATCAAAGCTATTTCTGTGCACAATTTTCCAACCGACTGTAATTAATGACATTGGGCAGGATGTGGCTCATATCATCCAGCGTTATTCCTGTACGCCATGCATGTTTGAAGTAACCATACACACGTTCTGTGCGAGCGTCATGGCATCTGTTATATCAGTCAGGAGACCTTGCACTCGTTGTTCGTCTGCTCCATTACAGCGTCTCCTTTTTTTCTCGCGAGGTTTATTTTGACACAAAAGCTGCCCTTTTGCCTGGAATTCGCCCGTCCGTAACTACATTGTGGCGCGTCAACACACACATTCGTCTGTGTGAATTGTCAGAGGTGGAAGTTGCAGTGGAAATGTTGTTTGTGTTTTTTTTTTTTAAGTCAAAGCACATTATACTGTTGGCTCCCTGCTGAGGGAAGTGGTTCAGAGTCCATTCTCTAGAATTAAGAATAGACCAAGTGGTCAAATTGCTTTGCGTCGCTTGTTGGGAAGCAATAAGAAAAGAAAGCAATGGGGATATTGAAAGCTTTTGAGTAAATTATTTTACTTTTCACAATTAATCAGTATAACCATTCAAAGGAACTTTTGTTTTCGTCTTGTATACTGCATTTTGTGATTTCGCACCAACATACAGTCTATGAACATTGTGATGTTGTGTTAAACACTCTCGTTCAAGTCTTATTTTAGAGTCGCACACTGCTTGGTGAATAATTATTATTCTATTTCCTCCCGCCTCACATGCCGTCAATTTTCACCCTCGTCCCTCGGACGCTCCCGGCGACGGTTAGATCGATCCAGACTTTCTTGTCTCTGCCCACTGCTGAGTTATCGATCATCGCGCTGGTGAGGCATGATGGGTAGAGGGGGAGGGGGGTTTGACTTGGTAGCTTGAGGCTCACACAACGTTGCGAGTGCTGTGTGAGGCAGAACGAGTTCGTCAAGTAAAACATGACGGGAAGCAAAGCAACATGCTTGAAATCTTTCGGCTTGGAGAAGCATGATTTGGCTCAAGATTATTCTTTCCCGGAGTATATGTGAGCAACTGAAAGGTTGTAATCATGCCGTCCAAACGGTGCCGGTGATAATACTAAAAATAAATACAAGCGGTATATTATTTAATTCACGTGCAGTTAGCTCCAGCTCACTATCGACTTCATGAGGGTACCTTCCTAGCCACAACGGCTAAAAACAGCGACAACAATGCGCAGGTCATGTCCTCTGCGTAGATGTTTCTATGTGAGATGTTCGTGCGCCACGTTTAAAGGGAATGAGAAGAGCCTCTTTAATTGGCGGTGAATGATGTGCTCGTACCCACAGTGGCGCAAACCCACCCATTCAACATTTCAACAATACTCCACCGCTGACGAGGGTCTCAAAGTGAAGACGGTGATAGGTCGATGTGGAATAAATTAGTTGAGGTATCTGCGGAAACGGCGAAGCAACGCACGGTGAATAATGAGCTCCTCTGGAGTTTTAAACGACGCGGTGATAGCAAAATGATCGTTGCCCTTAAAAAGAGCAAAGGAAAATGTTTAGCTTAGATTACTTTCAGCAAGCTCACTATTTGTTCAACAATTCTAAGCTTTGATGGGAGCAGGAGATATGCGTCGGGGTGGGTTATCAAATTCTCTTTTGGTCTTGGTTGTTTGCTCATCGTTGAAACTCTTAAAGGTCGCAAACGCACAATTGTTTCCAATTATCTGGAACATGGAGTAAAAAGAAAAAAACTAAATGAATACATTCTGACCTGATCTGAATACGAGAAATCATAATGACCATTGTTTTGGTCCTCCACCCTTGGTCTCCGATTTATGACTAACATACCAGACTGCAGCTCAGCACAGTTGTTTTTTTTTGGGTGTGTATTTTTTATTTATTTAATTTCGGGAGGAGGGCAGCGCCCGTCGACAAGCCGCTGATCGATTCACTCGGCCGTGGTGCCACCAAGCACATTTGCCTCATTCGAAACACCCCTACCCCAAAACGTCCAACGTGATCTAATACCCACATAAAAATATAGGTAAACTCGAGAAAAAAAAGCCTTGAAAGACTTGTTTCCTCCCTCGGTAGTGCATTTGCTGCTACTGATCTTTTCTCCCTCAACTCCCACTCTGCCTTTGGTATTAGCCTTTCTGTCGACGTTATGACTAAAAGCATCGGGAGAACACAATCCACTTCAGAAAGATGATAAAAGCGATAGCGAGTGAATCACACTCCCCTCCGAGCGCCGTCTCCGGAGACCCACGGACCGCAGAGCGCAGGCAAGACGCGATACGCCACCGTGCGTGCATTAAAACAAATATTAATCAAAAAGCACATGAAAGTATCCTCTCATAACCCCCCACGTTCACTTGCCGAGCAACTCTTTTCCCTGACAGCAAAGGACGCATCTGCCTTTGAGATGAGCCGGGAAGCCGAGACAGGGACCAACTATGAAAGACGGCGACGCAGGTGCGCTTGATTTTACGTTCGGCGTAAAACTTGACTTTGGGAAATGAAAGCGCTCGGGAGGCTAAGTAAGACGAGCTCTGGTTTCATGCTTTGGACATGAGGGCGTTGGCCGCTAAACAATTGCACAGATTTGCTGAACACTACTCGAAACTGTAGAAATTGTATCAAGCGTTGCCGGAGAATGCTCTATGCTAGGTGTTAATGAGTTGATTTTACAATTCCGCATCAACGTTTAACACTTGAAATCACATGTTTGGCTTTTCATCTTCCAATCAGCCAATTTCTTCCCGCTGTTGCCAAACGATACGAGCAGCATAATGTCCGGCAGACGAGCCAACCCAGTCTGCACACATAATGTGCCTAAAAATGATGTCAAAGATTAATTGATCAAGAGTATTTTGATCCTAAACTCTTAAGTATGGCCCGCTGCTTTCTCACTTGTGATCGTCAAGTTGTTTCATGACAACAAAAACAACACACTACATTTCCATGGTGCGCTACTTGGGCCACATCCTTTTTTTTTTATATCAACTTCAAATTGATGGCGGCCATTTCGACTCCCTCTTTTTGGGAACGCTCGTATTAGCTGTGTCGCGCTACTCCCGGTTAATGGCCTCCTAGCATTGGCGGCTCTCGGTGTTCCTCTCGAATACCGCCTCAGGTGTGCTAAAATGATGTCAAGAGCCCTCCAGTCTCGCACAAAATAAGCCTTCACGAGGAATATATATTCGCGTATTGATTTTACAGGGCTCAGCGCTGCTCGCTGTATGTTCGCCGTATGTCAGCAGGAATTCTGAAGTCCGCCCGGGGTTGTCCGATCCACCTATCTCAACAA
This sequence comes from Hippocampus zosterae, assembly GCF_025434085.1. Taxonomy (NCBI): domain Eukaryota; kingdom Metazoa; phylum Chordata; class Actinopteri; order Syngnathiformes; family Syngnathidae; genus Hippocampus; species Hippocampus zosterae. The sequence goes on from NC_067457.1 coordinate 6,443,839, forward strand.
ACTAGCTCGGTCAAGGGACCAATGTCTCGTTAGATGAATCGGAGCGAGAAGATCGGGGGGCTTTTAGGGGCCTCTCGACCTGCCGCTAGCAGGATAATGGCCCTCTCCCCGGAGTTCACCATCGGCAAGCATTAGGCCGTCAAACAACTCCCCACCCCCCCTTCCCCTCCCTCTGCCTCCGTCACTCTAGCTGCGGATGTCACCATGGAGCCATTAGCTTTTTGCCGCGCCTTCAGAGGCGAGGCTTCATTGTCAGCTTCTCGCTGTCGCCATTAATAACTCACGCCGTACCATCTCTGGCTTCTTAATTCTGCTTTTTCTCCCTTCCCACTCGCTTCCAGCTGGTAGGAAATGGAGAAGCTGAGTCAAGGGCGTGGAATGATGCCCACATTGATACAACGTGAGACGGCTAAAAACAAAAAAATATTTCCCAACCAATATCCTAAAAAAAGAAATACAAATAACCCCTCCGCCCCCCAAGATGTCGTACAATCCTAAAACAAGATGGGTATCCCCCCCCCCAAAAAAAACTATTTGAAAAAAAGATTCAATCCCAAAAAGAAAACACTTTGAATCACTAAAGTTCGAGGTTTTTCAAGGACCAAATCCGAACCTCATATTGGGAAAAGAGCCCTTTTATTCTTGGAATTATTTCCATCCCTTTGTTCTCATTGTGGAAACTCGCAGCGTCCCCAGCGGGAAACGTCTTGGCATTCAACCGACCACTTCCGAGAGCCACTAACCGTAACCTAAGTGGTGCTGTGGAGTCACTGGGGAGGCTCCGCACACCGCAAAATAAGAATGTGGAGAAAACAAAGCACTATGAGGCAACAAAGGCCATGCCGAGAGATCCACTGCGGAGCGGCGAGAGAGGAGAGAAGAAGTGGGACGGAAATTGAAACCATTAGAGAGCCCTTATTACTTTTTTATCAGAAATTCGTGCGGTGTTGTGTGGGAAAGTAGGGGGGGGGGGAGAACAAGCAAAAAGAAGGGAGTTGTTACAAGATATTCGCGAGGAATGGACGGAGTAGTGGCTGCAAAGGAGGAAATAACACAGAGGGACATTTAAGCAATCTGCCAATTAAATAGAACAGCTCTATCAGAAGAAGTGACAGGCTGGGTAACCGTTAGCGACACACAGCACTGTAATTGTCAGGATTGTGGGTGTGAATGATGCCCTGTTATTATTTTTCCCTCTCAAATAGGTGTGTGGTCTTGAGAGCAAATACTGATGAATGAAGGTACCGGCGGATGACTCGTGGGGGGACAAGCGGGTCAATAGCAGTCAGCCGTGTGTTTGTTTGTGCACTTTTTTTAAAAGCGGAGTTTGGTGGAAGAAATGTAGTCATTACCCCGTGAAAGTAAATCACACTAATGAAGCTTTCTTCGACATCTTTGATTTGAAATGTGCCTCGATGTGTGAGCTTTTTCCAATTACATTTTGTTGGTGTCGGTGTTGCTGTTGCTGCTCGGCTGGATGCTGAATTGATTGTATTCGTTAATTTGAGTTTTTTGCATGTGGGAGGAAACCGGAGTACCCGCGGAAAACCCACGCAGGCACACGGTGAATGCTCGGAAATTACACTTGCTGCTTTGTTTTGGATTCGGATTGCCTGTGCCACTTGTTAGCTTTGTTTTTACTAGCTTTCCTAGCGTTCCTCGTTCCGTTTCACGATGTCTCACTGAACTTTGCAGTGAATACTTGTAAAGAGGAGGTGGATGTAGCCGGCGCCGCCGTTCGTACTTGTCGGCTCACTTGACCTCCTCCTCACTCCGAGTCCAGCGTAAGAGCTGGAGGGCATGCGTCATCGTCAAGCAAGACGAGAAGCCTATTGGAATACTAATTTTCATACCAATCATTGAAATACATCTGTAGAGAGGGCCAGGAAATATGGACTTAAGCATTCTTTTTTTTTTTTCACAAACACTCTTTGAGTTCTTTTCTCTCCCAGCATTATCTTACATCATCCTCCGAAGAAATTGTTTGTCATGTCAAACTACGTGCTTTCTCCTGCGGAAAAAAAATAAGTGACTTTGGCAAAACGTATTCAAACATTCTACTTATTCAGAAACTAGCGTGTTAAATGCTAATCAAAACAACGTCAAATGAGCCATCAAACCGCACGGTTCGGCTGGGAAAGAGTTTTGCTACACTCCCTAACCTTTCTAAAAGTCTTTTTCTAATTTACTGTTGTACAGGTCAAATATGGCAACTCCTGAAAAAAAATGTTTTGTTTCATAGCATATACAAATGCATCGGTGTTGAAATTATTCCGCTCACGGTGTCCGTATCCTCGTGTATTGTAGTTGCTCGTCGATTTAAAAAATAAAAATAAAAAATTGTAATCAGAGGCCTCGGAAAAGTCGCTTATTTGAGATGAATTCCTAACTGTGCTCGGCAGGCAAACTTTACCGATGCCTGCGCTGCTCGACAGTTGGACAACCGTCCTCATTCATCAATTTTCTCTCAATTTATGTCTGTCTAGTTCAGAACCGTGAGGGGAAACGTGCTACCCATTGACCTGACAAAATGGAAAAGTGGGCACTGTGTACGAAAGCACCTCACGGTGACGTTAGGGCGTCTAATAGAAGCATTTTAGATAAGGCTACAGTCCAAACCATTATTTACCCCCCCCCCCAACAAAAATCAGTTTTTTTCAAAATATGTGTGAGAGAGATACAGCGAAGAGCAAGCTCGCCTTGTAGAGCCGCGGGCGGGATTAAAGCCACACGGCGGCGGCGGCGGATCCTTGAAATGTAAAATAGCCACCTTGAGGAAGCTATTTGCGTCCATCAGGCGACGGCACGTGTGATAAAAGGACGGGAGCCGGGGGGGGGGGGGGGGGGCACACACCTCACAGTTGTGATATACCCCCCCTCCCCCACCCACCCCCGTTTGCAACAGATATATTTTCACAGTTAATCCATTTGAACTCTTGCAGGACTCTTGAACGCTATATCCCGCATTTAAACGTATTGTTTTGCGTATCAAAGCGAGCTGCCGTGCGAGTCTGGCAACCGCGTCTACATTTTGTGCTTCTCGATGCGATTTCTTCTCTCCCATTGCAAGGAATACACGCGTAGTTTATACGGGCGCAGTTTCGAGGCGCTCTGTTCCAAATAACAGTTTGTTTGTCGTTATTAGCGGGCCCCGTGAATAGCAATGTGTGCGGAAGCATCCGCCGTGCATGGCGGGCAACCTTGTGGACTGAATTCCTTGCAACTTCAATTTGATTTCTTGTCTTTCTTTTGAAGTACAAACACGCATTCGCGCGGCTGTTTTTGAACACTCCCTCTGTGTGCTCGCTAAGTCAACAAAATGTTTGTTTGCCATCACAAGGTCGCACTTGTTCAATATAATTATGTGGCAGTTAGTTACCGTGCTAGTCTGATGGCGCTTTGTCCGTCTGGTCAATACAATTTTACGGTCTGGTTTATTATTCACGAGTTCATGTCGGGTGACTATTTCCTGCATCTTGTGTCTGTTTGCAAATCCTTTTTTTCTTGCAAGAACTATGACATATATTCTCCGAACTTTTGTAGGATAACTAAACAATTTTGTTTCTCATCACGAGGCTTGAGTATGTGCGTGACAGCTGCTGATGACCTCGTAAGAAAGAGCATTTCGACCGCGAGATGTGCTTCTTCTCTTCATGCGGTTTTCTGCTCTGTGGTCTACAACATAGTTTGCTGTATTTTTATGAAAGAAAAATCTTGCCAGGGCAGCTAATAGCATTTTTTTTAAGGCAGTGCAAAGCTCTCCCTCTGCCTTCCTTGTATTCTCATTTAACCTCATGCTATTATGAATGTGACACCCGGGAGAAGAGATCAGCTGGCATATTAGCGTCAAAGATGACTGCCGTGTAGATGCAAGATGCACGCTTGAGATTGGGTCAGTTGGAGTTGTTGCGCCAACGTGGGCTGGAGCGACCCCTCGGCCGACGTTTTTTTATTAAATATTCCCAAATGGCACCGGAACGTCTGACAACCAAAGGGCAAAGGAGCGTCGGGGTATGTGGTTCTTTTTTTTTTTTTTTTTTTGACGCCGCTCCCCTCCACCAGCTTGTTGGCCTCCTTTATATCACTCAAGTGCAAAACAGCTCCAGCACAGTTTTTTTTTTTGCTTGCCAAAATATTTCTCAAATTGCCAGTAGAAAAGATTTCTGTGTTGTGCTGCCAATCGATGAAGAAGAAGAGTCTGGAGCTTTTGCTACACCAGCCTAGACTGCATTCTGTGCATCTGCTCTGTATAATTACTCCCCTCTGCACTCACCTGCAAAATATTAACGATCTTTCTCTTCCAAGTGGTTCTCAGCAATTGCAATTTTGCGATCACGAGGCATTCTTTTTGGCACCGCCGTGCTAGTCGGAAGAACCCTGTACGCTGCATTCTGTGTGTCTGCTCTGTAGCATTTGTCTTTCTTGCACGAATGAAATGATAATATCACAGCTAGTTTTAGTAGCCGTCGACAGCATTTTAAAAAAAAAAAAGGGCGCTTTGCGCCGTTGTGGTTGTGTAAACAGCCAACTTGATTCGCAGCCAATTAAAGCGGGTATTCGTCATGGGATGGCGGGGAATAAACAGATTTGCTTGTGTTCCGCCGCCGGTTGAGGCTTTGCGGTTTTGATATTTATATTATTCTTACAAGCAACTATAAATATTTGTAAATTTTAGACCACGGTGCGGCGGCCGTTTATCATGAATTCACTTGTTTATCAGAACATCTTGTGTACTGTTCTTTGAGAGAAAAACATCCTTCCGCTTGCCAAAGTAGTCCTCAAATTCTCAGCAGTCTGTTTCGTCCAATCATCCCAAATTCCACGCCCAATTTCCAAAGTTCCCACTTCCAATTGGCAAAAGCACCCGAAGAAGATCTCTGACCAAAGCCAGAAATGACATTTTGGATTTATTTATTTTTCTCGAAGCCGCTGTAGGTTCGTTGTTATCTCCTGCAGCAGGTGCAGCCGTGAAGAGGGGGCAGGGGGGTGAGTTGGGGGATGCGGCGGGGGGACGCAGAAAGGCGAAGCTCATTCATCACAATTGGCTATATTGTCAAAAAGCCGCCGCAACAAATGGGGGTTGTATATCTCAAGAGTGGGATATATTAAAATATATACTGTATATATTTTTTTGTTTGTTTGTTTTTTAACCCTCTGTTCCAAGGAACTGTAAACAATTTTGCGTTTGTTCTTACAAGGCAGCTTAGTGTCAATGTTCCAACGACTTGTGCATAGTGCACACTGACAAGAAATGCAAACGCAAGTGGCATGAGTCAAAACATGAGGTCCACTTGATAAGTTGAACAAGAGCCAAATCAATAATGTTCAAAAAAGCATTTCGAATATTTCAATAAAATCCTGAATAATTAGGGGGGGGGGGTATACTGAGCGTATTAGACAGAAAAAGTCACATTTATATGAAGGATAAAAAGTGTAAATTTGTTAGTAAAATGATTTATGAGAGTGGGAGGGGGGGGATACAAAACTTGGGGGGGAAAACATTCGAAAAAGAAATGTGTCTACTGCATTCCATGCATTTACGCACATCTTTGCTGCCTCAATGTCCACAGAGAGAGTTGTCGCTTTGTTTATCGTGCCGCGTAAAAGCAGAATTAGCTCGGCCACGGAGGTTAATGAATTAACGGTCCGAGTGAGGATGAGGCTAGCGAGCGCGCTCATAAAGTAGATGCGGATCGAGCACATCTGGATCAATTAAAGGGGGTTCGATGTTCTCCTCAAGGTCGCTTGCGACGCGTACGGATGATCACCGCACGTCAACAGCCACCTGGCAAGAAACGGGAGAACCAGTGTGACGGCACCCGACTCCTCTAAGACGCGATGGATTCGGAAATCTATCCGTCACACCCCCCCCCCCCCCCTCCCTTGTGATCTATTGAAAGAGTCGAATCACAGTGTAGCTTTAGCTTGTGTTATGTATTCAGATTTGTCAGCCAACATAAATGGGGCAGCAGCACAGGGAGATGCACATTGAAAAAAAGCGTTTATGTGTGTGTGTGTTGGAGGGGTGCAAGGGAGCAGGGGGGGGGGGGGCATTTTGGCCTGCCCGCACGCATCTGTTTGAGTGTTTTGTGTGACTGTGGTAATATTTAGACAACCTCCACATCCCCTGGTCCAACTCCAAACGGAGCGTTTCCAGATGGGGAGGCACCTCGTAAACCGCCTCCCCGTCCGTCTCATTCGGCCCCACATGCACGCTCACGCGCGCGCTAACACACACACGCTCGACCGACCGCGCACTCGCGCGCAGTTTGTCACAGGAGTGACGTGCAGATGGTCAATGGTTGGATGGTGGAGCGCAGTTCTTTGCTTTTAAAATAGAAGCAGAATAATACGTAGAGATAAGAGCCAGGAAAAGTGAGCGTTTTGAGGCTTTTCTATGAGACAAAGCACGATTGTAATCAAGAAGTTCAGAAGGTTGGTGTCAAAGTCACACAACTTTCCAAAAGTGATTCATATTCATCTCCATGCGTCGTGCGGCAAAAGTGAGGACAGATCCAAGCCACATTAACGCAAGTTTGCCTGTTGAACATTACATTTATCATTAGTGAATGCTCCTCCCCCCCCCCCCCTTCTTCTTCTTCATCTCAATTAAACATCAGCACATTTTTTTCCTATCGCATCTTGAAGACCAGCAATGTGAACGAAATGAATTAGCTTGTAAAAATGGCTTTTATGTTTGTTGGGGCGTTGCTAAACAGTGACCTCAGCTCTCTTTGTACTTTTGCCAAAAGCGTCCTGCAGCATTTGAAGACATCTCTCTCTCTCTCTCCCTCCCTATAGATTTTTTTAGGTGTTTAGATTTAGGTTTCATCACGCTATGTGTTTAAAAGTATTGAAAAAAACAACTGAAACCCCGAAGGTACGTTGAGCTTCGAAAATCCACTTTTCCCTCAATATGGAATCAGGACCACTGCCATCCAATTGTCTCCCGTAAAAGCTTCTTATTGTGATAGAAAGAAGATGAATTACTTGCAACCATCTGTCAGCCATTGACTTTAAAGTCCCTTGCGCTCAACGAGGCTCGTCCCTGTATGCACTGTTCACAAACGTGGTTGTTTTAAGAATTGTTGTTGTTGTTTACAATACCCCATTTGCTAACTAGCTAATATGTGGATATTTAAAATTTAAAAAAAAAATTGGGTAAATGTGTTATGTGTTCAGGAACAGAATTGGGCAATAAAGTAGATATTGATGTTGAATGTTTTTAATTATTTTCTTTTTAATATATCTAATAAACATAAAATAAATGGACAAAAAGACAAAAAAAATTTTGGAAAGGCCGCCTGCTAGCAGTTGTCAACATGTGGTAAGCAGCGCTCAGTCAAAAGAATGTGGCGGGGGGTAAAAAGAAAATGGGGAAGCATGCAATTAGGTTCTGGTCTTTTTTCCGCTCCGGAATTGGTTTTATAACTCACCCCCCCACCCCCTCATTTTCTTATGAGACAATCGATTTAGGGATTATGACGTCAACCACAGCCACTGAAATGCAACAAACACGGCATCCGGCATCCTTGCGGACCGAACGCGTCGCCCCGTCGGATTAATGCGACATCTGTTGCGGCTGTAAAGTCTGGCGGAATTAAAAAGTGTCAAAAACACACGGGCACATGATGTAATCTCATCAAGTGATTACAATCTGTGTAACGCAAATATTGTGAGAGGCTGGAAAAAAAACGGTTGTGGAGAGGGAGTAATCTTGGGATTATTTTTCTGGTGGATTTGAGGAGCGGACGTTTATTTGTCGTTGTACTCCGTTCTTCCACAAGGGGCGTGGTTGCGAAAAAGGAATCCCGGTCACTTGTTGAAGAAAGAGAAAACACAAGCTGTCGTTTTGATATCATCATAAATTCATCAGCCCATCATTTCTGACACTCTCAACCTTTTGAAAAGCGGCATTTGGAATTTGTAAATTTCAACATTACGGAGGGCAAGAGTTAAAACACAAATTAACTGACGAGAATAAAATATACACGAGAGAGTGAACCAGCAGAAAAAAACAACCAAATATGAGCGTCGAGCTCAGTAAAACGAGAGCGGTAGAGGTCCTGAAAAATGTGCTAAATCAATTCATGAAAAACAAGGCAATTTAAATAGTCAGAGAAAAACATCACAAACCAGACGTTGAATCAAACTGATGAGAACCAAACAACCTCAGCCCCCTAACTCTTACCACAGAACCACCCAAAACTATGCCCATCTGTTTTTCTTGCCCAGTTTTTACCATACAGCAGATTACAAAAACAAATAAACTTCTTAGTATTCCGTTTTTTTGTGTGTGTGTGTGTGTGTATGTTTTTTTACCAACTGAGCTGGTTAAAAAAAAGAAATAAAAGGGGGCCAGGGGCTGTCAGCCATTTTCACACTGAGGCAGATGCAATCATCAACAAGCTTTATCACCCCTCCCCTAACCCTAAACCCCCAACCCAAAAATAATACCTCTGCTTCACCTTCCAACATGTTTTCGACACACACAAATACATTTCATAAATACCCGCTGCTAATTACCTGCTAATTATTCACGCCAGTGTAAACAATGTCGGCAGATGGCAAAAAAAATGTCCCATTAGTGCTAATGACCTTGAACAGCATGAGCCTCCCTCGTGATGCCACAAATGGTGTTAAATGGCACACGCTTGCGAACATAAGTGCGGTCCATTTTGTATTTACGCATACATGTATGGGGGGGGGGGGGGGGATGATTAGCATTGTGCTTGTGATGTTTGAGAATGTTGCACTCGCCTTAACCAGTGAGGTCAAAACACAGTCAAAGAGGATGAGGAAAATAGTTCTAATTGGTCGGTGATACGAGTCAAGGAGTCCGCCCACTCTCTGGACACAGCTCGACTCCGTGCAGTGGTGGAGTTCAGCGCCAACACGCCGCCCACTCCCGGGCAACCACTTGTTCACCTCGCTGGCCATGTTTACCCACGCACTAACTAAATGTCCTTCCTTTTTGCTCCCGGAGCTCTGGCTGCGAGCGACTCCTTTTTTCTTTGATTTTTTCCTTAGTTCTTGATTTACCCTGTTTTTCACACTCGCCCCCCCCCCCACCCTCAATTCCAAAATGTTGCTGTAGCGTAGCTCTCTGATGAGCATGAGTGGAATTTCAAGTTTAATGGCAATTCTGGCGTAATCATTTTATTTATTTATTTTGGTCATCGTAGGGTTTAAACTTCGGGTTCCTCGTTTGAAACGAGGGTGTTGTTGGCATTCAACTTGTTTTTGCTTTTGCTCGGGTGATTAGGAGACCAGCTGACCGGGCCCCTTTTAGCTAATACTAATTGCTGCACATTCCCTGTGCTAATTAGTCCACTCTTTATTGTTTATTCGCCTTATTAGAACATAATGTTAGCATGTTTTTCTAATCGCGCTCGGCACAGCAAGTTCTCTCTCCCCGCGTGTAAAACGAAAGAATGCGGCGGAATTGAAACACTGGTGCACAGTAATTGGGTCTTTCTTTTTTTTCCCTCTCTCTCTCTGTCTGAGGTTCCCCGGAGACCAATGAACACATTCCAAATTTCCTCAACAAGTGCTTCTCCTCTTGGGTGTATCAGAGGAAGTATGTTCAGCCCAGCGGCAAGTCATCGCTGCTACGCTTTTCTCACTAAGAAATCGATTCAAAGAACACACACACACGTATAGTATATAAGCAGATTCGACCAGTCCAGGCAGGGTGTAGCCCTCCTACTGCCCAAAGACAGCTGGGATAGGCCCCAGTACACCCGCGACGCTCTTGAGGATAAGTGCACTAGAAAATGGATGAATGTAGATCTAATGTTAGCAAGAGAGGCACCTGACGAAGAGTCATCAAAAGGCAAGGGAAGTACGTGGAGCGCACAAAGGAGACGGAAGCGCTTTGTTCGAGCTCACGTGAAAACTTGAATGGCAAAGGCCAAGCAGCTCGTGGGTTCTTTTCTTTTGAAGGAACTTAGCCCTTCATCTCATCACCCACCTTGCCCGGTAAAGGCCATTGTGCCCTTTCTCGTACAATGGCCGCGTTCGTTTGGCCGAGATATTGTATCCCGGGCCACATGATGAAAACGGAACCGTATGACGAATTCAAATCATTCTTCAAATTGAGATTTCAACATTTCTTCTAAGGTGGCGGCTCTTGTTTCCACGGGTAGGCCATTCCAGAGCCCTGGAGCCAAAATACCAAACCCCCTTGAACACAGGTATCAAAGTCAAGGCCCGGGGGCCAGATCTGGCCTCCCACATCATTTTATGTGGCCCGCGAAAGCAAATAAAGCATGTCAAGTTCCACGATGCTTGCTAAAGTCAGAACCAAAATGTCAAATTGTCATATGTAATCCACAATAACAGTCATTATACTTCTGATTTTAAAAGTAATTATCCATTCATTTGTTGTGCGCTGTGTATGTAATATGTGGAGGTGATTAAACATTTATAATGGTTTCCCAAAATTCAGAACGGCCCTCCAAGTCAAACTGGAACGACAATGTGTTCCCGCGACCAAAATGAGTTTGACACCCATGCTCTAGAACCCGCAGACTTCTTTTAAGATTAAGATATCTGCAAGAGCAAAACCTGATTGAACAACTCTCTTGAGCGCGTTCCTATTTTCACAAAAGCCTGAATTTGCTAAGGTTTTATTGCATGTCACTTACGAGTAGTTTTTTTTTCCCCCCCTCGGATAGCTCGCCTATTCACTCGAAGGTCAAATAGAGGTCACGTTTGAAGGACAGCATTCGAAATTTTCCTTTGCATGCTTGCCTCGTGACGTAAATATCACATGGCTCTGTCATTGAAAACGTGGAGAGAATTCACATTGGCAATCATTTTTACCCACAAAATGAAATATCTTTGGCCTTCAATCTGAAAAAGTCCACCGGACCAAATGTTCATGAATAGTCAACAAGCAAGTCAGTCAGTGTCTGAATATTTTATTGGACTCTGCTTGTGATGTGAAGACTTTAGTTGGGTACTTTTAGGTCACTGGCTGGCTCTGAGCAGCTCGTCCAGTATGACGGAAGGCACACTGTGGATCTTAAAAAAAAAAAATACATTCAATGTTTTAAAAATATCACAAAAGCAAACATAAAATGATAACAATGTTTTGATATGACCCGTTCTAGTCAAATGAGCTACCAGCGTTCCGAAACAAGCTTTTGTGACATGATGTAAGCGGTACAAAAACAGTCCCGGCGTCACTGTCAAATCCGTTGTGGGAATAGACGGGCCTGCGATGTAAACAGCGGCGACCATTCACGGCACGTGTTTGCCCACACAAAGATTGGCCCGTCAATCACCCGCGGATCACCTGTCGCCACCGGTGACGCGGCGACGGCAAATGCTGACCTTCAGCAATGACGATAAAGAACTCGGGCGGGCCACTGGATTTATACTGCAGGTGTGTGTGTGGGGGGGGACGGGGGGGTGCGAATTCCAAACATAATGTCTGTGTTTACTAAACTGCATATGCACATATGCCGCAAGTGTCCTTTTCCGCCTTTTTTTTTGGGCTCATCTCACACTTTGGAGTGGAGACTAGACGGGCAGCAAAAACAACGCGGGAGTCGTTTTCTTCCCATCCAGACCCGCGAGACAAAAACACTATGGCATCTTGTTTTTTTTTCTTCCCTCTTCGTCTTCTTCTGCTTGCTGTCCTCTCGGCGGGCTCATTAAAATAAGTCACATATATGACTGCCATGCGGCAATTTCATTGAAGTCGTGGCAGCTTATTGGCAAGCCTCCTTCAGGGCTCCTGCGACGATAGATGCGGCGTGATGGAATATGTAGTGCCTTATCGAAATCCAAATAAAAAGGAAAAAATATATATTCAGTAAAATGATGGAGGGGAGTAGTTGGCAGTCATGGCTAAGGGGGAGTCGGGAGTGTCCAGTTTTAGTTGGACTGGTGTGTGTGTGTGTGTGTATGTGTGTTTAGTGGCCGCCTCGCAGGTGGTGGTTAGGAGGGGGCTGTCATTGCCATCGCGGCTGTCAGTCAAGGAGGCGGCAAACAATGGATGGAGATTCTGAGCCAAGGAAAATGAGCTGACACCCATCTTGATGGCTGCCACGTAAATTTTTGCAGGACGCTTCTTTGGGAACACCCGCCACCCATGTTTTGAAGAAGTCGTCCACCCACCCCCCCCCGCCAAAAAAAAAAATCGTCATTAACGGGGAGTTTGTACAGAGCAGATGCGCTGAACAGCCAGCCTCATGACAACAAACGGAGTATGTTGACTCGGAGCAGAGTACACACGCAATATTGTTTTGGTTGCTTAGCGTAAAAGCTCAAAGGCAAGATTTGCGCACCCGCTTACAAAATCAACAAATGAGAAACGTCAAGTTCCTTTGTGATCACAAACACTCAGCCTTGTGATGACAAATATTCCATTTTTTAAAAAGAAAAAAAAAAAATCAAGCCTTGTTTTTTTGCCACGTCGTTCAAAACTTGAAAGGCAAGATTGTAGTCATATGAACAAAAACATCCTCGGTTTAAGATACTTATCTTAAACTTACGATTTTTTTTCTCGAAATATATTGCTGTATAGACGATGTGTAATATTATTGGCATTGTTTGGCAAGTGCTGCGATGCTGTATCACGACTTACAGCACCATTCTGATATTAAACAAGTCAAAAACCAAACCGGAGCTTGCAGAGGCATATTTGAAAGACCCCCAAAATGGCCAAAAACGACCCTCAAATTATCGCCTGACAGCACACGTCACTTCCTGTGTGTTGGGGCTTGGGTTTTCGTGAGTCGGCTCATGACTGACATGCCTGCAAACATTGTATGAATGAAAATTGGTTTCCAACACATTGTGCATATGCAATGTGAAAACATGATGCTCATGTTAAATGAAATATAATTGTCCCTTTTTTTTTTGTGGTGGTCCAATTGGAACACAGCCCAAGTGAAAACGCGTCATCAATGCCGGGGAAAGTGTTTTCATTGAGCCGCCCGCTTTAAAGTTGATTCCAACTTGACTCGGCCTTCGATTGGGTTCTGCTTCTTTGCCTCGCTCTGTCGGTTTTGTAACTCTTAAAAAGTCAGAGGACGTGAATGGAAATGGCACAAAGTTTCCAAGGAAACGACATCATCCCGCGTGGCTGTTGTCTGCGTTCGGCCCGAAATGTTCAGACAGATGCCAACTTTGTTCTCATCTACACTTCGCTTATCAACCCGCGCCAGTCATTCCCCGTTAATTTGCACGAGGTCCTTTCCAGATTTCTCTTTGGCAGCCAATCATTATCCCACTGACTTGTATTTCACCTCATTTTTAAAACAGCTAAGGGTGCTTATTGAGTTTTTTTTTTTAATCTTTGCCTTTTCTTTCCTTTTTCAAACTGGAGCCAAGATTGCGAGATGGCACGAGCAGTCTTAATGGAATCCCAATGATGGAATTCGAATGATTGCGGCTTATTTGCGTTGCAACTGGGCGTGAGGATGAACCGACGCCGCCGCTAATTATCTCCATACTTAGACCTAAATGTTTGTTTTTGGGCTTGAAATGAGCTGCGATGGAGGAATAATCAACAGCATTGCTCCGAGGCTGTATTGTATATCAATGCTCGTTAGTTTGGGGGAATTTTTTTTGGAATGGGGGCAGGATTGCAACTACCTAGGCTGTTGTTTACCCAACGGAAAAACATACGGTGCTTATCAGAACAGGAATCTGACATGTTTGAAGGTTATCCAACCCAATATAAAAGAGATTAAAGGTAAGACGTGTGGGTTGTTCTTTGTCAACACTCTACCACACACGTTTTTTTTTGTCATTTCTATTTATTTCTTTTTGCCGACCTCACTCACAACTGTTTGATTTCCAAAGAGTCCGAGACAGCAAGACCCGAGTGATTGTGTCCTGACTTTTGACCCCAGATGTGCTGACAGCAACTTGGAAGTCGCGACCTGTCTTTTGAAAAGTCGGTCATAGAGAACATCGAAAAGCCGTTCTTAGCCAGCGGCTTTTCGGGGGGTTGATGTTGTATGTCAGAGGATAGGCGCCCCACTGTTGATTTTGGTGGAAGTCGTGCCAACGTGGATAAAAGGCTTGAGGCAGGAAGTCGCGACTGCTCTGCCAAAGTCGTACATATGAAAATTGAATGTCAATCATGAGTAGACCCACAAAAAAAAGACTCGCCTGAAAAGACACCGTCAGTGCGCTGCGGTGCTATGAGGTGAACTTATTAAAACAAAGTTGTTGTTTTTTTTGTCCGACTGCTGCCAAATTTGCACCACTTGAAACGAGAAATGGTGCCTTTTTTTTAAAAGTGCTTTGTTGTTTTGATGTCCTCGTTATCTTACAACTTGGGCGTGCGTTTGTGTAGCATTCCGCGTGAGTCATTGTGATGGTTTTAGCGGAAGATTTGTTGTTGATCTCACTCGCACAGGCTTCATTGTATCCTACAATGCAAGAATTCAAGGGGGGGGGAGGGGAGCAGCGGCTTATTATGTTCAATATGCTGCGCTCGGCACTCCATCACTAAGGTTTTTTTTTACTATTTTTTTTACCCGCCTTTATGGGTCGTTTGGGAAATTAAATGAGCTTGAATACTGAATCACACAAGAAAAAGTGGAAAAAGAAGACAATTATGGTGAAGTGAATGGAGAATGGATTGCCTTACTTTGCTACACAATCGCTTTTATTTTCTTTCACTTTTCACTGTCTCTTTTATAGCCTTGGCGGTTGAGCTCAGTGTGTTTACGCGCGCGCGTTTGAGTGCATCGGGGAAAAAAAGGCGAGTGTATCGTATCATTGCCAAAGGTTAGCACGCAGATTTATGCATTGACCTTCAGCGTTTTAAAATTGTATTTTTTTTTTATGTTTGAGTTACGAAGATTGAATGTCACTGATAGCCTGCAAAGATGGCGGAACGGCGGTCAACTGGTGAGCACGTCGGCCTCGCAGCGCAGAGGTGCAGGGTTCGATTCCGGCGCCCGCTTTTTCTGTGTGGAGTTTGCATGGGTGGGTTTTCTCCGGGTACTCACTTTTCCTCCTACATTCCAGAAACATGCGTGGCAGCTTAATGGAACACTTTAAATTGTCCGGAGGTGTGATTGTGAGTGCCCTGCAATTGGCTGGCAACCAGTTCAGGCTGTTAAAACCTCATTGGTTTGGCTGAGTGCTTTTTGAGCTGTAGTTGCTGTGTTGCCTTGTGTTAGCATGACAACTGCTTGCATGCTAGCATTGGTTTACTTTTAGATTGCTGAAGAAGCGTGAACACACATTAAATAGTTGGTGAGGCAGACAGGGCAAGGTGTACTCAAAACTTTAAGCATTTATTTGCTTGAGCCTACCTTACGTGACAGCCTTATTAAACATCAAAAAGTGCCTTTCTCTGCTGCGTTATCTTTTTACGCGTCACCACGCGCATAAACGGCAGCGTTTCAGCAGTTCTCCAAAGGCGAACTGTGGCCCTCCCGAGGCCCAGTGCTCCCGGACAATGCATTCATTTTTTAGAAGCAGCCTTGGGGGTGATGTGGGGCGGGGCTGGGCTGTCGGGTTGAGGGAATTGCTGAAAACCTCCGCATCCTAACAGCCGGTCAGCAACCTCTTAGCTAGGTTGCTTTATGTTAGCCTAAGTTCTGCTTCCCGAGGTGGGCCACTCTTTCACAGCCAATTTGGAGAAAAAAAAACCTTGTACAAATAGACTCGTTATTTTCATAAATTAATTATTGATGAATTAATTCTTGAGGAATTCTCACTAGAGGGCAAACATTTGTACCTGCCGCTGTTCTAGATAATGAGCTTTAATTGACTGAGGCCACACACACACACACACACACACACACACACACACACACACACACACACACACGCAGTTGCCCCCAGGAGTGTCCTCTGGCTCGAGCGATGCCCTATATGCAAATGAGTAGCCTCATTATTCACTAATTCCTTATTGCCACTGTATGGCGAAGCTGGCAAACGGCCTCACGTTGGGGCAAAGGCGTGTTGAGTCGTGTCAGCGAGTCCAGGGTCTTTATTTGGGGGCCGGCACCTCAGTCGGCAGCTCAGGCGTCCTCGTGGAACCTTCAAGTATTGTTACTGTGACTGCAGACAAACCGTGCATTAATTATACGCTCGCCAGCCGAAACCTGTTAATTAAATGAGATGCGAGGCCGGCGCCGCGTTAGTTGCCGCAACGCCCCCACCACGTATGCTCCATCTGCTGGCACGCCTGCCTGTGGCTCGTCTGTGGCCTCAAGGCCCGCCGCTCTGTCCTCAGGTGCCGCATCTGGTTCCAAAATGCCCATGCGGAAACCACGAGTACATTTGTGGTCACAACATCGGCTGCCACCTCTGGTAATTCTTCATTTGACGCTATAACATGCGAGGTCAAATCCCGCCCGTGTCACGCCTGCCGCCGTCTTTCCTGGCAGCTCCGTTTTCGTTGCCATGACAAACGCCGTCATGTCTTCCAGCACCATGTATAAAACCGTAACTCTGCTGCTGTAAATTGGGAATTTTTCCATTGTGAGACGAATAAAGGTTATTCTTATTCACATAAAATACCTTTAGTTACAGTACAGTCATATGCCTGCCCTCGAATACACCTCCACACACACAGCCCGCCCTGACAGCACTTGGTAGCTCCTTCAGCCAGAGACTGTTACACCCGCGCTGCAAGAAGGAGAGATACCGACGCTCGTTCCTACCGACTGCTGTCAGGCCGATGAATAAAAAATAACAATCATAATAATAATAATTTTTATCCATTTGTGTTCATATTGTAGTTAATTGATAGATGTTTGTTGTTTTTTTTCTCTTTCTCTCTTCTTTCTACATACATTCTTGCTGCTGGAGGCTGTAAATTTCCCCATTGTGGGACGAATAAAGGATATCTTATCTTATCTTATCTTATTACAACAACCTGCTGCTCTTACGTAGTATCTCTTCCGGTGTATTACTTGTAATGGACTTCTTAATGAGTGCGCCCAGTGCAGATACTCATCAGTGATCAATGATGTCGTTGGCCTCTTGACTTCCTCGCAGCCTGCCGGGCGTCTGTTGGAGGGTGACGCCTTCCCCTCACGTCCCCCCCCCCCTTTTTTTTCCCCCAGATCGTTATAAATATGTATCCACTCGCCACAAGTCAGACCTAGAGTGAAGTGCGGGGCCGGTAAATATGTATGCTGGGTTATGAATATTTATTGGTGACTTATTGAGATGTGTCATGCACTCTTGAAGGGCAACATATGCCTTCACTTCCAATGCGCCTCGTTGTTTATCTCAAGACTGTTTCTTCCTTCTGTATGTATTCTATATTAGAAACCCGGTGGCAACTTGAGTTTCACGGTGACACATTCAAACAATGTCAAATTGTAAAAAGAAATTAATCAGAAACAGGCTACTGTGTGCATTCATGACTCGATGAAGGAGTTTGTGGTTCATTTATCCGACGTCATCGGCGTTCTGCTCATAGTGACTGGAAACAATTGTTTGTGACCATACAGTGGTCCATGTTCATGATCCTTGCATGCTGCATTTCGGTCCATTATTCAGTGCCAAAAAAGAAGAAAAAAAAGTGTTTCTATTGTATAAGGTCTATTATGTCAGCTTGTACTTTTGACTGTATATCATCACAACAATAACATATTCGCCACACTCAGCGCGACATGAACAAATACACTTCTTCGCTTTGACGCATTGATTTTAAATTGGAGTAAAAAGACATCAATGATTGCTTTCTCTCGCTTATATTCTCTTGACTATGATTTCTTTTTTTTTTTAACCCAACTCGCTCGCGGCGTGCCGTCTCTGCTTCTATCGGGGGGGGCTCTTCTTACCCCCCCCCCCTCCGAGCTTGTCACACCAAAGTGCCGCAGCAAAATATAAGCACAATAGATCATCCTGACAGTTTAATTTCGCCGCTTGATTATCAGTCAATTTGATAATTATATCATGCAGCCATCCAATTAATGGCTTCTATATTTACAATGATCATCAAGCGAGCTCTCTGCGGCGTTGGCGTCGTTCATCATTGCTGAGATATGAGCATCTCCGGGGAGCTTGACAGCGCGGGCGCCTTCTTGATTGAGATGTGGGGGGGGAGCATGTGTTGGTTCCGCTCCAGTCTTGGACGCTGTACGGCATATTTCGTGCTTCATCCCTTTCTCTCCGCTGCAATGTGGACCCAATGCAAACAATATGACTTTTCCTGGGGATCATTGGATGAACCGGTGATGGCAGCCACTCATTTTTTTTCGAACACCCTCGACCCTCGGTGCCTTTCATCTTTCATGGTTTTATCATCGAACTTTACTGCTAAAATCCGCTCACATCGCGCGATGGAATTCACAATTTTCCCAATTAAGTGTCATCCGTTTGTCGAATAAACCAGTTGCAATTTTGGTGGTGAAGGTTTCACCGTATCGGTTGTTCAGGTTCAAATACGATGGGTGTTGGTTTTGATTCCCGACGGAGTTTGTTCAGGTACGACCACGGTAAATCTCTGAAAATTGACACCTTGAAACCAGAATATCCCTCTTCCTTTGCATTTCACAGCCTCTGTAATCCTAGGATTTGTGAGCATCCTCTTATGATGGCACAGGTGGCGGCGGGTGCTCGTATTTTCTTCTCGCTTCAGAATGAATCATCGAACTTTGATGCCAAGCTGCAACTGCACACTATGATGAAACCTCGCATGCTTTGCATTTTTAAAAAATGTGTCTTCATCTTTCTTCTTCATCGCAGACGATGTGCCTCCTTACTTTAAAACGGAGCCGGTGCGGAGTCAGCTGCATTTGGAGCGCAACCGGCTGGTGCTGACCTGCATGGCCGAGGGCAGCTGGCCTCTGGAGTTCAAGTGGATCCACAACAGCACCGAGCTGACCCGCTTCTCTCTGGAGTACAGGTGAGCAATTAAGAGGGTCTTGCCCTGAAGGTCTCACAGATCTGTGAACGCTAGTGTCACTGGAAGACGCTAAAATGGCATTTTTTAATCATTGCATGTGGGCGGAGCATGGCGGAGCATGACTCAGATCTCTAATGCTAGTTTCACACGATGTCCACAACGGTCACGTTTCAGACCCCTGTGAACAAAAAATAAATAAAAGCACTGGATATGAGACAAAGCAGGGGGGAAGGTATGGGCAAATGATTACCTCGGGCCAATTATTTTGTGTAATGAAAAAATTGGCAGGGCAATCACGGTGCTTATGAGAAACCTAGTCCTCCGTAGTAAAATAGAATGAACACAACCAAATGTGCCCGTACACGGTAGGCCATGAAAATTCAGCTCCCAGTTTGAATTTGCAAAATAACATTTGGTGGGCGTGCCTTTAACTCGTTCACTCCCAAAGACGTTTTTAAACGTCTTTTCAGACTTGGTCCAGAATTGGCTGGTACTGAATGAGATAATGAGTAGACCCACAAAAAAAATAGGTTTTAACAAGCCATGCTTCCAGGCATTGTAGGTTTGTTTGGTCATCTCAGCGAAATTTTAAAGACTTTAGTGCACTGTCATGCATTTTTCCACTGATACATATTTCAAGGAAGACGAAGCTTACACATTTATCAATCTCCTCATTAGCACTGTGTTCTGGATCGTCTACCCACCGCAATAAGAGCCACGGTTGCCTCTGCTATTGCCCGTGTTCCCCTTTTCCTTCTCTGCTTTGCCCTTCTGACACTTTTATCATGCTCTCGCGCGGCATGCTAAACGTGTGTGTGTCGTTTCGGTGTGTGTGTGCGCGCGTGTGTGAGGTGGTAGGGGTTGGCAGATAAAGCATCTTTAACGGTAACTGGAAGATTGTTATCATGCAGCCAACACGGCCTTATCTTTCTCAGCTGTGTGTGTGTGTGTGTGTGTGTATGTTTTTGTGAGGAACACACACACACTGATCATTACAGTGTATGCGAAGGGGAAAAAAAAAGAAGGATGCCATGCTTGGCGAGTTGATGATGTCTCGCAGATCTCCAGAGGCCGATAAGAGCAGAGTGACACGCGAGTGTGAGAAGTGGTCAGAGTGTACTCGAGAGGGGAGCGCACAACACGGTCACTGCACTGTCTTGTGAGGATGAGTCACACAGCAGCATGTCCACAAGGAGAAACGGAGAATAATGTAACGGCGAAGCTGCATATGGCACTTTTTTTTTTTTGTCGTCCCTGTCCAACTGTAAGCAATCGTCTGTTTGTGCTGACGAGGACACTCCTTTTATTTTGTCAGAAGGCTGTTTATACTGCTTTCCAAGTGAAGCGTCAGGCGGCTATTTAGCCAAGTTTACCTTTTCTGCTCTTTTTCCAAGTAGCAATTGTATGTTTGTATTTTTATTATACATGTGACAGGGGGTGTCGTGTCGTGTAAGAAGATCTTGTGTATGCTTGTATGGGAGAAACAGCCTTCGCGGAGGTTACTCTTGTACACGCTGTTTGAAGGAAAAAGTACAGATTTTTATCACTTTTATGAATTAGATCAGGTGCGGAATGCCAAAAGTTTCAGCAGGTGAGCGCTCGCGTCAGTAGTCGGGTATCGCGACAGGAACTGAGTGTGGTCTGTCGCTCAGTCTTGTCGGTAGTGTACTTGTTATGCAGCAGATGAAAGTCAGATGATAGAACTTTTTTCTATTTTTGTTGTTTTTTGGGGCATTTTTGGGCTGTTGTTTTTTTTTTTTTTGGTCACCATCCTTGCTGACAGACTTTCTTTTGATCCATATTTCAAATATGCTCCTTTCCAAATTCATGCAACGCAGCCTCTTTCAGGCAAGGGGAGAGCAACTTCTTTTTCATTTATTCTACAGTCTATCGTGGTATCAGTGAAAGGGCTTGGGGTGAAAGAGACCTGGACTCTGAAAAACGCACATATTACAAATATATAATCATTACTTGGAACTAAGCAATACAGTTACCCTGAGTGATGAAGCCAAGCAGCTTCACGCAGAAAACAGATCACAATGTCTTCTGACACCAACAGCTGTCACACTTTTCGACCAGATAAGATTTTCCTTGAGATCACAAACTCCAAACAAAATCCAATTGCTACTTGGAACTTACCGTACAAAAATAACCTCAGTGACGCTCCTTCTCGCTGCTACCCGAACACGTGTAGCACAACGAGCAAGTCGGCGAAAGGTGGTTTGATGTCGGCAAATCTATTCATTGTGGCGAAATTAAATCGCGTGACATCAAAGATATAACAGCTCCTCAGACTTGACTTTTTATCGGAACGACGTCCCTTCCTGCCACCGCTGTCTACTTTTTGAAATGTGTAAATTAGTTTTGGTTGGCAGTACAATCACAACAATAGGGGAAAACTTTGCTCCCCCCCCCGAGCCAATTGAGTGGGAACAAGCGTGACAATGCGACTGCCACTTTGACCGTGCTCGTAATAGAGCGTCGCAGGCGTCGCTTGCTGTAAGATTGAACCGTGCTGAATAAGTCAAACTGTGCGGCAATAGATTTGTCATCGACATCTCACAGCACGTCAATTCACACAGGAAATCACCTGACATCCGTTGCAAATACTTTGACGATGTTGTAATTTTGTGGCTAATCTGAGCAAATGAAAGTGAGCACAAATATCTAGCTAGCTAGCTAGCTAGCCACACTGGTACCTCTACTTACGAAATTAATTGGTTCCGGAATAAATTTCTTAATTAGAAAATTCAAGTCAAAACGCATTTTCCATGTAAATGCTCTAATTCGTTCCAAGCCTCCCCGAAATTCAGTCATAAATGTTTCCAAAGCATAAAAAGGCATCCAAATATGTAACAAATACATGTTACAATTAGATTATTGCACAATAAAGGAGAGTTGTGCATCATGAGCCTGAAACTGGGCAGAGCACCACAGCTGTGGAAAACTTTGTGCCTGGTCCCAGTGCCCAAGACCCCCCACCCTAAGGAGCTGAACAGCTACAGACCGGTGGCGCTGACGTCTCACCTGATGAAGACGCTGGAGAGACTCATCTTCGCCCACCTTCGACCGCTGGTGAGCTCATCACTGGACCCGCTGCAGTTTGCCTATCAGCCTGGCATCGGCGTGGAAGACGCCATTATCTACCTCCTCCAATCAGTGCTGTCACACGTGGAGAAGGCTGGGAGCACTGTGAAAATCATGTTCTTTGATTTCTCCAGTGCCTTCAACACCATCCAGCCCAATTTGCTGGGAGGCAAACTGCAGAACGCCGGAGTGGACCACCATCTCACAGCATGGATCATAGACTACCTTACAAATCGGCTGCAGTACGTGAGATTGCAGAGCTGTGAGTCGGACCGGCTTCTCTGCAGCACTGGAGCACCGCAGGGGACTGTTCTGGCTCCATTCCTGTTCATCCTCTACACCTCGGACTTCAGACACGTCACTGCCACCTTCAGAAGTTCTCCGATGACTCTGCGATTGTTGGCCTCATTACAGAAGGGGACGATCGGGAGTACAGGGGACTGACAAATTACTTTGTGGACTGGTGCCAGCAGAATCTCCTCCAGATCAACCCTAGGAAAACTAACTAGGAGTTGGTTGTGGATTTCTGCAGGAAAAAGTCCTCACCAGCATCGATGAACATCCAGGGTATGGACAGAGAGAGGGTGACCTCCTACAAGTACCTTGGTGTTCTTCTCAACGACAAACTGGACTGGTCTACAAACACGGACACCCTGATTAGGAAAGGACAGAGCCGACTCTTCCTACTCAGGAAACTGAGGTCTTTTGGGGTTCAGGGGTCACTCCTTAAGACGTTCTATAACTCGGTGGTGGCCTCGGCCATCCATTATGGCATTGTCTGCTGGTCAGGCAGCATCTCAGCCCGGGACAGAAAGAGACTGGAGCGACTGGTCAGGAAGGCCAGTTCTGTCCTGGGTTGCTCCCTTGACACTCTGGAGGAGGTGGGCAACAGAAGGATGCTAACTAAGCTAAAAGCTATGATGGCCAGTCCCTCCCACCCCCTCCAGCCCGCCCTGACAGCACTTGGTAGCTCCTTCAGCCAGAGACTGTTACACCCGCGCTGCAAGAAGGAGAGATACCGACGCTCGTTCCTACCGACTGCTGTCAGGCTGATGAATAAAAAATAACAATCATAATAATAATAATAATTAAATGATGTGAAGGAAAATTGTAAATAGTACTTCGATTTATCCATTTTGTGTTCATATTGCATTTAATTGAAAGATGTTTGTTGTTTTTTTTTTCTCTTTCTTCTTTCTACATACATTCTTGCTGCTGGAGGCTGTAAATTTCCCCAGTGTGGGACGAATAAAGGATATCTTATCTTATCTTATGTAAAATACAATGAATTGAGTAAAGAATAAAGATGGTCATTTCACTTTCATGAAACATGAACAAGATAGCTTTGTGGCAAATGGGTGTTCTTAGTTGCTGGCAATCCATTAAGGTCACCTGGCCCAAGAGATCCTGGCTGGTCCAAAAGCTCCACCACCTCACAAGACCACCCACATAACCCCGTATATGTCACGAAGTGATTCAAGTGCACCATCGTGTGAGTATCGGGCAAGTTTTTTTTCCGCTACTAATTGGATGTTGCTGGCCGTTCTTCGCCCTCCTGATAGTGAGGTCAGTGCTCATCTCAATTAACGAGCCACAATAACAACACAATCACTGTCATTTCACTGGGGAAAGTAGAAAGAAAGAAGCAGACTTTTTCCAAATGAGATACTTTTCCACAAATATTGGTTGGTTTTCTTTCATATTTAGAGAGCACACAAGGAGATAATTTTTTTGTTTTTTTTAGTGCAGTGAACACTTTGTGCAAGTACTTTTGAGTCCCTGAAAATTGAGGCGAATACTGCATTTTGGTCAAACTGTCAGATTCACAGCTGCCATTTAGCCTGCCTTTTTTCTGCGAGGTGCTGTTAAAACATTGACAAGATGATAATAAAAATAATTTTCTTTTTGAATTGACTTCCACAATGATTTAGAGGGATTGTCCCGCAGATTCACCAAAATAGCAATCCACCACCTGTGCCAGCAGTGTTTTTTGCGAGTCTAAAATCTAGTCTCCTTTTGTCAGCAAATTGCCAGATGCGGCTCTTTGGGTACGGCAGCTTTGCCCGCCGCTGGAACGCCCAGCGAGGGGCAAAATTCAAAAACGTGCTCAACTAGACTTGACGCACCCCATTTCACGCTGAGCGCACAGGCGCTTGTCTACGAAAATAAGACCCCATTTTACAAGTCAGGATTCAGTTGCAAGTCGCATTCTTCACTGACAGCCATGTGTAAAATTGGTTTCGATGTAAATGTACGTTTATGGACATTTGTGATCAAGATGCGGCTGAATGTTTGAGATTCATCAGATTTGTGAATACAAAGGAAAGGAAATTAGAACAAAAAATCTTATCCACAAGCATACAAGTCAATTCAATGAAATGTAATTGCAGGCTCTCGAGCAGGGTTCCCAAAATTGTCTACCTCCGTCCTCCCATCTGTCATCTTTCCACCACTTTCACACCTCTGTCCTCCACACATCCTTCTCAACGCAGCTCCGGAGTGGGGACTAATTAGCGAGGATGTGACGGAGTGTGCCGAGCGCCGGAACATCGATCAATCTCTGTCTCACGCCGTCATCTCCCGTTGACTTGGCCACATCACCTCCTTTCTCTATTCCCGCCTCCCGCCATCCCTCCTGCCGATACCGCCACCTGCCGCTGCTCACCAAAGGTTAATTGTATTCATTATGAGGAAAGTGAGTAAGAGCTTCTGAAGTCACCCTGAAGATCAGCCTCAACGAGGTTAAACTCGAACCTCTTGATGACGTGGCTCGTCATCTAAATTCCGGTCAAAATGGCCGACGACATATGTTTAATTTGTAGCCAAAATGATCCTACCCTAACCAGGCTTCGATGGCTGCATTAAAAAAAAAAATGCAGGTTCTTCGAACGTAGCTAAACATGATCCTAAAATGTTACCTTAGAATGGCAGACTTCCCCTTCCGTTGTTTCCGGTTATTGTGTCAGTGCTCGTTTATCACTACATGTTTATGGCATGTGGCCCGGCTGCAACACCAACTTTCGTGTCTCTTGGGTAACTTTTAATTGCTGCAAATGCAAAACAATCAATCTTTTTTTTCACCAGCATTTTCCTCGGGCAGACGCCCCGCCATCATCATCACCACCACCACGCTCGAAGGTGGGAAGATGACGGGCACAGTGCATAGTGGCAACTTTTTCACCTCCCACACCAACTTTTTTTTTCCTCTCAACAAAACGCTAGACTAACTCCCAATTAAAACACGTACGAAGGACTCGGTCGCTGATAATTCGGCTGCAGACTGTTTGCGTGATCTCCATACCAGCCTACTTTTATCCAACTCGAGCCACACTCCATTAACAATTTACAAGGTTTTGACGCTCGCCTCCCTCCAATTAAAGGCTTAAATGAGAGAAATTCTGCAACCTCTACGCGGCTCAGCTCCTCTCCGGGCTGCGATGCATTCGGGTACATTAGACTTGCAAGAAAGCCCAAGACATCATTGATTACCGGCGTTAATGTGCATGAAAGGGTGGAACTTGCACTGTCTGCACGGTCAAGGTCAACTACTGTACCGCTCAGATGCGTGTGTTTGCATAAATGACATTTTAAAAAAGGCGTGTGATTGTGTGTGTGTGTGTGTATGTGTGTTTAAGAAGGAGGGGGTCTCCCCTCACTGTGGTATCCTCCAGAGAGTCATTATCATTGGTAGTAAACAGCAGCAGCTAAGCTCTGCTGTCCTCTGCGCCCTTGCTCATCCATTAGATGGTCTTAACTGTGTGTGTGTGCACTTTTTTTTTTGTCTGCTTACGCGTGTGCATGCAATACATACAATACACACCCATTTTATAATACAAAGAGCCTGAAATGACATCACACTTTGTAAAAGTGTAAAAAAAAACAGCATTGTCAGACTAACTCAGGTGTGAATGTGCAAAAGAAACACATTTGCAAATCTGGGCTGTAATTACGCTGCCGAATCAATATTTTGTCCGTGCCACTCTTTTGAGGTGAATTGTGGATAATAATGATGAAGAAATAGATGTGAAACATGTCTTTCGGGCCTTATACTGTTATATTTTCGTTCAGTTGAGTTGTTGCATGATCAAGCTAACTAGCATACAACGTGTCAATGTGTCAAGCAATAAACGGGTTTAGTGATTCGCTGCTAACAGTTTGGCTGAATTTAGCACAAAACAATGCAAAATATCTGCCGATCCGATCCGTGTAAAATGGAGTGTTTCACGTTGTGTATGCTTGTGTGTTGGCGGCAGGTATCTGATCCCATCGTTGGACCGCTCCCATGCCGGCTTCTACCGTTGCATTGTGCGGAATCGCGTGGGAGCGCTGCTGCAGCGTCGCACTGAAGTGCAGGTGGCTTGTAAGTATCACTGTGAGAGAGTTTGTCTCTGTGCCTCACAAAAACGCGCACACGCACGCACACACACACACACTCACACACACACACACACACACACACACACTGGGTTTGATTGGCAGTGCATTAAGGGGCGACGAGGTGGGCAGATGTTGTCGCTGAAGGATGCTACCTGCCGGACAGCTGCTCCCCTCATTATTATTATGACGATTATGATGATTACGAGACTAATATTGTTGTTTGGTTTTTTTTGTTGTCTCTGTCATTGCGTAAGACCCGCCCCCGCAACATCTGTCGTCTCCCCCTGGCAAAAATGGGCCTGTGAATTCAGCTCCCTCTGCTTGTTAGTGAGATGTAACAGAACGTTTGCCGTTGTTTTGTTTTTTTTATGAGTGCACCATCGGAATCTGCTTGTTTACACTCGATCATTGTTAGGCCAATTCGACCGAAAATGTCAACACTGGGTTTCAAAGCCAGTTAGCAATTTAGGGGTCCTCGCCAATGTGAAAGGTTTCAAATGAACTCATTCAGTACCGGCCAATTTCGGACCAAGTCTGATAAGACGTTTAAAAACGTCTTTGGGAGTGAATGAGTTTAGGTTGGGTTTCAAAGTAGGGTTTCAAATAAATATTTAAAAGGAAGGTTTCAAGACAGGGATTTGGTCCGAAACAAGTGTTGAGAGAATTACGGCAAGTCTGGCGAAACATTTCAAGGTGAAGTTTCAAGTTGTTGCGAATGAAGTTAAACCTTTCAAATGAGCAAGTCAGGATCGGGGCTCAAAGTAGATTTTTCCAAACGGAGGTTAGGGTTTCGAGTTTTTTGATTTGGGTTTTTCAAGAGGAGGTTTTACAACGGTTGAGAAAGAGGATCGAAATGAGGATTTCATCCTGGCGGTTTTCGGCCACGCTGTGGAATAACAAGTGCTGCGGCTTTGACAAATGCGCTCATTTGATGTGCGATGGAGACGGATGATGGTCCAACATGGAACGCGCCTCAATCCGGCATCGCCAAGGAGCGGTAACCATGGCGATGACACGGCGCGCTGTCCATCAAAGCCGAGTCGTGGTGGAGTTCGATGCTGAATGACCTTTGACTTCTGCACGTGTTTGATTTCTCTCCGCAGTCATGGGCAGCTTCGAGGAAGGTGAGCGCGAGCAGTCCATCTCACAGGGAGAGGGCGCCGTCATCCCCGCGCCTCGCATCCGCAGTTTCCCGCAGCCGCAGGTCACGTGGTACCGGGACGGACGCAAGATCCCGCCGAGCAGTCGCATGTAAGCTAATCGTCTTCGCCTCTCGTCCTTGACTTGCTCATGCCGGAATTAATCGTCAACCGTTATGACAAATATGAAAAGAGTTCAGGCAGCAGGACAAGTTTGATTGAAGTTATTGCTGCCAAGGTTTGACTAGTGTGATGTCAGTGCAATCGTAATACGCCGAACAAAATGGCTTGGAAAGGTCACCAATCTCCAATGTTTGCCTTTTGTTTATTTAACTTTCATATTTTGTGATGAACAATCTGATCCCGTGAACGTTTGTGGCGTCTCACATCCCGGTATTTCACTTTCGTCTTTTTTTTTTTTTTGCCCGCATTCGGTTTCCGCCTCAACACAAGCTCAAAAAGCCGCTTTGGCTCCAGGAGAAATGAAATTGCCCGCTTTGTTCCTCATCTTGGGTTTTGAAAGAGAACCTGAGCCAGCTACTTTCATCCCACCTCCTTGTCTGTCTTCATTTTTGCCTCCCAATTTGGAGGATGGTGTTTCTCGGGCGAGGCGGCGTCAGTACTCGCTGGTCAGATCCCAGGGCGCCCTCTGATGGGATTATTTTTCCCTTTCTGCTCCCTTCAAACGGGAAGGGACAACAAGAGCAGAAGCGCCTGATAAAAAAAAAAAAAAAAATCAATTGTACACGTAGTTTGCAACCCACTGCATCATACTGGCGACTTACACGTATGGATTTTATATTATCTGTGTTCCTTTTTTAGATTATTTTAATGTAATCAATATTATGAATATATCATCCGGGTGAGCATTTTCATTTTTAATTAGTGTTATGCCATTTTTTTGTGAATTAATTCATAGCAAATTTATGATTGATGAAAATAGTAATTTATTTTGTTACATTAAATATTTTTAAAATATTTTTTTAAGTATTAAATATACATTAGTATACACTGTACATTAAAATCATCTAATCTGTTGAAGTATGTGAGCGTCGGGGTGTTTTACAGACACACCTGTGCAGATGTGTATTGGTGTGTGCGGGTGTGTGTGTGTGTGTGTGTGTGTGTGTGTGTGTGTGTGTGTGTGTGTGTGTGTGTGTGTGTGTGTGTGTGTGCGCCTTTAAAGGCCGCTCACCCTCCTCGCAATCTCCTCATCACATCTGCATTTGTCGGGAGCGGGAGATGACCTTGCCCTGGGTTGAAGTGAATCCTCTTTATCGGCTCTTCGTCATCATCTCATCATCCTCCTCATCTTCATCAGCATCATGAGGAATGATTGGCCGGATAGGAATGACAATGAGGCTCAGAACCTTTTTTTTTTAAATAATGCATTGCAATTTAGACAAAAGCTTTTTTGGATTCACTGGTAGTGTATCATCAGACGTAATGTGCTGTCCGATACATTTTCTGTTGATCATTTTTCATAAGCGATAAATAAAAATTGTGGTATTTATATTTTGTTCCACTCATAAATTATGAATAAAAAAATGGTAAATGCAAATTTGAATATAATGCTAATTATAAAATGATGAAGAGTAATATTTATCATGCAATATCTGAAATCAATGAATTCTTATTGACCATATTTAACTAATACTGTATAAAAAATGTGGGGAGTAATGATAAATTGTACATACATAAAATATTCTGTTATCTAAAACTGTGACAAGATTAAAATAAATCTACCATATAATTATTGGTTATAAGAAGAAAAAATGTTTTTTATTTTTTCCTTTCTCAATGACAACTGTCCACCCGGCACATTCTTTGCCTCCTCAGGTGTCATAACTTTTAATTTTCAGACTCCCTGGGGGTCCGTCTGACTGCTCTTCATCACACCTTCATGCTAGACCAAAGAAATTTAATTTTATTATTCCAGACGTGGAAGTAGCCAATTTTTAAGAGTACAATTCATCTTAGCATCTGAAAAAATGTCACGGCTTGCCTCCAGGCTGTTGTCATTCCACCTATTTTTTTTTTCTTTAAACCCAGCGTCCGTCTCGTTTTTCACACAATGGCGCACGTCTTGTACGCACGTGCACTACCGTACGAAGGATCATTTTTGTGTCAACCTAGTTTCTGCATAAGCACGCCAACCGATGTACTCCCCCATTCATTTTTGCACTCCAATGGATGATACTCAAATTGCAATCATAAACTCTGATCCAACTCGCTCCAATTTTGATGTGATACAATTCTCTCCGATTACAATACGCTTCCCTGCAATCATGATGCAATACAATGGAAAACACAGGATGAGAGCGGGGGAGAAAAAGCAACTCCTGTTCCTACAGTGGGGTCTGGAAAAAAAAAAACACGAAGAATACCATTGAAAATTTTACAACAGATGTCAAATATTTACTCGTGGGGAGGCATGTGAACTCATACCAGGTATCATTTGGGCACAGTGTGCCAGCAGGATCATGCAAGTTGGCAATCATTTCCCTCACGGTTTGACTCTAACTAGCTGCACTGCGCCTGTGACACACGAGGTCTTCTGCCGCGCTCATATTTTCCCATCGTGGAGGTCCAAGTCATACCTCACCGGCTTGATTGACGGTCACCGTGCTTTACAAACGAGGTCAAGGAAGGGCTTCGAGCCGGCCTCGCCGTCTTTGTTTTGATGTATAGTACAACAACACGAGTGCCAGTCATCCCCATCGCTCTTCTCTGAGCCCAGCGACTTTGGCAGGGTCCTTTGCGTTCACTCTGCCTGATTTGTTGTGTAATTTGGGAGCGACTTAATGTACTGTATAATAAGAAGCTCCTTCGTCGAGCGCATTTGCTCAGAATTGTTGGGCTTTTGCGGGAAAAGCGAGTACATAACTGACCTATCAACAACCAGGCATTGATTTCACCCCCACCACCCCTCTTAGACCACACACACTCATCTCACTAAGATGGACCACCAAGAGCAACTGGGACCTTTGACTAATTTGCTGCAGCATCTATTCAATTAAAAGTACAAATACATTCACTCCAATTCGAGTTCAGTAGCGCTAAATGTTTGTGCAGTGTGAACGGCGCTTCTGTAGCCTGTTTTCCTTCCACTGTGCATATTTTGCAGTATATTTGGCATTTCCTTTCCTGTCAGCTGCGAGGGTCGTGACCTCATTCCTCCACCCTCATGCCTCCATTACCAGCCGACAAATGGCAGCGGTCAACCGCCGACCTCCCCGCGGCGGTGAGCGAAGGGGTCGTTTAATCTGCGGGTTCAAGTGACTCGCGTGTCCGCATGAAGGCACACCGCAGTCTCGGGGAAAGAAAGGAAGCAAAAGTGCAAACTACCCAGCAAACGAGCAATGGGGAGAGAAAAAAAAAAAAAGCTCAATGACGGTGAAAGGGAAGAGGAGGCGGGGGGGAATGAATGCGGTTTGCGTAAATCCTCACGGCTGGGGCGCCGAACTTTGATTTGTGCCTCAATGTTCTCTTGTTGTACTCGTACCGAAAGCAATCTTGGTGATGAAGAAGAAGAAGAAGAAGAAAAGGAGGCCAAGAATGAACTCACACATTCTGAACAGAAGAAAGCCGTGATGTCATGATACGCAGGCTATTCCGATATTTTTTTCAGGGACATCCTTGCGGCCTTTTAGAGCACGCAACTTGGTCTGCCTGCGAATTGTAATTGGAGTGAATTAGGATCGTAATTAGAACGTATCGTCCGACAACTTGATTGGGATGAATCATATTAGCGTTGACTTGACTTCATTTGACTGAATCGCGTAGTAACCGGAGTGAATTGTATCATAATTGGGTGGAATCTCATCAAATTGTCAATGGAGTGAATTCTGTTTGATTGTATCAAGCATAGCATGTCCTTGTATTGAGACTCGGTGAAGCAGCATGTGGCTGATCGCATCAGGTTATTAACAACAGAGGCTTTTGTTTATTTTCCCCAACCCATTCCGTTTGCATCATCATTTCTGCCCCGAAGGAGCGGATTCCGCTGGAGAGCCTCTCCTTGGCACTGCTGCTCGCAAAGCAACTTGGCCGGCTCAGCTGCCCCCCTCCCCCCTAACTCCCCTCCTTTTCTTGGGGGGGGTGCAAATGCCAGTTGTGCCAGAAGCGAGAAACAAAGCATTTGCGCCGTCACATGTAATCAGCTTCACTAAGTTTTATTTGGAGTCGTTTCATTTCACTTGTGCTCTCCATCGTTGTCAGACGCACACTCAATCGGGCGATTTCGTTTGGAACTGGGAAAAGGTGGACATCAGAGCATCATCAGGCGTGAGGAATGCAATCCATATTTCCCGTATATTTAGACATTTGACTCACATCGTTAATGTTGCCACAAACACAGTAAATAAAAGCCAAATTTTCTTGCGCATTTACTTGGAATAGAGCACTGGTGTCAAAGTCAAGGCCCGGGGGCCAGATCTGGCCTGCCACAGCATTTTAAGTGGCCCGCAAAAGCAAATCAAGCAAGTTACGTGCTGCTTGATAAAGTCTGAACCAACATTTCAAATTGTTATATGTAATCCATCATAACAGTCATTATGCTTGACTTCTGATTTTCAAAGTGGCTATTCATCAATTTGTCGTGCGCTGCGTATGTAAAATGTGGAGGTGATTAAACATGTATATGGCCCTCCGAGGCAAACCGTAACTACAATGTGACTCGCGACAGAAATTAGTTTGATGCTCCGGGAATAGAGTGTAGGAAAATAATTTTGGGTGATGAGCCACATTCTTTTTCACATGGAAGTCAGTACACGGTCTTCAGAAAAAAAGCCCGTCAGCCGCTGCCACACATTTACCCGCCTCGTGATCACAAGCGCACTCGTGTTTGCAAATTACTGAAGAAGGGTCATTCCAAAACACGTGGAAGCCAACCTGTACTGGAATCACATCTTGATCGTTTAACACGAGGTGATCATCTCAGCTGTTTCGATCAATCGTTTCCGAGTCTTGCCCATTGGCGACCACTTCAGGGCGTGTCCTCTCCACCCGCGACTATAGCGTGGATAAAACAGGCGAATTCATTTTAGCAGTAGCCCCAGTATATCAAAGACGTCCCCCTCGGCGGAACTATTGAGTGATCTCTTGCGGAACCTGTCCCATCGCGCCGCTCCGCCTGGACGTGGCGTCCTCCTGTCCTTAACTGTCAGGTAAAGAAGTCAAGTGCCAAATTGAGTCTCTCCGTTTTGCAAAAGGTCCTCGGAGGTCACCCGGGACTCGCTCTTGGACACTTTCTTACGACTCACATCCCCGAAGAGATCAATAATTCATCGACGTGTTCTGTATGTCGCCGTCACCGTCGCGCCGGCGAGCCGGCATTAAATATTTACCACGGATCATAAGCGGCCATCCAGTCCCACCTTGGGGAAAGTCCCCAGATAGGCGGTCGGTGA
The DNA here is from genome assembly GCF_025434085.1 of Hippocampus zosterae. Classification (NCBI taxonomy): domain Eukaryota; kingdom Metazoa; phylum Chordata; class Actinopteri; order Syngnathiformes; family Syngnathidae; genus Hippocampus; species Hippocampus zosterae. Next base: position 6,476,700 of record NC_067457.1, read on the forward strand.
TTCTCAACTGGTGGGCTAGTACCCAAAAGTTGTTGGCGGATCCGCTTTTAATGGCTTGTGGACAGTTCGTCATAAAACGTTCTCACATGGAACATATTCCAGTGGTCAAGGACAAGAGTTGAACTACATTATGGTCGAGCTATCGCCGTAAAACAAATACTTTGCATCCCAGCCTCTGGCTAGCAGACAACAAGACTAATTATGTTTTATTTTGGATTTTTTTTTAATTTTTTTTGTGAAGCACTTTGTTCCAGGTATTTTTTTTTAAGCGCGCTATAAATAACATTAATTTGGATAAAGGCATAAAAAAAGTAATGCATTTGAACAGCCTCTAACAAACGCCCTTGGGATTTTTATGGCGTAGTTATTCTGACAGTTCAAACTGTTGCATTGAAAGGGAAGACAATCTATTGACCTTTCCTTCAAAACAAAAGAGCCCGGTGTCATAAGTGAAGTTTTGTGTCTTTCGTTTGTGCAATTGCCGTAATTTATCTACTGTCATGTGAGCCTATCTGTTCTTTTTCTTTACTCGGCGTTTAAATGTCTGCCATTATGATGTTTTTACATGCTTTTAAATATCAGACTTTTTTTAAAAATGATGTGAAGCACATTGAGTTACCTTTTGTATGAAATGTGCTCTATAAAAAGCTGGATTTCATTCATTCTCATTCATAATTTACCTTTTCATGAGTTCTTTTTTTTTTCCTGTAGGGCCTTTTGAGCGATTCACTGAAACCCTCCTGGCATCAATGCAGTTTGCTGAAGCGATACATATTGAATGTTCGAAGATCATTACATATGTCAAGGAGGAGTTTAAGTTAGGCTGGGTTGTTTGTCGAACTTATGGAGGATCTTCTTTGCAGTGTGTGGAGATTTGATTTCTGTCAGCTAACACAAGACACGGTCTTATAAATGGTTGACGAGTTTCTCGTTTTTACGGCATTTAAAGGCTCGGAAGCAAAGCTCTAGTCAACATATCGTACTGCCTTAGCTGTAAATGCTCGTAGCAACAAGCAGCTTGTTCACTTAGTGCACAGAAATACCCCAATGGAACCTCCCCCAAACACTTCTCACCCCCCGTCCCCTTCTCCGCCGACGTCCTGATGATGAGACGGTGGTCAGGGTGGAGGAACGAACGGAAATATGAAGATACGGGGGGGGGAGTCAATGCGGGCTGCTTTTTACACCGGTATGCGACAAGCAGCGATAATTGCGGCACTTGCGAAGAACAAGCTGTCATGTTTTGTTTCTGGTGATGATGAGTTTTAGCCGCCCAAATAGCTCCCCTGCGTTAAAATAAACAGACTTCATACGGCCCGATGCTCGGTGGCAGCCATTCGAATGCTGTCCAGCCATCTGCAAATGCTGATCGAGTATCGTCGGTGGAGGAATTAATTGTTCGTTGAGTGAAATTTTTGATTGAACTTCAGAGCATTTAATTAACTGATTCGGTACCAGCCAATTCTGGACCAAGTCTGAAAAGACGTTTAAAAACGTCTTTGGGAGTGAATGAGTTAAGAGTGTCAGCGTACCAGAAGATGAAACCAGCGGACCAGAGAAAAAAAACCTTCAGAACCCGACTGATTTTGAGTGCAGTCTGATCAACAGATGGGAAAAGCACAAGGTTAGCGGATTAATCGCGGTAGTCGCCATGTGCAATGTCAGTATTTCGTTTTTTTTGTTTGTTTGTTAGTTTTTTTCGCTCTCGTCGTTTTGCAATTTTCCACTGGGCTTCTTCAGTTTCAGGGATTGTTTTTGAATGTTAATTGAAGAACCCTTTTGATCTTATGTCATCTGACCAGAAGGTGCCTTATTCGCGTCGGAACTCGACCAATCCTAACATTGCCGTTGACTGAATAGTTTTCCAGGAGTCGTTTCATTTGCAAAGAATTTCATATTCGGAACCAGAACCCCGCCTTGTTCTTCTGCCAAAAAGTGGCCATTTACAGGAAGTCCGGAAGACCCACCGATGGCTAATTAACTTGTGTGCCGCACGATCATGTTGCATATCTCTTCTGCGAGGAGGAGGAGGAGAATGTCAATATTTACACCTTGTTCTGTTCGCAACGACACATTATTTACACGCTCTTGATCAATAGGGCTAATGCGGCTTGAAGTGTGTAATTATGGCACCTTTAATGCACTCTCTATCCATTGGCCGAATACCTTGAGATGTTGTCTGCCTGTTATTAAACGTGATGGGTGAGTCAACCGCTGCATGTGCGTGTGGGCGGTGCATGATGGCAAATTTGATGACTTACCATTTTGGGGTCATCATGACCATTTTCAGGGGTTCTTCAAAGACAACCTTATCTTTGAGATTTTCATTTTCGTCATTATGTGTGACCATTGCATGACACACCAAGTTTGATAACAAACACAAAATTTCAGATTGTGAATGTAGATTTTTTTTCCCCCTGTTGGCTGAAATGTTAGCAATCTATTTTTTTTCATGTGTGTTCTATGTTTTTTTGTTTTTGTTTTTATTTTGTTTTTTTTAGTGCCATCACACTTGACAACACGCTGGTCATCCTGTCCACCGTGGCGCCAGATGCCGGCCGCTACTACGTCCAGGCGGTCAACGATAAGAATGGCGAGAACAAGACCAGCCAGCCCATCACGCTCTCGGTGGAGAGTAAGTGGCAACACGCGTGGAATCACACGCACGCGGGCAGGCAGGCAGCCCATCATGCCTTTAAAACGCGACAGCTCGGGTTTCGCTTCTTTACCCGCGAGGCAGTCGGACGAAGGCCAGTTTGAAGCGGCTGCCAAGTCTCAAACTCTCCCGACAGGAATGCCGGCTCCCGGAGCTCAGCTGACAATTTGCCACTTTCCCAGAAGAAAGCTCATGTCAGGAGGTTGCAGGCGGCATTATTGGGCACAATTCCCCATTTTTTTCCCCCAACTCTCTCTTTTAATTCCCTCCACATGACGGGACTCCCTAGTTTGTGATACATGAAGGATTCTAGTCCGTTGCTAGAGGAGACTTGAAACGCAAGTCAAGTCAAGTCAAGTACAACTTTATTGTCAAATGTACTCCGCACAGATGAAATTTCCTCCCTCTTAAACAGACAACATACAACAAGAGGAGCTGCTGCAGGTGCTGAAATCCTTTCTCCATCCGTTTCTGAATTTGAACGTAGCTTTTTTTCGATTTTTAAAAATTTATTTTAGTTTGATTGATTGAATCTATTCATTTAGTATCCCAATTCCGAAAATGGTCGCTTATGCTAAGATCAAATTCGTACAAGAGTTGCACACAAAGGCGTGCGTTGTTTGCCTGTAGATGTCGGAGGCCCGGCGGACCCCATCGCACCCACCATAATCATCCCGCCAAGGAACACCAGCGTCGTCACGGGAACGTCGGAAGTCACCATGGAGTGTGTGGCCAACGCCAGGTGAAAACACTCAAAAAATAAAATAGCAAAAATAAAATAACAACTCCTGAATGTAGACTGGCAAAAAGACAACATCTGCTCGTCACTCTGCAGGCCTCTCATCAAGCTGAGCATCACCTGGCGGAAGAACGGCGTCGTGATCCGAAGCGGGCTGAGCGACTTCAACCGTCGGCTGACCATCCTGAGCCCTCTGGTGGCCGACGCCGGCTACTACGAGTGCGAGGCCGTGCTTCGCAGTAGCAGTGTGCCATCCGTCAGCGCTGGCGCATACTTGCACGTGCTCGGTGAGCCACGCCTTTTTAACTCATTCAGTACCAGCCAATTCTAGACCTTGTCTGAAAAGACGTTTAAAAACGTCTTTGGGAGTGAATGAGTTAAATCCTTTTTTTTTTGTCGAGAACCAGACTGTCTTTAAAATGACTTTGAAGAATATTTTGGGGGCAAGGTCAAATCCGTAGCTTAATTAAATCTCTGTACCGTCAGATTGAAGGTGTTTTGAAATCCAAACGATCAAAGGCAACAGCAACATCCTTGCGTATTTTCAAGGCGCCCTTTGAATTGGTATTCAAGTGGTTGACTTCAAAACGATCGAGGTAACTGTAGTTTACGACCAAACTCCTTCCAACGGTTTTGGAGGATTGTCAAAACTCAAATCCCATCCCGTATCGCAGCCCTGTAGTCAAAAAGTTTCACTATTCCACCCCAAATGGATTGATTTTATTTTATTTTTGGCCGGCCGTTGCCCTTTCTTCAGCCAATCGTCCTCAGCGTCATGGCTCTGTAGCCAGTCCGTAACACGAACAAAAGGTGTCGCGTGTGAAGCCGCCATTAAGTCGGCTGCCCCCGGCGAAAGCCAAATGAATGCCCGAGTTACTTTCGAATGCTTTGATGGCGTCAAGGTTGCGATGGCATTCAAAGAGCAAGGTGCGCTTAACTTTTTTTCTCTTTGAGTGCCGTCTACTGACGCCAGCCTCCCCTGCTGCCCGTTTGAAGGTTATGGCCTAAAACTGAAGCGGAATACCAAATGTCTCTCCATCTGACTTTTAGCGTCGTCTTTTTGTTTTGTTTTGTTTTTGCGAACCCCACTGGGCCGAGTCCTTTTTTTTTCTTCTTTTCTTGCCCCTCCAATTAAATCTGTCAGTTCTCGTTTGAAATTTTGCGGATTGCTGCCGCGGGATTTCAGATTACATCACCGTGGTGTTTCTTCCATTCTCCTGTCTTCCTCCCAGAGCCGCCGCAGTTCATCAAGGAGCCCGAGAAGCACATCACGGCTGAGATGGAGAAGGTGGTGGACATCCCCTGTCAAGCGCGAGGTGAATACCTATGAATAGGATTGCAACAATGTGGTCATTTTTCAATGTTGGAAACGGGTGTATTAATTCAATGATTAAAAATGAAACGAACGCTAAGATACAAAAATAAAGGTTGGCTCTTAATAGGAAATTTTAAATATACAGTAGTTGGGTAAAAAAAATAAAGAATAAATTCCTCTATGACATTTACAGAAATTTTCCACCCCGCCCACAGGTGTGCCCCCACCAGACATCGTGTGGTACAAGGACGCCACGCCCATCGACCCGGTCAAAACGCCGCGGTATCGGGTGTTGACCGGCGGCAGCCTGCAGGTCAACGGCCTCCTGCCCGACGACACCGGCATGTTCCAGTGCTTTGCAAGGAACGCGGCGGGCGAGGTTCAGACCAACACATATCTCGCCGTCACCAGTGAGTGCACCGAAGAATGACATCCAAGACTGAATTGTGCGTTTCGGGTCCATCAGTGTTCAGCAGCGGTGCGCTTTCAAATTGTTTGACTTGAATTGATTATTGCATTAAATAATTTGATTAACATCTGCCGTGGTCAGGGCTTCAAATCCTACCAATCCATCCAATTTGCATGTTCCCCCCGTGCCTGTGTGGGTTTTCTGCGGGTACTCCGGTTTCCTCCCACATGCCAAAACATGCACGAGAGCTTGATTGGACGCTTTGAATTGTCTCTAGATGGGACTCTGAGCGCAATTGGTTGTCTCTATTTGCCCTGCGATTGGCCGGCAATCAGTTCAGGGTGTGCACGGACGGCCCCCTGCACGGAGACAGCTGGGATAGCACTCAGGACGCAAAATGATGGCGTTTACGACGCCATCTACAAGTGCATCGGAAAAAATGCTTGCACCTGTCTCTTGTCACTACTGTATTTTATTTCCTCAATTTGATTAAGTATACTTTTGGTTGATGAAAATAAAATGAAAATGGTGCCCTGACTGCCATCATCTCAAAGCATTTCCAGCATCCAATCACATTGCCTGGATTCCATTCCACGATACTTACACGCTCATTGATTTCTTTTTGGGGGATGGAGTTGTTCGATGATTTTCTTTTCCACTTCTCACTTCAATTCATCTATTTAGTTGGCTCGCTGATAGCGTCTCTGCATTCCCACAGAAGACATGACCTCTAGAAATGCAAGCTTTTTTTTTTTTTTTTTAAAGTTTGTTTGGCACGGCATGAAGGTGAAGGACGTGTCATAGGAATCACGAACGACAAAAATTCAAGAGGCTTGGCTTACAGTACACCGAGTGGGATTACTCCCTTGCCTCTTACTTACATTCTCTTTTTGCAATATTTTACTTATTCCTCGTGTGTGTGTGTGTGTGTGTGTGTGCGCGCGCCCATCACAGGTATCGCTCCCAACATCACAGCCGGACCCTCCGACAGCACCGTGATTGACGGGATGTCCGTCATCCTGCACTGTGAGACTTCCGGTGCTCCGAGACCAGCTATCACCTGGCAAAAAGGTTTGCATTGCGCACGCACACACACACACACACACACACACACACACACACACACACACACACACACACACACACACACACACACAGAGTCACGTGCGCACCTAGGGATTATAACATATGTTATCTATTACACACGGGGGGATAGTTTGTGGCGGCTTACTGGCTAAAGCCGGCTTGGATCCCAGAGGTTTATCCTGCACCGGGCTTTTCTTCTTTTGCATCACAATGGGAAAAACATTGTCCCGGTTTCTCCTCGTGATCCACGTCGAGCTCCTATTCCGCTCAAGCGTTACATTTAGCCATGGCGGCCCGTTCAGGCAGCCAACTGTATATGCGTACAGCGTACTGAATATGATACTCAGATTTTTTTTTGATTTTTTTTCACACAACATAACATTGCTAATATGTGTGGCGAGATCATCTTGGACACGATGGACAAACTTGACAAACTCTCGACGCCCTCGTTGCCTCATATCCATCAGGCGAGCGTGTCCTGGCGAGCGGTTCGGTGCAGCTGCCTCGCTTCACCCTGCTGGAGTCGGGCAGCCTGCTCATCTCGCCCTCGCACATCTCCGACGCCGGCACGTATACCTGCATGGCCAGCAACTCGCGCGGCATCGACGAGGCGTCGGCCGACCTCATTGTCTGGGGTAAGTAGAAGAGCGTTATCGCTTCTCGTGGTTCCGGAACATTCCGTCATCTCTCCCCGCCCCCCCCCCCCCTTCCGCCTCCTCAGCTCGAACCCGGATCACGACGCCCCCGCAGGACCAGAGCATCATCAAAGGCACCAAGGCCGCTCTGACCTGCGGTGTCACGCACGATCCCAGCGTGAATGTCAGGTAGGCCAACGCATTCAAGCAGTTTGATTCACTGGGCGACCTTCTGGGGCGGATGCTATAAAGCCCTCCGGAATAAAGTAACTCCACAGTTCAGGGCTGAATAAAAGTGAACAAACTTAAGAGCCGTGGTGCTTGCTGCTGCTTCTTTGCAATGCGCGATGCAAACTAATTATCATTCCGAGCATGTTCTCCCATAATGGCGGTCATAAAATGCAAGAAGAAAGCCAATAAAAGAGGATACGTGTTTCTGAAATATTTTCCAAACAGAAATTGCAGTGTACTATTGACTGTGTAAAGTGTTGAATTATTCCTTCTGTATTTAACAAAAATTGCGAGATTTTTAAATATCAACATTTTGGCCTGATCAATAACTGAATCATAATCGATTTATGTTTGTGTGCTGTCTGCACTGTCATTGCGAAATACACACACACACAAACACACACACGCATGCACGGATGAGCGCTCGCATGCATGGCGTAATTAAATACAATTTTATGAAATACGGTAATCCCTCGTTTATTGCGGTTAATGGGGACCAAAACCACCCGAGATAAATGAAAATCCGCAAAGTAGCGACCAGTCCGCAAAAAGTCCTTAAATGATCCGCGAGAAGCTGCAAAACAACCGCAAGTCACATAGAGCAACCTATACAGTACTGTACTCCATGTACATGAATTTTATTTTTTATTTTTTTATTTTTTTATGAATATGTTTGAAAAAATCCGCGATGCACTGACGCCGCCATAAACGAACCGCGAAATAGCGAGGGATGACTGTCGTCCTGTCGTGAGCTCTTGGGTGCCCCGCCACAGGCACGTGTGGGAGAAAGAGGGCGTGGTCATCAACGTGCACGCCATCCCGCGCGTGCAGCAGGACGCCGATGGCACCCTACACATCTCGCAGACGTGGTCCGGCGACATTGGCACCTACACCTGCCGAGTCACCTCGGTCGGTGGCAACGATTCCCGCAGCGCCCACCTACGCGTTAGGTGAATATACACACACATTTACAGATGAAGGTGCCATGTTTTGTGTTTTTTGCTGTTTATTTGCCCTTAAAAGTCAGTAATTGTTGTCTGTGTTGTTGGCCGCAGGCAGCTGCCTCATGCGCCCGAGAACCCCGCGGCCGTGCTGAGCAGGTCCGAGCGGCGCGCCATTGACCTGACCTGGGCCAAGGCCTTCGACGGCAACAGCCCGCTGATGCGCTATATCCTGGAGGTGTCGGAGAACAGTAGGTTACCTTTGCCCTATTTTGTCGCGTGCGCTCAAGGAAGCGTAACAGGGCAGGCTGAAGCTAAGTCACTTTCATTTCAAACAAGTTGCAGTCAGCGCAAACACCGCAACACAGCCGTGTGCAGTTTCGTATGAGCACAGAGTCCATTGTCCAAAGTTAAACTTTTTTTTTTTTATTTATATATATTTTTTAACTCCCTGTCTGTGGTGTACTGTGCTCTTTTCGATTTCAAGCCGTCACACTCATGTGTCGTCACTCCTACAGGCCTGATAGTGCATCATGCGCCCCGCCAAGGAAGTTGAAAAAGAATTTAAGATCAGTACCGGTCATTAAGGGTGTCTATCACTTTTCATATTTGGTGGGGGGGAACAAGTGCCTTGACACAAAAGCGGCGTTGTTGCGTGAGAGCTGTTGAAAATTCTCGCTGATGTGCACACAGCAGGCCCGCTGGTTAACTCGCTTAGGATGTTGCCTCTTGCTTAGAGGCGTTCGACTTTGCATCAGAAAAATAACTTTATTCTGGAAAGAATGCAACTGTATTCCGAAAAATATGAAAAGATTTGACGTTATTTTGATGCAATTTTTGTTTTTTTACTTGAAAAAGACAACATTATTCTGAAAATATGACTCTTTTTGCTTAAGAATTCCAACTTTATTCTGGTAAAGATAAAAATGTGAGGCTTTAAAACGACAACGTTTTTTTCATTGAAAAATACAACTTTATCCTGTAACATTTTAACTTTGTTTCTATCGATATATCTTTATCAGGGGTCTCCATGCCCAGTCCCCATGAGGCATAATAAGGTGTCCCCGTTTTGGACTTGGCATGAATGTAAAATGTATAAAATGACAAAAATGCACACGACCAGTGTTGCTGATGTGATGTGGTAATTTGCAGACGCTCCCTGGGCCATCCTGCTGGCCAGCATCGAACCCGAGTCGTCTGCGGTAACTGTCAGTGGCCTGATCCCGGCGCGCTCCTACCAGTTCCGCCTGTGCGCCGTCAACGACGTGGGCAAGGGCCAGTTCAGCAAGGAGACGGAGCGGTGAGCTGCTAGCTCACGATGCAACCGCGCGATCTGCATTTCTGGTCAGAAAGGTTGACAGACGGTCTTTTGAGTTGAAAAACTTGTCGGTAAATAGGCAAGCCTATTTCCACGGCAACGGTTTTGAGTGATCCTTTCAGTCAAGAGTCGGCAAGGAGGGATGGGAGCCCGTATAGCCCGACAGAGCGCACGAACGCACGCACAAGCAAACAAAACACGTTGTCACTTGTAAACACACTGCGGTGAGCCTGCCATGTCGCCTCGGAGAAAAACGATTTAGTCTGATGTAGTTGTCATCCCATGCGATACATTGGGAACCCGCAATGTATACACTGTGTAGACTTATTTATAGAACTGTCTGTTAAAGTCCCGAAAGAATTTGGGGTGGGATTTTTAAAATCTTGGACTGCTTTTTTTGTGCCAGGGGAGCAATTGGAAGGCCCCAAATGTCGACAGCAAATTTGGAGACTCATACCTGGGGCTATTTTATTCCAGGGTGCCTTCTCAATTACTCATCCATCACTTGCTGAAGAAGCCTGAAATGAACTTGTTTGCATTTGCTATGTGTTGTAGCGTGTCGTTGCCAGAGGAGCCTCCCAGCGCTCCTCCTCAGAACGTCATCGCAAGCGGTCGCACCAACCAGTCCATCATGATCCAGTGGCAGCCGCCGCCCGAGAGCCACCAGAACGGCATCCTGCGGGGCTACACAATACGGTAAGACCGAGCCGGAAATTGACTCATGAAGCACCGCTTTCATTTGCTTGGCAATTGACTGTTTTGTTGTTGTTGGTGTTGTATAATATCAAACTGGATATAGATATATTTTTTTTTAATAGAAAAGATACAATTGTACTCCTCTTAAATGGTTGCCCTCCACTCGACACAGGAAAATGCTTCTCTTTTTTTGGAGGATTCATAAAAAGCACCCAATGCATTTATATTAAACATTTCTTTACAAGTTTACTTTTTTTTTTTACTTAACAATTTGACGATACTATTCGAATGACTACATTTCTCTTAAAAATATGCATATATTTTTCATGACTTTATTATTGAAAACTTTCATCGCAGTAAAATGTGACTTCATTCTAAAATTGGACACATTTATTTAGAAAAATACACCGTAATTTGTCAACTTAATAATTTGTCAAAACTTATGACATGACTTTTGTCACTCGAAAATCTTTCTTCATGAATAATGATATGAGACAGATAGATGTTTTCCTTTAATACAACAGTAGTTGTTGTTGCTTGCATGATTTATTTTTTTTTAGGGATGGGGGGGGGGGGGCAATTTTTATGCAGGATGCCCTTCCTGAAAGAACTCACCCTTGTTTTCTTTGTACAGTACCGGTAATCAAAACCACTAACATATAAGTATGTGATTTGTTTTGTCGGGCCTCTGTCTCCCTCTAGCGGAGAGTCGATTGCTCTGCACAGTTTCACTCATTCATACCGCTGTTTGTCTGCGTGTGTGTGTGTTTTGCGTCAGATACCGTCTAACGGGGCTGCCGGTGGACTACCAGATCAAGAACATCTCCAGCCCGGACGTGACCACGCTACTGCTGGAGGACCTCATCATCTGGACCAACTACGAAATTGAGGTGGCTGCCTACAACGTGGCGGGCCTGGGCACCTTCAGCCACAAGGTCACAGAGTGGACACTGCAGGGGGGTAATTTATTCATGTTAAATTTATCATTTTCTTTCTGTCTATCTATCTATCATCCATAAATCGATCTGGAGTTGATCTGTTTTTTTATTTTCCTGTGCGCCCCCCCCACCCCCCAGTGCCAACCATCGCCCCGGGCAACGTGCAAGCCGAGGCCGTCAACTCCACGGCGATCCGCTTCACGTGGACCGCGCCCAACCCGCAGTTCATCAACGGCATCAACCAGGGCTACAAGGTGGGCGGGCGTACGGGCGCCACCAATTACAATTCATTCAAGCATCGCGTGTTAACACCGTCAAAGGACATGTTTCTCATTCTTGTGGCCAAACTGAGATAAGGCTGCGAGAGAAGCATGCTGAATTTGTGGGATGGAAATTATGTTCTTGGCCAGGATTCCTGGCATGGCTTGAAGAAGCAAGCATTCATACTTAAAGATGTATACAAATGCTGAGAGAGTTGGTCTTAAATCCCGCCCAGCTGCTGGCATGGGAGCCCGGCAAGGAGCGCGAGGCGTCGGCGGTGACGGTGCGGCCCAACTTCCAGGACGCCGTGCACGTGGGCTATGTGACGGGCCTGAAGAAGTTCAGCAACTACTACACCTCGGCACTGTGCTTCACCACACCGGGCGACGGACCCCGCAGCCCTCCCAAACTTGTCATGACGCACGAAGACAGTAAGTGGGCGGCGAGGAGAAATGAAAGGGGATGATGCCCTTTTTAAGCTTTTTTTTTTTTTTTTGGGCATTTAGAACCAGGTGCCGTCGGCCACCTAAGCTTCACCGAGATTCTCGACACATCGCTCAAAGTCAGCTGGAGCGAACCTAGCGAGAAGAACGGCATCCTCACAGGTGTGCGCACACATACACATTCACAGACGTCATCCTATATCTTATGTATTGAGTAAGTCATTAATATTCATGATCTCCCTGATGTTATTTATTTCGATTTTTTTTTTTTGGGTGTGTGTCGTCTTATTTCATGTACTCCACATAATTATTTTTTTTAAAAAATTCCCCCGACTGATGTCATCTATGTTTCTTGACCGTGTCTGTTGCTGTCGACAGGCTACCGCATCTCGTGGGAGGAGTTCAACCGCACCAACACGCGGGTCACCCACTACCTGCCGAGCGTCACCCTGGAGTACCGCGTCACTGGACTCACCGCGCTCACCACGTATACCATTGAGGTGGCCGCCATGACATCCAAGGGACAAGGCTTGCTGTCATCCTCCACCATCTCGTCGGGCGTCCCGCCAGGTCAGTTCGGGGATGTGGTCTGACTGTAGTACCCGGGGATGACCTCCATCTAATCTTTCATTTTGACAAAAGATTTTTGAAGAGCCAACAAAAGATGATAGGCTTATCATATCATATTTGTAAAAATGTTGTACATGTATCTAACTTTTGTCCAAAGATAACGCCCTCGTTGGGGTTTTTCTCCACTTAAATTTCATCCTCCCCATCTTTCGATACGAAATATTGTCCATCGTCTATTTCTAATTTCCCGTATGTCATTTTGTCAACCTCCCGCTTCCTTCCAGAGCTTCCTGGCCCGCCCACCAACATCGCCATCTCCAACATCGGCCCGCGCTCCGTCAGCCTGCTTTTCAAGCCGGGTTACGACGGCAAGACTTCCATCTCCCGCTGGCAGGTGGAAGCCCAGGTGAGCTCGGAGGACCTGATCGCACATCGTCTAATTGTACTTGTGATAACCCATTTAATCCCACCGGTATTATTTGTGAAGGACAACAATGATTTAATTTACAGGGCTATCAAAAATTGTATTATTGATTACTTAAAAGTGCTACCAATGACACCTTATTTTGACTTTTAACTCATTCACTCCCAAAGACGTTTTTAAACGTCTTTTCAGACCAGAATTGGCAAGTACTGAATGAGTTAAATGTCTGGGAAAAATTTGGGATTAAATGGGTTAATACTGATCCCTGATCGGTGGTCTTAGGTGGGTGCTGTGGGAGACAATGAAGACTGGGTGATGATCCACCAAGTGTCCAATCTACCAGACGCTCGCTCCCTGGAGGTTCCTGGCCTCAATCCGTACACCTTCTACAGGTAGGAAAACATCATGCGGGCAAAGTGGAGTTCACGTTTGAAGCAAATTTTAATGTTTCAAGTTTGGGTTTCATGCTAGGGGTTTGAAGCTAAGGTTTTGAGTTAGGGCTTCAAAGAATGGCGAGGGTTTCAGATCAGGGTTTCTAGCCACGGTGAGGATTTGATGATGATGGTGAAAAAGACATCAATGTGGTGGTTCATTGGAATTCAATCTCCAGGTTCCGTATGCGTCAGGTGAACATTGTGGGCAGCAGCCCCCCCAGTCAACCTTCCAGGAAGATCCAAACGCTTCCTGCCCCTCCGGATGTTGCCCCGGCCAACATCACGCTGCGCACCGCCAGTGAGACGAGCCTGTGGTTAAGATGGATGGTAAGCAGAGCCGGACGGGTGCGACCTTTGACATTTCCGAACGCCTCATTGAGCGACTTCCGGATGCTGCTTTTTATCCAAATGAAGCTGCGCAATTCACTTCAAAGAGGTTCTCAACTCTTAAGATGCGCGGAAGCAAAGCATTGTTTTTGAGTAAATGAAAACCGGTCAACTCATCTCGACGTTGTTGACGCCAAGATGGCAGCAAGGCACTACTTTTGTCAAACTAAAGCTCCTGAATTTATTGTTTTTTGGCAACAAAATGACACCAAAGTAACGCTTTGAATGCTGTGAGATCCTCAGCAAATAATCTAATCACTTCGCTGTGATGAAGTGGAAAACTTTATTATATTATCAATCTCAATCTGTGTATGTAATTAGTGGTCAACACGTTTTTACTATTTTGTTTTTTTTAATCAGCGTTGCAAGTCCTGTAAACTTTTTGAGATTTTTTTTGTTGTTGTATTGATTTCGAATCTGCCCTCATTTTTCTCGAGCACATCAGGTTTTTGTAACGATAATAATGATAATAATAATAATAATAGATTACCAAAATCATGTAACATGGTAAGCAGCAGAGCTGGAAAAAAATGGCTGGTGGAGATTCTTATTAGCTGTTTACTTCAGAGAGTCACCAGCATAATGGGCTGGTGAGCAAAAAAGTTCATTTCAAAGCCTGCCTGCATCGTATTAGAAAAGCTCGCTGAGCAACTTTGAAAAATCTGAGTCATTACTTCAGGCCAATTTAATTAAATTGGAAAGATGTCATTGTTTGGAGGCTGCTTTCGCCGCGGGAATTCACAGTATTATTCGCCACCAAGTCAGCAAAGTCTATTTGCAAAATGATGTTATAATGGCCAAATACAATCAATAGCCATTATGCTGCTTTAATCTCATGAGGTCTGGCTCTGGGTGTTAAACGCCGAGTACATTCGCAATGGTAGATGGATGACGCGGCAGTCGCGCTACGTTACCAGATCCAATATGGTGTCAACGTCTCAGTGCGATTCATGGTCGAAGTATAAACCGGGTGCATCCGGGCACGGCTGTCAATCACATTTCGCACCCTCCACGCACTCTCAATTTCGTCTCTCGCTCCCTCTGCAGCCTCTGCCTGAGTGGGAGTATAACGGTAATGCCGAACAGGTGGGCTACAGGGTGGAGTACTCCAAGGCGGGTTCATCGGGTCGCCCGCTCACCCAAGCCATCGCCGACCGCTTGGAGAGGGAGTTTACGATCGAGGACCTGGAGGAATGGACCGAGTACGAGGTGAGGGTGCAGGCCCTCAATGGCATCGGACTTGGACCCTGGAGCCCGCCAATCAGAGGCCGGACACGGGAGTCGGGTGAGATTATTTTCTATTGGTTAGCTTTGACCTGCCCGTGCGCCATTAAGGCTCACCGCTACATGCTGAAGTATTTTTTTTTTCCTTCAAAATTTAACATCACAATTACTCCGCATAATTTGGTAAAGGCTAATAAGTAAATGCTATAGACAAAAAAAATATTGGATAATAAAGATGTATCAAGAGGCTAGCAGCGAAATAATAGCATCTCATGTCATTCTATTGATGCTTAATATGTTTTGAATAGGCGGCCCGGTAGTCCAGTGGTTAGCACGTCGGCTTCACAGTGCAGAGGTACCGGGTTCGATTCCAGCTCCGGCCTCCCTGTGTGGAGTTTGCATGTTCTCCCCGGGCCTGTGTGGGTTTTCTCCGGGTGCTCCGGTTTCCTCCCACATTCCAAAAACATGCCTGGCAGGCTGATTGAACACTCTAAATTGTCCCTAGGTGTGAGTGTGAGTGCGAATGGTTGTTCGTTTCTGTGTGCCCTGCGATTGGCTGGCAACCGATTCAGGGTGTCCCCCGCCTACTGCCCGAAGACAGCTGGGATAGGCTCCAGCACCCCCCGCGACCCTAGTGAGGATCAAGCGGCTTGGAAAATGAATGACTGAATGAATGAATGTTTTGAATATTGCTTGAAATGTAATGCACGCGTTAAATACTATTTGCTGACATTTTGTTGTTCAGTGCCATCCTGCGGACCCACCAACGTGTCGGCCTTAGCCACCACCTCCAGCAGCGTCCTGGTGCGCTGGTCCGAAGTACCCGAGCCGGACCGAAATGGACTCATTTTAGGCTACAAGGTCTGGGTGACAACCTTTGAAGTGTACTGCACGGCATATGCCGCTCTATGCAATTTCTTTTCATTCTCTGCCATTTGGCAGGTGGTGTACAAAGAGAAGGACTCAGACAGCGGCGCCCGGTTCTGGATGGTGGAGGGCAACGTCACGCACAGCGTCCAGCTGACGGGTCTGGGCAAATATGTCCTCTATGAGATCCAGGTGCTGGCGTTCACCCGCGTAGGAGACGGACGGCCCAGTTCTCCGGCCATCTTTCAGAGGACCCTGGACGACGGTAGACATTTTGGATGATTCTCTTAGACGCGTTCACCACGGACGGGGCTTTGCAAGATTAAGTGGGGGTCTGGAAGGATATTGAAAGCGTTGCATGGCTTGAAAAATGTCATCATCGTGACATCATCTCCCTCCTGCAGTGCCAGGACCACCGATGGGCATCCTGTTCCCGGAGGTGCGCACCACTTGGGTTCGTCTGATTTGGCAGTCGCCCTCCCAACCCAACGGGATCATCCTGGGTAAGCAAAGATTTGTCCTCTTTCGTCCTCGGCAGTGTACTTGAGTGGCCCTCTTCCCGTGTACCAGCGTACCAGATCACGTACCACCTCAACTCCAGCAACGGCAACACCGCCACCGTGGACGTGCTCAACCCCAGCGCCCGCCAGTACACCGTCACCGGCCTCAAATCTGAGTGCGTCTACGTGTTCCGCATCACGGCGCAGACGCGCAAGGGCTGGGGCAAGGCTGCTGAGGCGCTGGTGGTCACCACGGAGAAACGAGGTAACGTGAGGTCAAGTTGAATCGCGTTTTCACGCGCTTTAAGAACAAGAAAATAAACGCAAAGCACTATTTTATTATTAAAATATGTTTTTCCATCTGCAAATGATCAATCTGTGTCCATTTCAACCAAAATAAATAACTCAAATATATTGTTAGATGTTATCTGCTGACATTATGAGGTGTTAACTCTGCTTCCTGTCCCCCGCCAGCTCGCCCGCAGCCCACCAGCCGCCCCGCCGTGCCTCAGAAGGACGTGCGCGCCCGCCGCGTTCTCCTGTCGTGGGAGCCCGGCAGCGACGGCCTCTCGCCTGTGCGCTACTACACCGTGCAGCTCCGCCAGCTCCCCGACAGCAACTGGACCGTGCATTCGGCTTCCGTCAACCATGACGCCACCTCCTACGTTGTCTCCAGGTAGCCGTTTCATCATAGCATTTTTTTTTTCTGTTTGCAAAAGGGAAAAATCGATACTCAGCACATATGTAGTCATAATAATCCTGATAATCAGACACTCTGCTGCGCTTTGTATTGCCAAGGCTGAAGCCCTTCACGTCCTATCAGTTCCGAGTGAAAGCGACCAACGACATCGGCGACAGCGAATACAGCGAGGAGAGCGATGCCATCACCACTCTGCAGGATGGTAGGCAATGCGCCAAATGTAACCCAAGTGAGTCAAATGCAGCTCATTCCACTCGATCCTTTGCCGTGCTTGACCAAACCAGCGCCGGACGAAGCGCCCGTCATCTTCTCCGTCACACCACACACCACCACGTCAGTGCTGATTCGCTGGAAGGTAAAAAGAAGACGCGTTACTTTTTCTTTTTCTTCTCTTTTTGAAAATAATACGAAGGACGTAAATGATCCTTGCGTACTCCACTCTCAGCCGCCCCCCGAGGAGAGGATCAATGGCATCCTGCTGGGCTTCCACATCCGCTATCGGGAGCTGCTGTACGACCGTCTCCGAGGTTACTCCCTCCACGCCATCAACAGCATGTCTGCGTGGGCTGACCTCACGGGTGAGACCAAAAATTATAATAATAAAATGAATGGCAACATTTTAAAAATGAACCACTAGGTGGCGGAATGTAAGCATTTCTGTACTGCACTGTGTGCTTTTGTCAACAGAGCCACCAAAATGTCAATGTAGTATTTTATTTGACTGAATGATACATGAATGATTGGTGAGCTCAGCCGCCTCAAAATTCCAAGGTCCTGGGTTCAAATCCGGGCTCCTGCCTGCGATTTGGAGTTTGCATGTGTCTCCCCTGTGCCTGCGTCGGTTTCCCTCCAACATGCCCCAAAAAGAGTTCTCATAATTATTCACTTATTTCATACTGATGTTACGCATTTCATCCTTGAATAATTTGAAAATGATGCATTTTAAATATAATATTAACAATAACATTAACGTGACTTCCGCTCCCGTACACAGCACCATACAGCATCCGCAATCTGAGCGACGCCTCTCTGACGCAGTTCGAGCTGGACAGTAAGTTTCACAACAACCACAACAGGAACACAAAGTATGATTTGATTGGTTTAATTTGCTGCACAACACTGTCACAGAGCTGAGCAAGCACAAGCGGTACGAGATCCGCATGAGCGTGTACAACGCCGTTGGCGAGGGGCCCATCAGCCCGCCCCAGGAAGTGTTTGTCGGGGAAGCAGGTGTGTGCATGCTCTTGATAAGCATCGTATAGGTAGTGGGCAAACTTTGGTGAAGTTTAAATGTTGGGACAGTTATGTGTGTGTATATGTGGCCTGTCAGCCATACTATCTGCAACATATTATTTAAGATAAGATAAGATATCCTTTATTCGTCCCACACTGGGGAAATTTACAGCCTCCAGCAGCAAGAATGTATGTAGAAAGAAGAAAGAGAAAAAAAAACAACAAACATATTTCAATTAAATGCAATATGAACACAAAATGGATAAATCGCAGTACTATTTACAATTTTCCTTCACATCATTTAATTATTATTATTATCATGATTGTTATTTTTTATTCATCATTTGCTGCTCTATTAAGCATATAATGTCTCGTATGAGGTCCTAATAATGGGATGTGGTGGTGTTTAGTTCCCACGGCGCCTCCGCAGAACGTGGCCGTTCAGTCCGCCAGTGCCACCCAACTCGACGTCACATGGGACCCGCCGCCAATCAGCGCTCAAAATGGCGACATCCAAGGTTACAAGGTAAAAAACAAAAAGTGGTCCACAAGAAGAGGAATTCAACTTGATGTTACTAATTCATCCATAGGGTACTAGTTTAACCAGATGTAACGACAAATAAATGTAACTCATAACATCAAATGTATTTAAAACATCCAACCAACACTACTATTAAAAACAATTGTTTAGACCAAATTTATCTCATTCATCTAAATTAAAATGTCAAACATACGGCCTGCGAGCCGGAACCGGCCCCCAAGGAGGTTCGATCCGACCCGCAGGATCATCATCAAGTGAAACAAAAAATGCATTGAAAACACAGAAGGAATATTTTCAATAAAATTCAATTTGTGGATTATCCGCTAGGGAGGCACACTGTTTTGATCACAGGAGAAGACAACATTGTTTTGATCGGGGAAGAAAACAGCAGTCTCAGTCTGTCACCGAGATAGACCCAACGCAGCAAATGACATGAATCAATGCTTCTTGAGAGCAAAACAAATCTTCCAAATGTAACTCCTCCCACCAAAGGTCTACTTTTGGGAGGCCCAGCGCAAGAACGAGACGGAGCGTCTGCGGACCCTGTTCATGCCAGAGGGAAGCGTTAAGCTGAAAAACCTGACCGGCTACACCAGCTACATGATCAGCGTGGCCCCCTTTAACGCCGCCGGGGACGGACCACGCAGCCCCGCCATCAGGGGGCGCACTCAACAAGCAGGTAGATAAGCTCATTTGGGCATATATTGGGGCACACGGTGAGCGTGTGGTGTGCCGAGAGCGACCACAATGTCATTTTTTGTGTTTCAGCCCCCAGCGCCCCCAGCTTCATCCACTTCAGCGAGCTCACCACCTCCTCAGTTAACGTGTCGTGGGGCGAGCCCGCTTTCCCTAACGGCATCATCGAGGGCTACCGTCTGGTCTACGAACCCTGCACGCCCATAGACGGTATAACTCTCGTCCTCCCTCTCTGCACCGTTGCTTGGCTTAGCAAATAATAACAGCTTTAAAAGCGGTTGAGTATGAATTTAAATGTATGTTTGATTAAAGGGCGTCGTTGCCCAGCACAGTTTATCCAACCGCTGCAATTTATGGCTAGTTGAGGTATCCTGTTTAATCATGCCAACAAGAGAATACCATTAGGATTTTTTTTAGAATTTACCGCGACGACTGACTAACTGCATTGCATTGTCTGTCCTGTGTAAGAAGTGCTGTAAATGTGATATGTTTGCGCAGAGTCTTCCGCGACCTGTGCCGACTGTCTCCACTCCCCCTCCTCCCCCCCAGGCGTCAGTCGGACCGTCATGATGGACGTGAAGGGCAGCGGCCCGCTCTGGCTCAAGCTCAAGGACTTGGCTGACGGCGCCACGTACAACTTCCGCATTCGCGCCCGGACCTTTGTGTACGGGCCTGAGGTGGAGGCCAACATCACCACCGGTCCTGGAGAAGGTAGCTGCTGACGCCATGGATTTTTTTTTTCTATCCTAACTTGAAATGCTTAAATAGTTCTGTGATTGCTTCGCAGGATCCCCGGGACCTCCCGGAGACCCCTTTATCACTCGCTATGGCTCAGCGCTGACCATCCACTGGACCAGCGGTGACCCGGGACGCGCTCCGATTACGCGCTACGTCATCGAAGCCAGGCCTTCTGGTGAGTGTGGCGAGATTTTGGAGGAGTCCTTCAAGGGAGGAAAAGCAGTGTCAAGTGTCACCATCTGCCACCCGCTCGCCATCCGGGGCTCTTTTAAGAGCTTATTGATCAGTTCGGACAATATTATGACAAGCAAGCTTTGTTATAGAGGGCTCTGTCCTTTTAGCAATTGCCCACAATGCACTACCGGCGGCCATATTGGAGGGCTGTTATAAACGAGCCATACACAAATAGACGAATAGACTTCGTGTATGGCTTGTTTAGAACAGCCCTCCAATATGGCTGCCGGTAGTGCATTGTGGGTAATTGCTAAAAAGACGAACCCCTCTGTTGAATTGCAGTTTGACTTAATATCTTGCATACGAAATTGCAGATCACAAAAACATGGCAGCTGCTCATACAAAATAACGAGACTTCTCTGGATCGCACATATGCAATTGTTTGCAGCTACAATTAAAAAATAATAATAATAATCATGTCTGTGCTCATGTTTGGCGTGGCAGCAGCCGCCATGCTGGTTCGAAGACCTTGACTGCTGCGTTCTGCCCATTCGATACAATGCCTCCTCTTCATGCAAGGACAACTTTTTGAATGTTTTCCAGTGTCTATTGCATTGTGACTAATGAGTTGCGTTGTGTTTGTTTTGAGTGCGTGTGTGGCCCATTAAGAGTTAGCGTGGTGTTTACAACCGGCAGCGGAGGCATGTAATTAAAGCTCTCTGGCAACACTGAAATACTGAAATATTACCCACATTTTTTTTTATGCCTGCCGGAGCTGCGAAACTGATGAATTGCTCACGGTTTATCTTAAAGAGGACACTTTCTGGAAAACGGACTTTTTTATGTTTATACAAACAAATACAGCAGTCGGATCACTGGAGTTTCTGCCCACCCATCGAGTGTGAAGTTGAACAAGTAAATCTTTGGTTCTGCCTATTTTAGACGCGCTGTTCCCAAACCATAGAATAAATTTACATCATAACTACTTACCTGAAGTAGAAGGGAGAGATCATGAGGAGCAGAGAGGGCAAAAACCCACACCTGGACTTACCCCTCTCACTCTGCTTGAACCCTAGATTTGATACCCTAACTGCAAACCCCCCGCCGGACCAGAAACTTTATTTTGAATCCCTACTTTGAATTAACAAGAGGAAACTCTTTTTGATAACTGCTATGGTCGTAAAGAAGTGAAAATATGTAATATCAATCGAACGATACGTTTGGCCCCACGTTAACAAGGACACGGTTTCTATTGGCTTTGCAGACGACGGGCTGTGGGACATCCTGATCAAGGACATCCCCAAGGAAGTGACGTCACACACGTTCAACATGGACATTCTGAAGCAGGGCGTCAGCTACGACTTCCGAGTGATCGGCGTGAACGACTACGGTTACGGCGCGCCGAGCCTACCCACTCCTTCCATATCAGGTACTCCTTTCTGCCATAAACATGCATCTTGACGTCATTTGTTACTCATCAATCCACTGTAGTACAACTTTGACTTCTCCTCTTTTATTTATTTATTTTTTTAATAACACCACCAGCCCAAAAAGTGTCCCCCTTCTACGAGGAGTGGTGGTTCTTGGTGGTGGTTGCCCTTGTAGGGCTAATCTTCATCCTCCTGCTGGTCTTCATCCTCATCATCCGAGGGCAGAGCAAGAAGTATGCAAAGAAGTCAGAATCAGGTGAGGCCCACCCACACGGTAACCACGTTGCTTTACAACTTTTTTTTTAACTCCCCCAACATTTTTGTCCTCGTAAATCATGTTTTGGTTTAACGAGCAGATAACCCGTCCATAAATTTGTCCGGAAACAGATGTTGGTGAAGCGATGTCGCCGGGCAAGGTCGGAACTTGTCCTTTGACATTGTTTTGCCTCGCTCTGCACTTCTAAGGCGGCTTGGCTATCCGTAGGGGGGGGGGGGGGGGGGTTGCCCCAGCAGGGTCACTTACTGCCCGTCTATTCATTTGACTGAGAGTCGAAAAACAAGAGCCGTCCCCGTCTCTCTCCTGACACAAACCTCCGTAGCAAGCTTTGGTGTGTTTTTTTTTTTCACTCACATACTTGTGTGTAGCCGCCAGTTGACCTTAAGTCACTGGCGGCTGACCTTAAGTCACTTGCGACCGTGGAGGCCCCGCTCGCAAAGAATGTTTTCAACCTCTAACGCAGGGGTCGGCTTTTGTGCACCGGGGCCACGTTTTATTTTTAAGATGGACAGGCTGGCCTGGTCATTCGCTTTTTTAATCTTTTTCTTGACTCAAATTGTATTTAGAATTTTGCTTACAGTAAAACAATTAACTGATTGTTTCATTAGATCGCGGGTGTAAAAAAAATAAAACAATACATACCGTATTGGCCCGAATATAAGACGGTGTTTTTTTCATTGAAAGAAGACTGAAAAAGTGGGGGGTCGTCTTATATTCGGGTCTAGACATTACACCCATTGACGACGCTAGATGGCGCCAGATATCAATGAAGCGAATGCTGAATTTGACTCCCCACTCCAAAGTGAACCCTTGCCACGAAGAATAAAAATAAAAATAGCGGTATAAAAGCAAAGGAGAAGAAAATAGAAGAGATAACAGAAAATGGAGACACGTAGTGACAATCTGGAGAACAGTGGGTCGAAGATCGGCCAGGTTAACCGGCAGCTTAGGAGAATTTATGATGTAATTTACATTTCAAAAACCAGAAGCCATCCATTTACGAATGTGATTGCACTTTAGATTTGAATGGGGCAAAATAACATGCTTTTTCTCTCAAATATATTGTTATAATATTTTTTTTCAGACGAACTGTAATTATTTCTGTATAAAAATTAATTTGGTGTTCAAAAAGTCTTTTTTCCAACTAGAGTTTTGAAAAAGAGGGGGTCGTCTTATATTTGGGCCAATACGGTACATTTTAAATATAGCAAAACTGTTCCACTAATGCAACATATGAAAGAATGGAGATAAGAATTCTAACGGTCTCATCCCGCTCGGGCCTGTGGTCACACAGTGTCTCTGTACGTGTGCGCCGCAGGTAACAACGCCAACTGCAATGCGCTGACGCACGGCGACATGGTGAGCCTGGACGAGGGTCGCTTCCCCACCCTGGAGTTGAACAACCGCAGGCTGTCCGTCAAGAACTCCTTCTGCCGGAAGAACGGCGTCTACACCAGGTCTGCCCTATGCAACGGCGCTTCCGAAACCCCGATGATTCTGGATTAATACAGTGTCTTGATCTCGGCTTTCGAAATAGTAAAGAATCCTCGCGCCTGGCCTGCTGCCTCATCCGCCGGATCCCAATTCAAACAATTCTTAATCCTACCGCAGTCCGGCTAATTCCGAGCCGTGTCGGACAGGCGGGGGTGTTTACGGCTGATTTTCTTCCGATTAGTGCGGGTTCGAGCGCAGAGTTAAGTTCAATTGTTTTTTTTTTTAACTTGGCATCTCATTGCCCACAGCTTAGTTTCATAGTCGAGCTTTCTCGGATAAGTATAACACAAAGATGGACATTACACATGAAGATGGATGGATGAGTTTTTCAAATAAATGGTTTTAGAGCTGGAATGGGAATCTTCAAAGATGGAGGGGGGCCACATTTTTTCATCAGCGCGCCGACGGAGTAGGGACTCAAATCACTGGTCGCAAGGGGCCAGGAAAACAACAACGCGTGAAACCAAAAATGCTTGCAAAGAACACAGAGAATACCCATATGAAATATCGCAAGTCCAATCACGCGAAACCAAAGATCAAGATCGATAAAAAGGAATAATGAATAATCCACCCTCATCAAGGATCTGCTTTGCGGTATCTGAAATCTGCCAATCCTTTTTATGATGCGTCAAGTATTAAATTGATCACGTACAAATCCGATTTTTTTTTTTTATGCAGGTCACCTCCCAGGCCAAGTCCAGGCAGTCTCAACTACTCAGATGAAGACGTGAGCACAAAGTACAACGACTTAATCCCTGTGGAGAGCAGCAGCCTGACCGAGAAACCGTCCGAAATCTCCGACTCGCAGGTACTCTAGCAACACACGATCCATTTTTTTTGAAAACTGGATTTATGTTAGTCGGGGGGCAGAGGGAATGGGGCGGGGGGGGGGGGGGGGGTCTTTCATCATGTCCGTGTGCGCACTCCACTCTGCATCGTCGGCTCTGCAGTATTTTTTTGTTGTTTTTGTTGGGGGGTTTTCCCCCCTTCTCCCTATTTATTTTAATTCAAACTGCCCGCCTTCATGTGGACATTGTCTCGGGGTGTCGGCTGTTCTTCCTCAACAGCGGTTGTAGTTTTCCGCCGTTTTCCGTCTGCTGAGTCAGAGTAGCCATCATTTCCAGAGTCAACCCCCCTCTCCTTTCTCTGTCTCCCTCTCCCTCTTGATTCCCATTTCCCACTGCCATGTGTGTCTCCGGTGTTGTTTGGGAACATTTTATTCCCGGATGTCTTCCATGCATATGTGTTCTTCATTTATGTCTCCCCTCTCTTTTTTTGGGGGGGGGGGGGGGGGGGCGAATTATCTCACGGTCTGGGCTTTGTGCCAGCCGAGCAAGAAAGGGGTCAAGGTGGAAGAAGTAGACTTGTTTTAGAAAGCCTTGAATATTGCCTTTCGTGTATTCTGCGTCATTCCCAAAATTGTCAACTAAACAATCCTGTTATGAACCCCCCACGCCCCAAAATCCTCTCTGGTCGCCTTTAAACACCACCCCCTACCCCTCAATAGGCCTCTTACCCCCCACCCCAATGAATCGGCTCAGAAAGGAACTTTCACCACTTGATAACGTTCCCTCAATGTTTCCTCATTTCCCCACCTGGCCGACATTCCTGCTTTTATTTTTTATTTTTTTTTTGCGTTCTCTGCATCCCAAATCTCCGGAATGGTCACGGAGAGTTTCTCCAGCTGCGTTCTCTGTGGGAAATGTTGTCTTTTAAATCCTGCTTCTCCCTACGTGTTTGAGACCCCCCATGCCCCCCTTTTTTTAAGACATGGGTTTTTGTCTTCGCCACCGAGCAAATAGCGATGATCTCATTTGTGAGTCACACACAGTAGATCATGCAAAGATTTACTTTAATGGGAATGATGTCATGTTTGTGCCGAGATCAAGTAAATGGTTCTGCCCCCCACCCCATCCCATTTCAAATAATCAGTCATTATATTCTATCTCAGGGTGAAATGAAAAAAATAAATAAAATACACACTGTTTTGGCTTCTGGTGGGACCCCTGCCGTGTTCACTAATCACGTATGATGACGACCTCCGACGTCTTGTATAATCCATAACTCGGCAAGACAAAGGACTGACCCACTCTGGCGATTTGGGGATGAGATGGGATGGGGGAGGTGCTGGTTGCCAGACCAGGCTGCCTCAACTGCAATTGTCGAAAGTTAGAAGCCGTACTCGGGTTTCAAATCTGCTCCATCACCCGCCACAATGGCAAAAAAAAAAAAAAATCTTACACAAGATTTCGAGCACAAATTTGTTTTTAAAAGACACCCGGATTTCCAAGATTTCACGCAAAGATTTCTTGTGTTTGGTTGGATATCACGACGTCTCTCCCTTTCATTTTACACTGTCACAATTTAAAACGTGTTTGCCACTTGACACTGACAATGGCAATTGATCCCTCTGAGTTGTTTTCTTGTGCGCCTGCAATTACCCGCTAACAAGCTCAGCGAGGAGGCTTTTTACGGTCAGCGCTACACCGCAGGATGTCGAATCTACATCAGAGACTTCCGTTGCCCCCTCGGGCTTTGATTAAATACTGCAGATAGACGTTTAAGATAAGGGCTTGCTGTCGGTTAGTCGGTCGATGTCTGTGTCCCTTCTCTTAACTCATTCACTCCCAAAGACGGTCTTAAACGTCTTTTCAAACTTGGTCTAGAATTGGCTGGTACTGAATGAGTTAATATGGTGATGTGCTGTTTAAAAAAAAATAAAAAATAAGAGAGAGAGAGAGAGAGAGAGAGAGAGAGAGAGAAAAAAAAAACCCCACTGTTCTGTTCACCCATAGGAGGCGCTGGTGTTTTCATACGGAACAGGTGGTCTACATACACTTCCACTGCATTTGGTGAGGTTCCTATCGGCTGCCTGCTTTTGTTTGTTTTCAACTGTTTGTAGCCAGACCGGTTCCTCTTGCTAATTTCCATCCAATTCCAGACTTCTTCTTTTGTGTACCGGCCTGGTTTGGGTACAAAGATCCCGGACGGCAATTTTGCCGCTTAGCGTGTCGAAAGTCATCCTGTGTTTTGCTTTTTTTTTGGATCCGTTTGCACGCTTCAGCCATCATAATCAATCATGCTTTGACCATTTCTGACCGTTCCTTGGTGTCCGTCGTGATGTGTTTGGAAGGTGCTTTCACGTCTGTGGAAAATGTCCTTGGTTCAGTTCAGGTTTGCGCTGTAAAAATTCCAAGCATGCCAGGGAGGCGTCGAAACGAACCACTCTCTTTTTTTCATTCGCCTTAACGATGTCAACAGGGAGATTGTTCGCTGTTTGCATTGTTGCGTGAGAAGCAAATATAGCTGTGGTAAAAAAAAAAAAAAAAAAATGGGGGAATCAGATTATTTCAGAGTTGAAATCTGACAATTCGGAACGTTTTCACATGCAGCCTGTCGTATGCTACAGGAAACAAGCATATCAGTAACACATTGCCGTGAGCCGGCAAGGCTATCGCTAATTTTGTTGCATCCCAGAATACCAAAAAGTAGTCATTTAGGATGGAAACGTGAACGCACTGACAGGCAGGTTGCACCAAAAACCACGTCCGAGCTGTTCCGTCGCTAGTGTGAAAGCACCCCCGCGCGTGTGCATGTTTGTCTTTTTTTTTGTTGTGCTTCAAACGAGGGCTAATAATACATCTTTAGCTATCGTGTCGCTAATCACTCCAACGTGGCGCCATGGCCTCCCTGTGGTGTATAAATCCATAAAAAGTCACCCTTTTTTTCTGTCCGGCAGGGCAGCGACAGTGAGTACGAGGTGGACGCCAACCGCCAGAAGACGCATTCCTTCGTCAACCACTACATCAGTGACCCCACCTACTACAACTCGTGGCGCCGCCAGCAGAAGGGCATCTCCCGGGCGCAGGCCTACAGCTACGCCGAGTCGGAGCCGGGCGAGCCGGACCACTGCGCCTCCCCGCCCCAGCTGCCCTCTCTGCCGCCCTTGCCGCCCCAACTCAGCTCGCCCAGCCCCCAACCCCAACCCCAATCCCAGCCCCAGCAGCAGCAGGCGCAGGGACAGCCACCCGGCCAGGGCAGCCTGTTCAGGCCCAAGGGCAGTCGGACTCCCACCCCGTGCCAGCAGAGCGCCAACCCCCCCGGCCAGCACGCCGCCCTCTACAGGCCCCCTAGCAGTCTGGCTCCCGGCTCGCGGGCCCCCATCGCAGGCTTCTCATCTTTTGTGTGAGAATTGCAGAAAAAGAACAAAGGAAATTCCTGGAAGTTTCCACGCCGCTTATTTCCTGATGGTATTCCAACACTTTTAGCAACACCTTCAATTGAGGCTTTCTAAGTGCAAGACACGTGATGAAGATACACACTTTTGGTCAGCGTTTTGTTTGCATGACTTCTTATTGTTTCTTTCTTTGTTTTGTTTCCACACACTCAATTGGTACAGGCCCTGAACCTCACGGGATCTCCCCTTACTCTTTTTAAATGAGAATTTCCAGAAATGCACAATGGAGATTTCTGAAAGTGTCCACGTGGATGTTCGTGTGATTTGCACTTGTTTATTTTTATTTTTTTCATACTTCTGACACGCCTTCAACTTGTGACTTTCTGCACCACTTTTTGACACACAGTTGTGATACATGTATATCTGCCACACTTCTTGTTAGCGCTTGTTAGCCTGAGCATTTTTTTTGTTGTTTTAAGATCGCCTTTAACTTGAGACTTTTTTTTGGACCCATGGCCTTTTCCACATTTTGGATTTTTTTTTTTCACTTGACTTAACAGTTTTTCATCTCCCGACACTTTCACAAAAACACCTTCAATTTGCGACCTTTTGAGACACTTTGAAACCGCTAAACCTTTCATGAGCGCTATTTTAGCCACACTTTTTTTTTAAATTTACGACACTTCAACGTGAGACTTTCTGCAACAGTTTTTGTTTGTGCTTTGTTTGCAAAGCATCCTTTTTTTTATTACCAATACTCCTTCAACTTAAGACTTTTTGCCACATGACTATCATACACTACACTTTGTGTTAGCATTTTATTTGCATGACTTATCGGGTTTTTTTCTTGTTTGCACACGCTGAAATGGTACTACCTTTTTATGTCGTACAAAGTCACAAGAATCCTTGAATACACATATTGTATACATAAAGACATACTTATGTATATATATAGTATGATGCTATATATATTATATATATGTACCTAGAGGACTAGTCGGTGCTCACTCAGTATTTATGGCGACTGGAATAGTTTCGGGGGGAGAAAAAAGTGCTGTTCATTGTACAAAAATTGCAATTTTTTTGTGTGTATGTGTGTAAAGAAACAATCACGTAGCACGTCAAAGATCAGCTGGACTCATACTTGTGAGTGACTAATGAGTTTGTACCTTGAGTCCACATTCCAACAGATGCCTTTCATGCACACGGATGACATCTGGCAGGAAACGGCGGACATTTCCTGGATGTTTTTGTGGATATTCCTACTTGAAAGAGCTTGGGAATCACTGGCAGTCACTCTAAACCAAACCAAGGATTTTCTCTGTTTTTTGGACCTTCTCGCTTCCCATCCCAATTGAAGATGTCATCGAAGCGCCTCGCCAACAATTAAGCCGCTGTCCTGTCTCCATTGCTTTGTTCATGTGTAAGTGCGTGTGTATGCGTGTTAATACACGGCCCGAGCTTTACAAATCATTCACTGTGTGTGCGTGTGTGAGCGCAACAAACTGTAAACCTGCCGAGACACTTGTAATGCCACAGTGAAAAAAAAATCAAAAGGTTAGTTTGTTCGAACAAAGTCATCGAAATGTCATTATTTTTGTTTAGAGTTATTTCCTGTGGGGTAATTTTGTTTTATTATGCGATAAAAGTTTACCATGCAGAAGAATGAATATATGATCGCAGTACATTTCAAAAATAAATTATTTTTCAATGTTTGATCTCAGAGTGATCTCAGAGTATTCAGCCATAGCTTGAGTTGTTGTCTCGAACGTACTTGTAAGGCCGCCGTCATTTGTGATCTCCAGCAGTTTATTTTACTCATTTAGCAAGCTCCGGCATTTTATTTTTAGCGTAATCAGTCACATGACGGAGAAGTGTGGTTTGATGTGCGTTAAGAGTGACACAGACGGATATAACGGAGAATCGGGTCATTTTTCAAAATAAAATATCTTTCGTATTCCAAAATAAATGCAACGGAGTTAATGTAAGTTCTTATTGTGCGGCCCGGTACCGGTCCGCGGACTGGTGGCTGGGGACCACTGGTGTACTGTACCTTTAAAAACCGCGGGGGCGGGGCTTGGTGTACTCTGACGGGAGGCCGCAGGGAGGGACGCCCACACAAGCTAACGCGGACGCTGAGCGACACATTCAAGGTACTCCCACCGAAGAACTGCGGACGCTCCTTCATCTCTTCGGCCTACTTCCACTCACTCTTCTGCGGTTACAAGTTTTGGACATAGTTCGTGGAAGTTTCTCAACCTCCCGGAACACCATCTTGAAGGTAAGAAGTTTGACTTGTTTAATGTGTATGTGCTGGTTCTTTGTCGAACTTTTATGGCGGCAGGCGACCTCGTCGCGTGTGTCAATCAAGTTGCGGGTTTGGTTTATGCTAGCTCTATTCGAGCGTCATCATCGGTAAGTCTCGTCGCTCCCACGGCTGTATGAAGACAACAATGAGCCCGTCCATAAGCCGACCCCACCCCCACCGTGACCCCCTCCTCTTTTATTATTTTTTTCCACGAGTCCCGGCCACGTCTTGTTGCATTGAAACACAACAAAAACAAACTTGCTACAATTCTCCGATGACGTCACAAACAGTGCAGTCGACGAACGAATTGAATGAAAAGACTCTCGAAAAGTCTATAATTTAAATGAGGTAATAAATTTTTGTGGCACGAATGGGTGTTCCTGCCATTCATGTTGGATTTATGGCATGATTTATCTCGCAGGTTTCTCCATAGTAGAGCGCAACTTTCCCTTTAAGAGCAGAATCTAATCGGAGGCAGATGCACTTGAAGGCTCATGTTTCTCCCCCCCAAATTATGTAACATTTAACGCTCTGCAAAACGAATAGATCATGATCAGATTCGAAGGATATGTCGTTTTTGGGGGGGTAAAACTATTTCCCCCAGGATAATTGATTCAGCGAAAGATGAAATATTAGGTCATTTGGCATAAAATCATCCCAAAAAGAAGCTTTAATTTATTTCCCCTCACAGTTGAAGTTTACTCTCAACTCTCAACATAACATTAAAAAAATGACATTGCATCTTTAAAACAACCGCCTAACATTGCCTGAGGAAAGTCTGCTGGCTTAATGGTAACGCACAAAGCAAAACAGCAAAGATGAGCTGAAGAAAAGCTTTGATGTTGCAATATAACCAAATCTTTGAACACTAAAGCGGCAACAACTCGTACTCCCAGTCTTAGTTTTTGCTTTTTTTTTCTTCAGCAGAACATTTCTTTTTCTATACTTAAGCTTGTTAATCTGAAAGCTTGTACACTTGTAGGCAGACAGTTTCAACCTCGTCCTCCATCCACCTGCATTATTTTGGTAGGCATCCGTAGAACTGCAAAAGAACAACCATTTTGGTTTGTCCTTCAGGTGTGCCACAAAGACAATTTTATTCCCGAGATTTCAAGCTTTCCACTTTTTCCTGCTCTGACTGTGCCTTTTTCGTTTACAGATCTGATTATTTTGAGGAAACCGGCTTCCGGCCCGTATGGGCTCACCGCTCCAGTTTGAAAAGAGAGTGTACGATCGGATTGGTTCAGAAAGACTTACATCACTGCGCGGCAACCTCTTCACTTATTACAATTTTTTAATTCATTAAAAATATATATATTTAAAATAAATATACATATAATATTAAAACAAATGTGAAAAATATGATAAACAAAAATAAATTAATAAAAAAATAATTAAAAAATTGCATCCTTCTTTAAAGCTAATTTAATCTGCACAAAAAAATAAAGGAAATGCAAACGCTATTCATCCTTTTTTTTTTTTTTTGGTCATCTGAAAATTGTTGACATTCTATCCTATCATTTTTTTTTTCCGCCAATGTTTATCTCACCTGCTGCGCCCGTTGTCATCGATACCTTTTTTTCCCCAAAGCGGCCGAACCAGTTTGGATGATTCTATCGTACATTTAGTGGATAGTTGGCGTCTGGGCACAAGAAAAGTCTGCATTCGACACATCTGCCCAGCGCGCATCCACCGAAATGGTTTGTTTTGCTCGCTTTCTGGATGTTCTTGTCAAAACCGTGATCTAGTTTTGAAGCCATTGTTGTTTTCCTTTCCTGGCACGAAGCTTTGGCCTGTGAAGTTGTTGTTGACTGTTTTGAGCGTGTTCCGTGACGACGGGCGTGACGGGGCCTTGGCAGTCCGGGCCCATGAGTTGACATTTACGCCTTGGAACTCACGTGGAGTTGGTTAATTAGGTGCTCTTGGTAACTGGCGTACCTAATAAAGGTGTCAAATTTAATTTGGGGTATTTTTAGACCAGTGCTGGGTTAGTCAACGGGATTTTTTTGATTGATAAGCATCATGTCCCCTTTTTTTTTTGCTTTTGGGCGTACCCGAAAAGTGGCTTTGTTACTGTTAGCCTATTGTACGATTTTTGCGTCGCTCGGCTACTCTTTTGCCTTCCCGGTGACCCTTGAGCCCGCTTTCTCCTTGTCTCTGACAGACTTTGAACTTCCCGTCGCCTCCGTTTGTCAATTCCTTGGGATATGTGTTCACAAGCCTCCTGGTCTGGGATCTTTGTATCAAGTGAAAACCACGGGGGGGGGGGGGGGGGGGGGGTTCTTAACTGGTCTTGTCGGTCTGGTGGCTTCGAAAAGGGTTTTTTGTCATTGATTTAAAAAAAAAAGGCCGGAATCTGTTGAGCCACTGACACTAATTTATCTTCAAGAACTCTCTAGCTGTTTGACCACCCCCCCTCAAGACCTCCCCTCTAATTTCATTTTAAAGACCAAACAAACCGAAAGGCGAGCGCGCTTGGCTTTGTCCTTTTGAAGTCCGACTAACTACACCCGCCAACCCCTCCATCGAAATCCAGTCTGCTTTGTTTTGCCGTTCCGGCCGCTCGGACAGTTAATTCAAAGACTTGGCCCCCCACGGGGGCCCTCGCATGAACGCTCTCCATTTGTCTGAAAAAAAAAAAAAAAAGCTGCAGGAAAGAGATCTGGTGTGCCTGCGCGCTCGCTACAATCCCTCTGTGGAAGCCCTAATGAGGGCTCACCACTTGCCCCCCCCCCCCCTCCCACTCTGAGCTTGATCATTGCCCTTTTTGTCCATGCCGAGATCCCAAGGGTGGACCGAATGACAGTTGGGGCCTCGCAAAAATCCAGAAGTAAAAGCAAGAACTTTGACCCTCATCCATTTATTTTTTTTTTTGCATTGTCATGCGTGACGGCGCTATGAACTCTGATTTTGTCGATCCATATCACCCCCCCCCCCCCATCCCCTAACCTCGACCAAACTTGTACTGTAATTTGAATTTTGAATAATGTTCCGTGCTGCAGTTACATTTCAGTGTCATGTAAGCGTGAAAAGAAGTTAACCACCGCAAGACCAATCTGAGAGCAAAACACAAACGTCGTGATGTAAAACCTTCAATGTCTTTAATTCGAGGTTTTGTGCAATTTCAGAGGTGTCATTTCACCCTCACAATACTTTAAATATAAATGACTCATTTTGAGCCGAACAACTTGACTAAATAGTCCGTTTTGTGTATGCCAATCAGAACTTAACTCATTCACTCCCAAAGACGTTTTTAAACGTCTTTTCAGACTTGGTCTAGAATCGGCTGGTACTGAATGAGTTAAGCGGACGACTTTTTTCCGACCCTTGCAAATCGAGGTTTTGAGCGTCCGTGGGTCTCTCTCGGTTTGTTTTTTGCCTCGGACAACAACATGACCGCCCACCTCGGCAGCACGGCCCCGCCGCCAAACACTTTGTCTAGTCATGCAGGAATAAACGCTTGATAAAAGGCCAGCTTGGCTGGAAACACACAGAGAAATCATTTTCAAGCCTATCGGGTGCTGATTGTGTTCCGCCGAGCGTTCGGGAAACTGGCCAGGACAGCATTTGGGGAGTCGGTTGGAGAACAGTGGGACGCTCGCTTTGCAAAGGGGGGGCGGGGCGGCGTGTTGATTTTATTTGCTAACCCCCGTGGCTCAAACACGGCT
This sequence comes from Hippocampus zosterae, assembly GCF_025434085.1. Lineage (NCBI taxonomy): Eukaryota > Metazoa > Chordata > Actinopteri > Syngnathiformes > Syngnathidae > Hippocampus > Hippocampus zosterae. Next base: position 6,510,210 of record NC_067457.1, read on the forward strand.
AATGATGACTTGATGAAATGATCCCACCGCTAATCTTGTTTGAATTTGTCTGACAAAGACAACCGCAGTCTTTAAAATTGCGGCGTTTGAGAAGCGTTTGGGTGTCCTTGTCGTGCTGACTGCCAATCATGCAAAATATGGCGTGAATTTGCATGGCGCCGCATGCCCGCATCTCTCCGGCATGACTTGGGCAGCTTTGCATGTCACCGAATCACGAGGCTGCCGTCGTGCTTCCGTGTCTTCTCACGTTAGGCGCGTTCACCTTTCTCCAAAGTCACACCCGTCTGAGCAATTTCTACGTCGACTGATTATTTTTACACACTTCCTTTTGTCTGCTCCATTCACCCACATACTTTTTTGTCACCAAGGTTGCCCAACCGAGCTTGTGACCGGACGTGAAGGCCGACTGGATGAACGGGTTCTCCGCAGCCTCGTAAATCAACCACCTGCGGTGTCGTTTCATGGAGGAGTCGCGCGCGCCGTTCGGCAAAAGGAAAGCAAAAGTTTGCTTCCGTTGACCCGTTCGGCAAAATCCCCCACCCTGAAAAAAAAAAAAAAAAACCTTGACATGTTTTGCTTTGCGAATCTTTTTGCAAAATGGCCAACATTTTTTGCATGATGTTAAACAAATTGATTGTCCATCCATTTGAAACATCACGATGGCCGTTGTGTGTTTCGGAGGCTTTAACCCCGCCCCCGTTTTACTCCCGCCGCGACCACTCTTACTCCCACTAATGAGTTTTTCCAACCCATTGTCCCGTCCGCTGTGGGAATGCGATCTGTGCTTGACCTTGGCCCAACCGGAGACAAATAAAATGCTCTTTGTCCGACCGCAGGCCCCCGCCGACGAAGCTGCCATTGTTGTACTCGGGGCCGCAGAAGTTAATTTGCATGTCAATGTTCCCGACCGAAGCGTCAGAGAACTGGCATGACTGTGGCTTGTTTGTAAGGGGGGGGTTTAAATAAAGTCTGCGTAGTATCAATAAATGAGTAACTTGTTGGAAAATGTCGACGCCCCCTCGGCGCTGAACATCCAGTTGGCTGGAAGAAGGGGAAAGCGGTGCCACGGGATTACGCAAGCGTGGCGGATGAGAGTCGTGATGTCATCGGGCGCGAGACGAGGTGACATGACGATGATGCCCTTAATCATTCATGGCCCCCCTCCCCCCTCGCCTCTGCTCGAGTTGGTGTCATGTGGCGCTGCGGGTGCTCGGTTACGTAAAGGCCTTTCTCCCCGCCGGCGACAAATGAGGGTCTATGAAACCCGCCTGTGATGAAAATGTCATGATCATCGTGACCAAAATGCTCGCTTTGGCTACGTACTGTTGAAATTGTCAATTTCTTGGAGAGGAGTCAAAATATTCTACGGCTCACACGGCGTCGTCGTCTTGCGGTTGGAGCGATTTGGATTGGATCATTTCCATTTGAGCCGTTTGTAATTTGATCACGAGTGTCATCGTTGTCGTAACCGTCAAAGAATGAGAGTGACTTGTTTGCCGTAGCCCTCCTGATAAAACCTGAAATTAGTGCGCAATTGATGAATACTGCTAAAATTAGATTATTTTTGTTTTGTTTTGTCATCGTGTCGTGAGAAGACTATTTTGTCTTGACTTTTTGTGCACCGAGTACTTTTGTTAGCTAGCAATGAGACATTAATTTGGACCAAAGTTGCTTGGGGGATATGCTAACAGCGTTAGCTTCTATCCGGTCTTTTACCATCTGGTTCTGCCAGCACTCGTGCTAACGTTTTCTTCAGATATTATCACCCCATTGATTCGCAGCGGAGTTAAGGATACGTGGGCTCGGGCGGCTGTGGGGGGTGCTCTTAAAAACACAAAGCGGTGGGATTTTTTTCACGTCAGTAACATTAGCGCAATGGTAGCCACACACTAGTGGGCCTTAAAATCTCTCGTGAGGGCGTTATGAGCCAGGAGTCACCGGCCAGCTCATATCGCCGAAGCACATACATGCTTGCTGATGGTTTTTTTTTTTTTCTTTGAAATATTAAATGGGAAGTCAACGGCAAAAAATGTTGACAGAATACGTTCCACGGGGCGGCCATTTTGTCCGTTGCCGACAATTGCAAATGATGTCAAAGTTGCTCAGGGATCCGGTAACGCTGCATCGCGGCTCAGCTTCAGAAAACGGGCCCTCGGAGCTGTCTTGAAATCCCAACGCTGGCTTTAAAAGCGCCAGTTTGAATCACAGCTCATCGCCGCCTGCAAAGCTTTCATTCGTAAGCGATGCCCCGTTGAGTTTTGATGTTTTCACAGTAGAGCAGATACCGAAACGATGTCGAAGCACCGCAGGCTAAACAGACAGACGGCAGTCGGGAGAAGAATGTAACAAATCTCGAGCAAGGGACGCGAGCAAGCTCTGTAAGATGATCCCAAGAAATGCCGCTGCGCTTTTTTTTTTTTCTTTTCTCCCCTACCAGCATTCTCGCTTCATGCTTCTTGCCGCTTACGCAACAATCAAGGGGGCCCAAAATGGGAGCTTGCGAGCGCCGGCCACCCGCGAACGTTTTTAGAACGAAATAGAGAAATCCAAGAAAGGACATTTGACAAAAGACGTGGAGTTATTCTCACAAGTGTTACGCAACAACCTGACGGACTCACTAAGCAGTGAAAGGGTTTGTTTTGGTCTAACAGATGTTTCCATTTTGGAACAAAAGGAGATATTTTGCTTCTTGTAAATACACATGGATGTGATTTATTTTTTTTTTTTAATTGATAAATTGGCAAACCATTCAAAAATGTGTGTGTGTGTGTGTTCTGAGTTGGAATGAAACTAATGTGTAAAAGGATGCACATAATAATTGCCGTTTTTTTTTCCTCACAGGCCGATTTGCTGCAAATGACGTTTTGAGTATGAGAACCAAAATGGCCGCCCGCATTCCCGAGCACGTGAAGTGTCTTTGATGAAGCCAAGCGAAAAGTTGCTGCAGGAGATTCCTCGATTCCGCAAAGAAAATCGCCCGCCTTCCTCCCACAAAAGCGTCCCGTCATGCCGATCCTCAAGCAGCTGGTCCACTCCAACCAGTCAAAGCGGCGATCGCGCGCCGACCTGACGGCGGAGATGATCAGCGCTCCTTTGGGAGACTTCCGGCACACCATGCACGTGGGGCGCGGCGGCGACGCCTTCGGGGACACGTCCTTCCTCAGCACGCGTTCGGGCGAGGCCCCCGACGCCAAGCGCGACTCTCCGGGCTCCAAGCCGTCGCTGCTGGTTCGCACTTTCCGCGGCAGCAAGCGCTCGCACTCCGTCAACCGCGGCGACCGCTACGAGTACCACGCCGCCGCGCCGCCCGCCTCCTCGGCCAACTTTGTGAAGAACGCCATCTCCCTGCCGTACCTCAACGACCACGAGGGCGCCGGCAGAAGCCAGGGGACGGGCGTGTCGTCGGCCAGCAGGCCGGCGGCCATCGCCACCTTCGGCGCTGACTTTGACGAGCGCAGCTTCGGCGACCTCGCCGAGCTGCCGCCGCCGCAGCCCAAAGCCGGCGGCGGGCTGAAGCACGCCGAATCCATGATGTCCTTCCACGTGGACCTCGGACCCTCCATGCTGGGCGACATCCTGAGCGTGATGGAGAAGAAAGACTTTGAGGACGACGACCTGGGCTACGAGGAAGGCAAGGGCAGCGAGGGCCACGGCTCGCCCGCGCACATCCCGCTCATCGACGACCCCGCGCCCGTCGAGGAGCGGCAGCCCCCCGCCAGGCCGCCCCGCATGATGATCTACCAGCAGAAGGTCATGGTTGCCCCTTACAGCCCCGAGCTTCACCCCAAGAACAACAACAACCACCACCAGCACCTGGACAGCTGCTCGGTGTCCAGCTCCGGTTCCACCACCGAGGAAAAGACGGCGTACCCGCACCACAACGACACGGACAGCGCCAAGTACAGCTCGCCGCGCGGCGACGACGACTTCTCTTACATGGACGATGACGACGACGACGAGATCAGAGTTTAAGATCGGACGCCCGTCGCCGCCTGATCCTTCTGCGACACGATGGGGCCGCGGTTACGGCACCCGCGACTGTCACTCGTCACCTCACCTTGTCCGTCGAGTTTGGGAAAGCCGGAGGCCATCTTTGAATGATCGCAGCAACGCGGTGTTGAAACAGAAAGTGAAAGTTGTGGCCCGGGGAATGTGTTCCAAAAAAATCTGAAGGTGGGATGCTTGGATCCTGTGTGGACTTTGCCGGTTTCTTCCTCCCACATCCCCAAAACGTGAACGTTCGCTTCATTGAAGACGCAAAAATTGTCCTTTGGTGTGAAAGTGAACATGAGTGGCTATTTGTTCAGACGTGCTGACGACCAGGGCGCGCGGTGCACCCAATCTTTGCCTAAAACCGGCCGACCCCACCGAGGACTGACTCCTAAAACATACCTACAGGCCATTCCATGTTTTGTTTTCGTCTTTAAAAAAAGTTGGGCGTCCAATTGCACTTAAAATGGCGGGTCGCATTGAAAGTACTTTACAGAATGTAAAAAAGTTCGGGTATGCATTTTGGTTTCTGGTCAAGTAGATGTTAGCTAACGCAAGGAGAATCGGCCCAATGGATGCGGTTGTGACGGTATTCGGTTCCTGTCAGCACAGGACTAAAAGGACGGAGAGAAAAGAAAACGTCTCGCTGCGATCGTTCTCTTACTCGCAGATCATATTTTTTAGGTACACCTGCCTGCGTCATCGTGACAATAACATGAATAAAAAAAATCGAGACATTTTGGTCAAAATATGATCCGTTCTCCTAGTTGTGGTTGTAGTTTGCATTTGACTAAATAAAACAGAAAATACTATGATATGACAAATGTTAAATTAATATTTTAAGTGAAAAATATTTTTGGAAACAAAATATATTGCCTAATTTATTGACGTTGTACATTGCACGATGCTAATCTATTTAGTCATATGCATCCTACGGGGCTGTCTTATTCTAAACTATGAGTTGGTATTTTTGCATTAATGATGACAGTTTCGCATTTATTAGATTGAAAAAAATATATATACATATGGAACATGAAATGTCATAGCTCCTATAAAAAATGGAATTAAAAAAAATACAATTGCTATTTTATCCAACATATGAACTACCAGTTCACGAGTTGTATTTTTCTCGATGTAGTTTGCATATTTGAGAATAGAAATAAAATACGGTTATTTGCTAATGTACATGCTATAACCAGGAATTATTTTTTTTTAAATGCTACATTTTTTTTACAGTTAGAAAGAGCTTTTCTCTGAATCCAGAGTACGGTGCAGGTGTACCTAATGGTGTCCAGTGTGTTGTACGTTAAGCCAAGTATAGTTTAATAATCACTTTGTCGCGAAAATAAGCAAGTTATTTCCTTGCGTTTATAGAATTGCTGTTTCATATCAGTCATTTGTATGCGTATACTTTTCTGCGGTAAAAGGGCCAAATTTGAAACATGATCATCATCCACCGAGCAGTTGTTGTGCCATCAACGCCGATGAACAATTTGATGCGTGATCCAGCAGTCTGCTTGTGGAACTGCTGCAAGAAGAAAACAATGATGGAATATTCCACCACATTGCTGTGAAATGCCGTCTGAGCTGCGTGGACTTTAAATTTTTTTTTCCTTTGCAAATAAGCTGCAGGGGTGGGTGGGAGGGGGGTCTGTTAAATAGAAAGAGCTGTAAAAGAATGTTTTATTGCCAAGTTTGTGCCATCTATTTACTTCTTTGCAGCACAATAACACTATTCAACCTTTGTTTTTCAATAAAAAAAATACAAAGCTGGTGAAATGGCGTCATATTTTTCGTTGGACAGAACAATATTAAAGGAGTACATTTATGAGAGATTATTAAGAAGGGATGAACGAAAACATGCATGCTTTAAAAAAATCGGAACCACTGATTGTCAAACACAACGGGTGCTAACCATCAAAATGAAGAAAAAAAACGCTCATGCATAGTAAGGTGTTTTTAACCCCCCCCAAAATTACCACGTATTTTACAGCCAAAAAGGAAGACAATGTATATAGTAAGGTATTTTTGTAATAAAATAAAAACATATAGTATTCCTTCGTTGAAAGGTTTCCTTTACATTTTTGAGCTCTTACTGATTGATATACATTGCCGAAGACAGTGAATACTTTGAGGGGGAAAAGTTACTGGGGCCCTACAGAAAGTTTTCTTCCCAATATTAAATGAAGTTTGTGATTTCACTGAGATCCTTTGGGTACAAGATTGCAGGTTCTTCAGCCCCCGGCCCCTTTGGGACCAGCAGAGAACACCCCGCAAGCATCCAGACGAGACTTGCGTCTCAACTATTCCAATGGATTTGGCCTGATCAACAAAGCATCTTGATATAATGAATAAAGTTGGCTTGCACGTTTGGAAGTGTGCGTATGGGTGTTTTATTTGTACTTTATTCACGATCGCCAAGAAAGCACAATGACAAAACGACACGATCTCATTGTGCAACTCGTCTTCAATCGAAAACAAAGTTGGCTTTGCAAACTCTCTCTCCTGATCTCAGGGTGGCGTTCTGAGGCGGGCAGCGGTAGGAAATACTGGCGTGGTCGAGGGGTGGCGGGTGAGGTTGAAGTGCCGTCACATCGCCCGCGAGACGCCAACCGTCTCACCAATAATGTTTTTTACCTTAAAACCCCCGCTCGTGGTCAGCCGCCTTTGACTACATAAAAAAATCGAAATTTCCGTGCAGGGATGGCATGGCGGTAAAATACATCCCTGTGTAGGCAGGCAGAACGAGTTCGAACGTCTGCTCTCCATTTATAAATTTAGCAAGAGTCGAACCCGGATATCCTGTCACCAAAGTTAGAAGTTTGAACTAAAAGCGAACACTCCACGATAACTCCAGGAGTTTCAACCAAACATGTTGCTTTTTGATCCTGCACATCATATGCCTGGCGGCCTATGATTACATGTAAAAAATTGAAAATTTTCGCGCCAAAATAGCCGAATGGTAAAAGACATCGCTTGGTTGTCAGGCGAACCGAGTTCGAGCCCCACCATGTGGTCCATTTTATATATTAAGCAAGAATCAAAAATGGGTTTTGCGGGTAACAAGTATCGTCGTTTTCCATTAGACCATGCAAGGTCACTGAACAAACATTTCAGGTAGCTAATGATTCACCTTCACATTGATGTTCTCTATTATATATATGTAAAAGCAGGAGCTGTACCTGTCAGTCTATAGTTGAATGGTATACGACTGTGAGTCCCACCTGGTGAACTCATGTTCGGTCAAAGATGTTCTCTATTATATATATGTAAAAGCAGGAGCTGTACCTGTCAGTCTATAGTTGAATGGTATACGACTGTGAGTCCCACCTGGTGAACTCATGTTCGGTCAAAGGTGTTGGCATTAAACACCTTCATTTTTCCTTCACATTGACGTTCTTTGTTACATATATTTATGTAAAAGCAGCGGCTAGAACTGTCAGACTATGGCCCAATGGTATACGAATGCGAGTCCCCCCTCGTGAACTCCGGTTCGAGCCCGGGTCTTCGCTTAATATTTAAATATGTTTTACCGGAAGTGACGTAATCACCGGAAACCTATTTAAACGGCGACAACGAGTCAATCATTCTTGCTGTCTTTTGACAGCCTGCGCTTGGCTACACTCTGCTCCTGCTCCGCACGCCTGTCTACAAGATCACGCAGAACCCGAACAAGGTGACTTTTTACTCTTTAATAGCCTCTCAAAACACTCCCATTTCCTCACTTTGAATGGAAAGCAGCACGTTCAACGTGCTCGCACCTGGCAAACATCCATCCATCCATTTTCTGGAACGCTTAATCCTCACTAGGGTCGCGGGGGGTGCTGGAGCCTATCCCAGCCGTCTTCGGGCAGCAGGCGGGGGACACCCTGGATCAGTTGCCAGCCAATCGCAGGGCACACAGAGACGAACAACCATCCACGCTCACATTCACACCTAGGGACAATTTAGAGCGTCCAATCAGCCTACCATGCATGTTTTTGGAATGTGGGAGGAAACCGGAGCACCCGGAGAAAACCCACGCAGGCCCGGGGAGAACATGCAAACTCCACACAGGGAGGCCGGAGCTGGAATCGAACCCGGTACCTCTGCACTGTGAAGCCGACGTGCTAACCACTGGACTACCGGGCCGACATGCAAAGCAAAAATGTTTGCTCGAGCATTGCAATTAACGTCTCCTGCAACCTTGCAACAAACACTTTCTCCAACTTCCTAGGAAAGCTACATTCGCCGAGAGGGTAAGTAGACAAAACTCATTTCCAAATTCACAATTAAACCGAATATGCATGTGTGCATACTAATTGTGCCATTTCCGTTCACAGGTAAAAATCTTCAAATCGTGTTGTGAACCATTTGGAGCAAGCCCAACTAATCTCTTTTCTGTCCACAGGCTTTGCATCTTCTACAGAATGGCCAAATCGACTGCAAGGTAAAACTGCCACTTTTGAATTCATATCAGACTAAATCCCAAATGTGTCTATTCTCACTCCTGTCTACACAGGCTCACCTCAACAGAATGACTCTTAAAATGGCTGCCATCCTGTGGCGTTTGGATCTTCCAAATATCGGGGTGCCCAGCCACACGCTTGTAAGGTTTGAATATTTAAGAGTCGAGGGTTAACGTTACCGTGTCTTTCAGCCCACCGTGCTGTCGAAGCGTCCAGCTCTGCTCTCTTCACAAGTGAAGCCAACTCTTCTATAGAGGTGCACATGTGAGTACTCGTAATTACAAAAGCACCTAATTGAGCACAGGTGTCAAATCCAGAAATTTGAGAAGTTTGGTTTAATCACAGGACCACCTCCAGAGGTGGCTGTGGCTAAAATTAAACGGTAGCGGGGCTCCTTTCTTGCTCTCTCGCATACGGAGACAAAAGATCATAGTTGCTGTCCGGCTTTCAACGACCTTGCTGATGATCTGATCATTTAAATCAGGTGTTGCACCAGCGGAGGAAACGGGCGGGAGAGTGACACTGAACATTGCGTTTGTCCCGCTCTTATCCGCCAGGTGGTGCTGAAGAACCACGTTGTGAAGTCGAGTCGTCCTCAAGGTTTGGGCCTGTCGCAAAATTCCGAAGTCCTGGAACTGTTGGTTGGAGGCGGCGCTGGTGCAGGCCCTCGGGAAACGTGGCGTCACGATTCACCTGATGTCATGCATGTCATCAGGTGACGGAAGCTACAAACAAAAAGCACAGCACATTGAATTTAAGCACGCTCACCTGCTTTTTCTTTCATTCTGCATGCAGTGCAGCTTCAAGTCAGACCCTCTGCCTGCTGGGCAAAGAGACAAATGCGACAAGCTTGTAGTAGGTCCTCACCGCTGCCTCCATTTTCAACGTTGCTGTTCAAAGGTACAAAAAGGAGTTGACGAGCCTTTGTGACATTGGCAGGTTTGGCCACCTTGGATGAGTCGCTGGAGCAAGTGTTGCGGCAAAAGATTCCAGTGAATTAATCTGTTGAAAAATGAGCTTGTACAGCAGCAGGTTCGGGTAAAATGGAACTGCATTTTGGTTTGTAATTGGTGTCTACTCACCTGTACTTTGTCATCCAGGTGGAGTCTGAGGCCAAATGTGACTGAGCCATCTGCTGGTAAGAAGGCTCAATTCATTTCAACAAGCATGTTTCCCGCAGTGTTAGACTCCCCCCCCCCCCCCTTCAGGCAGCAGTCAACATGATCGGCCTCCTGCACAAAAGATCCAGCAACTTGTCTCTCTCGCTAAGTTTCATGCCAAAAACATCTTTGTCTGCACAAGACATTGACTTGCGTGTAACTCACAAATGTCTTTCTTCTCAGGTCAGCGCACTTGTCCGACATTCTACTCACGAGCCGACCACTTCGCCACCCAGGGTCAAGCAGACTGCCATCCAACTTGCAACTTTTTCCTCTGCTTTGATTGTCTGTTCTGCAAAAGAAATGGTGTTCTTTGTAATCAAGCTTTAACTCTCATCTTCATTCCTAAACACATCACAAAAACAACTTAAAACCTTTTTTCAGAAATTATTAAATTTTTTTCTAAATTTTTTTTGCTGGGAAGAGAAATTGAAGTGGGTGTGGCAAACCTGGAATAGCGGCTCATGATTGGCTGTTGAATGTGAAAGTGGGTGGCGCATGGCAATAACATGCTGTGATTGGTGGAGACCAGGGCGTGGATATGCAAATTAGGCGTGCTCTGATTGGCCGAGTCTTGTTGGGGCGTGGTTATGCAATTTTTTGCAAACGAGGGCCTCGCCGTGATTGGTGGGTGCCAAATTGGGCGTGGTTTGGGCGCACTTCGCAGACATTTTTCTAAGTCCCACTTGAGTTGTGAGGTGAGAGTTGCACTTCGGTCACACCAGACGGTCTTTTCACTGTTCCCGTCGGTTTCACATGACCCAAAAGCTTAATTCTTGGAGTTTCGGGTCATGTGGCGACTAACAATACAATACAATACATGCTGATTTATATGGCGCTTTCACAACAGCGGCAGCTGTAACAAAGCGCTTTACAAAACAGTTAACATAAAGTAAAATAATAAATACAACACATAACATAAAACACGGTAACGGGACAGCAGTGTTACACTTGTGGCCATACAAGTGACTGATGTGCAACTCTCTCCTCAGGACTCGAGTTTTCAGCTGCAGTGAGCACTCAGCATGAAAGGCTTTGAGTGAGTTGAGGGTGGACTTAGTCATGGAAGACAAAGACTTGAATTCTAGTTGAACAATTTATTGTACAGAAAGGCAAACAGGACAATGTGAAAGCATTTTACCAGTCACAGTTTGTGTGGGCCAGTTCAAGTTGCGCACACACAAACACTGACGACAGGCCTGAGATGGGAGCAGCCTAAGTCTTGCATGTGCTTGACCAGCTCATGTGTGATGACACACCAAGGGGGACACGAGCACGCCCGACTTCTCTCACTGAGACAAAAACTAAGGGCCGTGTACTCCACAATATCATGATCACACTCTTCTGGTCAAGTTTTAAATGACATTGAAGTGGGCCAAGTTAGTCATGCATTTTATATATATATACACACACACACACACACAACGTTTTAAACTAACTTGGGCTACCTCAATGTTAAAAACATATTCCAGAAGTGCTTAATGATGCAATGTGTAGTTGACAATGTTGTGCAGTACACGGCGCAGAAGTTTAAGTTGAGTGAGGCAGGCGGGCGTACTCACCTCCACCTTGTGGTGAAACGTGACATCAGCTCTCCAAGCACACAACAAGGCTCAATACTCACGTGTTCAAATGCAGGTTGGGCTCCCTTCCGCATGTCCTCAGAGTCTGTCGGCTGCACCTTTGGCCCAGTCGACTCTTCGATCTAGTCAGGCAGAAAGAAAAACAAAAGTGGGAAGTCATACTCTTCTGCCCCCCCCCCCCCCAATAAAAGTTTGTTTTGGTCGGTTTTTGTTATGATTTGTGTTATTCTTAACAGAATAAGTGGCAGACCTTCACTTCTAACACGTCCATTTCCAAATCTGCCACCTCGCGGCTTTCTCTCCACACCTCATGTACATTGAGCAACCTCCTTTCAATCAACTGCTCAACTATTGAAAAGACTCAACGTCGTTCAACCGTCCACTAAAGTTCCCGTAAATTGGAGACGGCAACACTGCCTCCTCCTCGCGGACGAAAACGGGATCTCAATCATCATGAGAAATGCTCACGCCACATAGAGAAACACGCGAAAATCCTTGAATGGATTTGGGGACTCGAAAACAAGTGTGAAAATGACGGTATATTTGTGGACATTATCAACACGTATTTTATGTAATTGAGTATTTATTTTATGAAACTCACAAATCTATTTCGAAAAACAATTGCTAAAAGTCACGGATGCATTTGTGGGAATAGTTTGCAGACAAATCTGCCTTCATTTGTGAACTGGCCACCGTAGTTGTGTTTTTACGATAACTTCCATGACTTAGTAACAATCAACAAATTAGAGGAGCGACATGCGGTCATGATGCTCCGAAATTGTCTGCATCAATACATTTACATATAGTTCGTTAAAAGGTTAAAACTACTCACTGTGAGTCCGACTTGTTGTCCGCGGAAAAACTTGCTCGCTGAACCGGATATGGTACCCTTCTTGTTATTGTCCTTGTTCTTCTTCTTGGAGATTGGAGCTCAATGGTCCATATCGCCCTCTGCTGTCAAGGAAGCCATAAAGGCATTTGGCAAGAAATCAGAATCGGAATTAAATTCCCCGAATTGGTCAAGAATGCAAAAGCACACAAGGAATTGACCCCCGCTCCCTTCCAGTTACGACTCGTCCAGAGTAATATATACAGAACAACAAAGACCACTTGATCTACTTGAACTACTTGATCCCCCCTCCCACCCGACAAAGGTGGGTGTATTTTTCGGTGGGACGACACTTGTAAAGTTGAGGGCCAATTCAGTCGCAGTTTTGTCGTTCCTAAGTTCGCCAGTAGACGGCGCCCTTACGTTTCGTGAAGACTTTTTGTTGTGTTGTCGTTTGGTTTGTTTTGAAGCGTCAACACTTTTGGCGACGGGCGCGAGCCTCCCGCGAGTTTGCGGTCGAATTATACAATGATTCTTACTGCTGTTAGCTGACATTGTAAAATCGAAATCGGGTTGATTTGCCAATGGCGAGCACTCTGCTGGAGTTTGAGAATTTGTGGTTTCCCGGACAGTAGGGGGCGATATGAACTAAAGACATCCAATTCACCAAGAAGAAGAATAAGTACAAGCACAAGAGCGGTACTACATCCGGTTCAATGAGCAAGTGATTCCGCTGTCCACAAGCCCTTTTCTCAGTGAGTAATTTTAACATTTTAAACTGACTTCGCAGTTTGTAGTTGTGACTCACTAATTCACTGGAAGTTATGGTTAAAAACAACGTCAGCAAAGGGCAGTGAGCGAGCACGCCGCCGACAGGTAGACCTCAGCTGTAATCAAAAAGCAATCGAGAACCGCGTTTGACTTGAATACTATTCTGTATGTTTTCCACACCAAAGCTGCTATCAGCAGTGGGAGTGTGATGGCTTCACATCGGGGTGGGGGGCAGATTTTTTCAAAACTATTCGCACAAATGCACCCGTGACTTTGTTCACCTGTTTTTCGAAAGGAGGTTGCTCATTGTACTTCAGGTGTGGGAGAGAGCAGTGAGTGGATCGCAGATGTATTGCGAGTGCCGGCACGTTTGGAAATGGACAGATTTAAAGTAAAATTCTGCCACTTTACGAATAATGACTAAAATTAAAAAGAAACGATTTTTTTACGGACTCCAGTGTGTGACTTTCCACTTTTTTGTTTTTCTGCCTGACCAGGTTAGTCAGATTACTGGGCCGAAGGCGCAGCCGCCAGACTCGGAGGACATGCGGAAGGGACACCAACCTGCATTTGGACACGTGTGAGGACTGAGCTGTGTGGTGTGCTTGAAGAGCTGATGTCTGATGACACGTTGCACCACAAGGTGGAGGTGAGTGCGCCCGCCCGTCTGTCTCTCACTCAAACTTGTGCTTCGTGTACTGCACAACAGTGTCAACTCCACAAATGCCACCCGAGCATCATCAAGCACTTCTGGAATATGTTTTTAAACCTTGAGGTGGACCAAGTTAGTTTAAAGATGTCTCTATGTATGCATATATATATAATATCTACATACATATGACTAACTTGGCCCACTTCAATGTCATTTAAAAACTTGACCAGAAGAGTGTCATCATGTAGTTGTGGAGTACACGGCACTTAGTTTTTGTCTGAGTGAGAGAAGTCGGACGTGCTCATGTACCCCTTGGTGTGTATGAGATGTCAGTGACCTCACTGACATCTCATGATGACATCTTGAGCATGTGCTGGTGAAGCACATGCTCCCATCTTGAGACTGTCATCAGTGTTTGTGTGTGCGCAACTTGCACTGGCCCACACAAACAGTGACTGGTAAAATGCTTTCACATTGTCCTGTTTGCTATTCTGTCCAATAAATTGAACTTGAATTTGAGTCTTTGCCTTCCATGACTAAGTTCATCCTCAACTCACTCAAAGCCTTTCATGCTGAGTGCTCACTGCATCTGAAGACTCGAGTCTTGAGGAGAGAGTTGCACATCAGTCACTTGTATGGCCACAAGTGTAACACTGCTGTCCCGTTATTCTCCACATGACTCAAAACCCCAAGAATTGAGCTTTTGGGTCATGTGAAACCGACGGGAACAGTGAAAAGACCCTCTAGTGCAGGGGTGTCCAAACTTTTTGCCAAGGGGGCCAGATTTTATGTGGTAAAATGTCGGGGGGCCGACCTTGGCTGACATTCTTTACATTGAACAATATTGTTCAACAAATTTTAGTAAGCCAGCCTGTTTCACATTTCCATTTTTATTTTAATTTCAACAATCTTAAGAATTTCTTTTGGTTCATTTGAAACAGGTATATCACATGCAACTGATTATTCACTTGACTTTTTCTTAAACAGAAGTCTCCTGAGTGCAAATTGATTGATTTGAAACATAAAATGTATCACCATGACTTTTCAATAGTCACAAAACCTTTGACTCGAACAACAGGGAAATGAACAAGCAATACACATATCCACAACTGCAAGGATCATTTGAAATATGACATATCAGTCAATATGAACACGGAGTGATGTCTTGTTAACTCGTGAGTGATGCCCTCTAGTCTCTAAATGCTATTACTCATTTAGTGAATGCTATTACTCATTTAGCCACTAGAGGGAATCAGTACTCTATGAAACATCACTCACCAGTCTACGAGACCTCAGTCAATGCAACACGTGTTCCATTGCGCCCAACCTGCGGGCCAGACGGCACTGATTTTATGACAGGGGCCGAGGGCCGGATGAAATTCGACCGCGGGCCGGACTTTGGACATGCCTGATTTAGAGTGTTCAATCAGCCTGCCATGCATATTTTTGGAATGTGGGAGGAAACCGGAGCACCCGGAGAAAACCCACGCAGGCCCGGGGAGAACATGCAAACTCCACACAGGGAGGCCGGAGCTGGAATCGAACCCGATTATATATATATTCATATACACATGTATCTATCTATACAAATATTTTACTTACATGTTTATATATAATATTTATATCTTTGTGTACGGATCGTTTTGGTATAATTAAATACAACCTGTTTGCTTTTTACCGTCGTTCAAATTTGTCGCCATTGAACGTGCCTTTCCTTTCATTCAGCACCCACTGCCGAGACGAGAATCTGAACCGGTGTCGTCGAATCGCACCGTCGTGTCCTTTGCCACTGGGCCACGTCGGCTCGGCGGCTCCCGGCCGCTCTACAGTTTTATTCTCGGCAAGTCAAAGCCGGAGCCCCGAGGCGCTGGCCGTCCGATTTTTGAGGATGTATGGAGAGGGAGCGCTGTTGGCGGCAGGTCACCGCTGACCGAGAGGGTTCGCCGCGGGTTCGTTCACTTGAGATCCCGGGTTCGAATCTCGGCAGGGGAAATGTATTGTATTTTTTCGGCGGGACTGTGCAGTGCTTGTTCAGTTGAGAGACACTTCAGTCGAAGGTTTGTCATTCCTATTGGGCACCAGTAGACGGCGCCCTTACATTTCGTTCATACCTTTTGTTGTGTTGGGTTGATTGTTTTGAAGCAGGGGTCCCCAACCTTTTTTGCCCCACGGACCGATTTATGTCAGACAATATTTTCAGGGACCGGCATTTAAGATGTGGCGGATTAATACAACAAAATAATATGGCATGAGCTCCATGAAAACTGTGGTGTTTTCGAAATATAATAATAAACACAAGGAGCGTTTAATCTGGCCGCAATCTGATCGCTATGGTCATGTTTAATGCCTTCAAAATACGATACAACGCAAATTCAAAGTGCATAAAAATGACGACTCA
Organism: Hippocampus zosterae; assembly: GCF_025434085.1. NCBI lineage: Eukaryota > Metazoa > Chordata > Actinopteri > Syngnathiformes > Syngnathidae > Hippocampus > Hippocampus zosterae. The sequence goes on from NC_067457.1 coordinate 6,526,041, forward strand.
CCACAGCCCCAAGCTTGATTTTCTGGAACTAGATGGTCCCATCTCGGGGTAATAGGAGACGATGACACCTTAAGTGTGTGGTTTATGTCCAGTCTACTTAGTAATTTTGTTTTAGTCGCCGTTGCTGCAGAAACCCCCCACCTCACACAGGTCGGAAATAGCAACAGTGCTATTGTGGCGATCTCAGAGTATTCAGCCATAACTTTAATCCAGTTGTCTCGAACATACTGTTAAGGCCACAGTCATTTGCGATCTCCAGCTGTTTTTTAACTCATTTTGCGACCTCCAACGTTTTGTTTTTAGCATAATCAGTCACGTGACGGAGAAGCGTGGTTTGACGCAAGTCAAGCGTGACACAGACGAATGTAATGGAGAATCCAATAATTTTTCAAAATAAAACATCTTTCGTATTCCGAAATAAAACAGAATTAAGTTCTATCTGTGCGGACCGATATCGAACCGCGGACCAGTGGTTGGGGACCCCTGCTTTGAAGCATCAGCGATGACAGGCGCGAGCCTTGCGGTCAAATTTTACAATGATTCGGAAGGGACTGAGGGCGATGCTCAAAGTGACGGAAGTCGTATTTTGTGCAAATCCTTTCATTCTCTGTGACATTTTCTGTGAAAACACAAAAAGGCCACATTGGCATTAAATGTTATTCGGTCTACTGCCCTCTATAAAACGGGTGTCGTCTCACCGAGTACAAGAGAAGACGAACTGCCCTGAAACAATTGAGAACAGGGTCAGAGGCCATGCAGTCCTTGAGACAATCTTGGAAATGAGAACACAGTGCTCAAGATGTACAAGGTGACGCATCTTTGTGCATACAAAATGATAGAATGAGAGTTATAATCGCACTGTGGACCCTAATTAAATACTTTGAGTATGAGTAATTGTCTTTTCACATTCAAGGCTCTACTCTAAAACTTGTCCGGAAAACAAGGTCCTGTCCAAGTCATCAATTGTTATGAAATATTAAAATTCTCTGGATTTGTTTGTTTTGACTTACAATTTTTTTTGCTGGCCACAATTCTCAGCTGTCGGCCAAATGTCAGTTCATTTTTAATAATTTCACAAGGAACGACGCAGTCTTTGCTCGATGATGCCCTCGGCATGCCATTAACGACATAGTCCGGGAAGAGAATGAATAAATGAATGAAGCAACAGGAACACAAATGCCTCTGGCCGGGCAGTAGGAGCACAAATATGTTTTTTTTTTTAATTATTTGCCTGCGTCTGCCCCGCCGCAAAAAAAAACAAAAAACAAAAAAAACAAAACGTTCTCTTTCGACTGAGCGTGACTTATGAGGAGCCGTTTTGCATCTAACATCACAATGCGTGGTTTCATTTTGATCAGACTGGCAAATTCTTTGAAACAGTCCTTTCAGTTATCTTAGGTCGAGTCACAGGGGCAGCACAGGACCTGTGTGAAAAGTGAGCAGCTGTTTAAAAAGCAAATCTACAAGAAGAATCTGGACTTGAGTTTAATGAGCTTTGGGAGCGAGTGCCATAAATACAGCCATCTCTACAGTGCGTCCTCCGTCTCTCTGTTAATTATTTGATGACTGACTCTCACCATCTCTCGCAACTGACGACAGGACAGCAATGGAGTGACATCATTGACTCGTGCACGAATACGTTATTCAGAGTGCACCAAAAATGGAGTACCAGTGCACCCACTAGGTGCTCCAATTGGGGAGGCAGTACTGGCTACGTTCAGAAAATATCGGGAGCAAAGTGCAATCTCCTTCTACGAACCCGCCCACTCTCAGAGTTGTGCACGGGCGTCAGAAAAAAAAAATACAAAAGGGCCCTATATATAAATATGTGCTTCCCTTGCGTCTCCCTCAAGATGTAATAAACTGGTTTCCAATGGTTGCACTGCTGAGTGGTGAAGCTCGACGGAAAATCCCACAGCTATTAATTCAGCGTGGCCAATGTATGTACAAATTTGTTTTTATGGCTACATTTAATTGTTTGCGGCTTTTAATCAGCAGGGTTTTGGAGTCTGGAAATTACAGGATGTATTTCGGAGGAGGTCTGCGAGAAAATAAGATAAATAAGATAAGAAAAGCTTATTAAGGGGACGAGTGAGTTCGGTTCGGGAAATGGCAAAAAACGAAACTTGCCTCCCTCGACATTTTTTCCATTTCTGACTTGACCTCAGTGCCCTGAGTTGCCGGATACAAGTGAGTCCTCTTGAAGCTGTAAGTTAATAAGTGACCTGGGATCAGCTGCCAGTCTCTGAAAGAGTTCTCTCTAAGGATGGAGGGCCTTCTCATCAATAAATCTGAACACACTCCAACTTTCTTTTTTTTTTTGGTGATGTTTTCCATGTAAGATACAAAACAAGATTTAGGATCTGGTTGTATTTTACAAGGTTACGTTGAGGACAAGACATCAAAATGATGAATAGTTTTCAGCATAAGCACGTGCACACACACACTCACATTGTGCTCTCCGTGAGGCGAAACCATAGAAATAGTCGCAGTGCTGAGGTTTGCTTCCAATGAGCACAAGAAGGATTTTGAAGGCTCAACTAAGCTCACTCGTGTTTCCATTAACTTTTTTTTTTGTTAACTGGCTTATCAAAATAGTTCCCCTCCATTTTTCCTTTACGATTCACTTCGATGGTGCTCACATGCGTCTGAGCGCCGCTTTCATCCCCTCACCCGCAAATGTACTTTACTGTGTAGTCTAAAATGAATCATTCCTTCTGCTGGTTTACTTTTCCTATTCCTATTTAATCTATTTTTATAAATGGAATCACTTTAAACAGTTTTTTTTTTCTGCAACAAAGCAACTTCATCAGCTAGGAGAGGGCACATGCTGAAAAACACTTTAAAAAAATTGTCAATGATGAAAATGGAAAACGCGCCTGTGTTTTCAGTCTTGGCATCTCCAAGTGTGGTCGTAGCCTCGAACAAATAGAATGTTGCATCTGGGCTTCTCCAACACCGCGACTTTTAACTGTACTTTGCAAATAAAGAAAGAAAAAGGCAATGTGAGGACGTGCCGTCGGCTGGCGGCCATTCAAGGTTGGATACTCACTCTCTCTAAAGTCAGCTGGGAGAAGCTCCAGCTTTACCGCCATCGTAACGACTACAAGTACTGAGGAAAAGGGAAGGAGACAAAGGCTAGTCAATAAATTGTTTCGCCACTTGAATTTTTTTTAATGAGATACCCACAAGTAACCTGGCAAGCAATGTTTTTAGTCCTTTATAGAGGAGCGGTATTTTGGCACCGGATGAAACTTTCCAAAAGGGAACCGATCAGGTTTTTACAACATTGTGATTTAAAGGTACACACACACGCTAAGGCTCTGACAAGACGAAAAGTCAGTCGAGAACGAGATGGGAGTAGTTTTCACATCTGACATGAAGGCACTCTCCCATTTTCTATTATAGCCACGTTCCAATTCTTCATTGGGGTGTTTGGTGGCATCGCCGAGATCTCAATGGGCCCTTTCGAGTCAGTTGCAATGAAAACATTGGATATCCATAGAAATTGCGCTAAAACGTGCTGCAGGGAGGTCGGCGGGAAATGACTCGGGCATTCCAGAAGGGAAATGAAAAGGGCATGACACCAGCGGGAGCGCAAGGAAACGTGAACAATTCCTGCAGAGAAGCGCTCGACGGTGGCTAAGCCACCGAAGTTGACCTTTGGGGTACTTGAGAAGATCCGCAAGTCGCAGATGGCGACTGCACTCCAAGATTCGGCACACGTTCATTTTGAAAGTGTCCATCTGGCGACAAATATTCTGCTTTGAATTTCAATCCAATTTCCTCTTAAAGGAAAGCGTGGCTGACGTGTATTGATTAAAAAGCTCCCTAAGACCCGTTGGAGGTGCATCAAGCTTTCGAGCGATAGTGGAGGTTTAGTGAATTCTAATTTGTCCGCCTTTCATCGAGACGTCAAAGCAACAGATTGCTAATCACGCAAATCCTATCTTTGATGTCTGTACCTTTGCTCTCAATCAAACCGATCTATTTGTCGAGCTCTGTAACTCGAATGAGTTGCTAATTGGTCACTTTCAGCCCTTGAGCGATTTTGCTAGGACCTACGTACTAATGCTAGCGATAGTCCAGGTAATTTTAATTCAGCCTACAAAGTGTTTGACGTCTCTTAAAATTTTTTCTAAATTCTTACTGTGTCTGCCTGGGTTTTCTTTGGGTACTCCGGTTTCCTCCCACTTTCCACTAAGGGTATTGTGGTTAGTTCACCAGTGTGCTAGTTTGTTTATGCGGGTAAGTCAAAAAGTATGCGCCATTTATGCCACAGCCCAATGCAATTTTCCATTAACGCGGGAATTTGCATGTCAGCTGATAATTGTCAAGTGACATATTTGTTTGATCGATTGTTAGACATCCTCGTTTCAGTCAATAAAAATGGCCGCTCCATGAGCAGAATGCACCAGTAAAGATCCGCGAGCAGAGATTTGATTTTTATGGCCGGGAAGTGAAAAGTAAATAAGTGGGAATGTAAAACCGAAATGAGCCACTGGACTTTGGTAACACAAACAAGTCATTTGGATGGAAAAGTGGGCATGGTTTTAGCAGAAATGACCAAAGAAGTTTTTTTTTGTGCACTTATTACTGGAATGCTCGTTTCTCATACTTTTCATTTCTGACCAATCTCTCATGGAAACATACTGCAAAGAGCCGACATGGTTTTCTTTTGTCCCTTATGGAATAACTCAGACAGGGATCCTAATCATCTTTCTTGACAGTTCCCACCATGAGTTGCATTTTGGACTTAACAAGAATCATCCTCGGGAGCAAAACGGAACATAATTTTCCAGAAGAGAATAGCGGTTTGGTTTTTTTTGTTTGTTTTGGGGAATTTTTTTTTTTTTAGCAAAAGAGCATTTCTCCTGAAGCAATGTTGAGAAATTGCTGTCGAAACAGGAGGCCAATAATGAACATACCAATTTTCCTCTTATGGATGATGGCGTCTGATTGTCTAGGTGCTGTGTCGTCTTCATTCTGATGCCTCAAAAAACGCACAAGTCAGGACAGGTTTCGCATCCTTTTTTGTCTTCTGAAATGACACGAATACAAAATAAAACACGCTGCTGCACCATTTTACATCAAAACTTTTGAATGACGAACGATAAATGTGCAGAGGGAAGATGACTGTGAGACCGGGATGCTGCCTCTGAATCACGAGTTCAAGTTCCGACTTATTTACTAAGGGGGGTGAGAGTGCTTACGAGGCTTTTGAGGATTCACTGTACCCATCTGATTTCTCAAGGACCACTCTGACAAACGGTGACAGTGTGGGTTGGCGATTTTTAAAGAGCCGCGGGCTGTTGCGCAAAAGGATTACGGATCAAAGTGATGAGTGAAATGAGATCACGGCAACCGGTTGGCAAAGACAGCAAACCGCATTCGACGGCCCAAATTGCTCATTTGGTTTCGACTTGATTTCTTGAATTTCAAGAGAGGCAACATGTTTGAAATGCCACTGAAAGTTTCAGTGCACTTTGAGAAGCGACAGCCTGTTCGGTTAATTAGCCGCTAAACGTTGTGACCAACAAAGTGCATCCCAATGTCTCGCCTGTCTGTTGACGCCGTTTCAAATCGAGCCATGTCAACTTCTCCGCTGTCCCTCGCAGCTGCGGTTCCATCTGCAGCTACTTTGAAGCACAGCAGTAGATCCCAAAATGGCCGGCAAAGCATTTGGGTTTTTCTTGGAGGGGGGATGGGTTGTTTGTTTGTTTGTTTCGAAGTCTGCCAAAACAGTGAAGGATCAAAACAATTAAAACTTTGAAAAGCACTTTCGCTGCCACAGACTGACACAAATAAGTGAACAACAGTGGATGTTTTCCAATTAGACCACAGGTGTCAAAGTCAAGGGCCTGGGGCCAGATCTGGCCCACCACATCATTTTATGTGGCGCGCGAAAGCAAATCAAACATGTCAACTTCCATGATGCTTGCTAAAATCTCTACCATCATTTAAAATTTCTCATATGTAACAAATAAGAGACATTTTCTTGTAACCAAACCCCTCATTACAGTTACTTAAACAATCGTTGAATAAACTATTATTCTCGACTTTTTCAATTTGGTTTCAGTCATAACGGCCCTCCAAGGGTAAATAAAATGACAAAAATGAGTTTGACACCCCTGAATTAGACTGATCACAGTTCGCAAAGTTACAAATAATATCATGTCCCCGCCCAAAAAAAGGAAAAAACAGCTGCATGGCGGTGTACTATTGAGCACATCGGCTTCATCGCTGTCACGGTTTTACGTGGTTGAGGATCCGAGTTCCCGAAGTATTTTCCCAAAACCCCAAACAGGAAAACAAGGAGCGTGGAAATACCAAGAACACTAAATTGACAGCAGTCCAAAAAGCAGGATTCAAAGTAACAAAAATCGGGAGGAGGACATGACTTGAAGTAACTAATGACTGTACAAAGTAAGACGTAAAATGATGAAAATGATGTTTGCTTTCTTCTTCCGTCAAACTCTCACACAATCATTTTTTAAATGACTTTTTGATACTTTGGTATAACCGCGGCACATTGTGAGCGGGTGTTTTTTTACGACAGTATTTGAATTTATAGTTTGCTTTAAATGTACAAATGTTGGAACATTCCAATGACGATTTGAGTGCTGCGTGTTTCGCCGTAATGATCGGTTTATGATGCTGTTGGCTTTTCTTTCTTAGCACTTCACTGTTGGAAAATCAGCACTTTTGGAAGAATTTTTTACGTACCGTCATAAACCGAGAGGAGAAGCGAAACACGCCATACATTTTTTTCTGAGCCAGCCAGTACATAAGGCTGGCTCAGAAAAAAAAAGGTTGGTAGAACTGCACTACAGGTACTATGTATGATTATTATCCATTCAAAAACAAAATAAAAATCGGCTTTGGAAGGAGATCTCACTGGATTGTGAAGTTATAGCGAAAATGTTGCAAGTGTATATGTGTGTGTGCTGTGCAACTCCGCCAGCTGCAGAGAATCATTTGTAAGCATTATCAGCTTTCTCTTCATATTTTGCTTCAGTGAATCATGTCCTCTTGATGATTAAAGAAGGGAGATCGGAGGCACCTTGCCTTCTGGATAATTCCACCATCTCACTGTGTTGTTGCTAAAGGCTGCCTATTTGAAATTCACTACAGCAGGTTGGAAACGTGTTACTACATACACAAGCATGCTAGGAATGAAAAAAAAAATAGGATTAAGATTTGCTGAAAAGTGGACACCAAAGTAAGCTTGAAAACAAACCAATATCGCTCAGCAATTTCAACGATGCTTTTTTCGATGCAGTGAATTGAATTCTAATTGGCTCTGCCTCCCCTGACCGCACGTCCCTGCTCTCTACGTACATACCTACCTACCTACCTATCTATCTAGCTTGCTAGCTAATTTGCTTACCGTCAAACCTTACCCAATGAAATTTGCAGCTATCTGAAAACCAAGGATGATGTAATGTCGCTTATTCTGTTTCCGGGGGTTAGGGAGCTGAAGCCTATGCCAGTTGGGCGTACGCAAAGATAGAGAACCTTTTGCACTCATTAATTAAATCCAAAATTCTAGCACATACATCATGTGAAAACACACCGACTCACTTAAAACCACAGTAGATTTTGCCAACATCTAAAAACAAAAAATGAATGTCACAATGTCATGTTTATGTTCCACCAAAACTAAAGAGCTGGTGAAAAGAATGCACTCTGCGATGTCACATATTAACGCAGATGCCCCCCCTACTTAGACGAGTGTGGAAAATGCTGAACAAATTACAATTGATGATATACCTGACTTGCTGCAGGTGTACTATTAAATTTTATATAATAATCTCACTGTCACAAAAAGCACTCAACACAATGTTCCTTGGCTATAATTACTGTGCGCAATCACTTGGGCAACATTTTTAATAAGCCGCAATGATGCCGGGACAGCTTAATTTAGAGGACATCTGTAATAGATTCAAAGTACGAGGGTTATTGTCATCGTGATGAAAAAAATGGAACTGCTATCGGTACAAAATGATGGGGGGCAGGGGGGGTGGAGAACTGTCACCATCTTCTTATTAAAAGGGGCTTCTGAGTACTTTGCTTGTAATCTCCGTTTAAGAACGTGGTAGTAGAAGTAGAGGTAGTATGTTCAAGTACATTTGCAGACTCGTTCGGCATTGTTAAGGTTTCAAAGTCATACAATGGCAAATGTCTGATTCCCGGAAGTGATTCATTGTACTCTAAAGTCAGAGAATACGGTTGAGCAGTGAGTCTGACTCACGTAATTTCCCTCCCCATACACGGAGTAAATTATAACCTGACGGAAAGGGCATTCCAAAACCATCTGCATCGCAATCTTATATTCTATTAACTTGCTGCACGTTCTGAAGAGGGTGATGGTTCTAAACTGAAGATTGAAAGACCTGGCTGAGGACTTCAATTCTCTTGACTATTAATGTGGATGAAATTGCCTTGTCGAAACAGAACTACTTGATTCATTCCATCCATTTGGGCGCCTCGCATATCATCGTACATCGCCTCACACGTTAGGGACCATGAGCGGCTTTGAGTTTGAGGCAATAGAAGCTGAACGTGGTGTGCAGTGAGAGCCGTGAATTGCGATACCAAGCTTCGAATTGGATGCGTGCTTGTGCCCTCTCAGCACAATTAAAATCATTGACGATCACGGCCATGGCGAATCGAGGTCAGGAAGTCCAGTGGAATATGCCGTATATTTTAGGAAATGCTAAATTTAGATTTGATTTGATTTGATTTAAGTATCAGAGGCTGGTATCGGCCTCTTTCACAAACATATTTTAAAAGAAGGCCGGTATCGTCTTGATACCAATACCTGGTATCATCCGATACCGGGTATACCCTTTAAGAGCGTGTCATAATGAATAATGTCATGACTCGTGCAGAATCATTTTTACACTTGCACTAAATCGATCTTCTGTTTCAACTGACGGTTAAAAGTAACGTTGGAATTTGTCAGCACAGGGAGGCCAAACATGCTCTATATGTGGGTTTTACTTTTGTTTACTCCAAGCCTCTATGCGGTGGTGCAGCGAGAGCTAGTATTAGACCAGCCATGTCCAAAGTCCGGCCCGCGGGCCAAATCCGGCCCGCGGTCGAATTTCATCCGGCCCTCGGCCCCTGTCATAAAATCAGTGCCGTCTGGCCCGCAGGTTGGGCGCAATGGAACACGTGTTGCATTGACTGAGGTCTCGTAGACTGGTGAGTGATGTTTCATAGAGTACTGCTTCCCTCTAGTGGCTAAATGAGTAATAGCATTCACTAAATGAGTAATAGCATTTAGACACTAGAGGGCATCACTCACGAGTTAACAAGACATCACTCCGTGTTTATATTGACTGATATGTCATATTTCAAATGATCCTTGCAGTTGTGGAAATGTGTATTGCTTGTTCATTTCCCTGTTGTTCGAGTCAAAGGTTTTGTGACTATTGAAAAGTCATGGTGATACATTTTATGTTTCAAATCAATCAATTTGCACTCAGGAGACTTCTGTTTAAGAAAAAGTCAAGTGAATAAGCAGTTGCATGTGATATATCTGTTTCAAATGAACCAAAAGAAATTCTTAAGATTGTTGAAATTAAAATAAAAATGGAAATGCGAAACGGACTGGCTTACTAAAATTTGTTGAACAATATTGTTGTTCAATGTAAAGAATGTCAGCCAAGGTCGGCCCCCCGACATTTTACCACATAAAATCTGGCCCCCTTGGCAAAAAGTTTGGACACCCCTGTATTAGACCATCTCCAAAACACACACGCGCACAAACGTTCGATGAAGGTATCGGCAACATTCCCACTCTGAGGAATAAACGCTGAATGACAGATTTGCTTCTATCATCAATAGCAAATTACAACGCAATGAAAAGCAGGTAAGGGTGACATATTTCAAATCAAGGACAAATGCTCGATCGCACTGGGCTGCTGTAAATTCTTACTGGCTATTAATTTGGCTTATCTTTTTTCTACAGGGTTCTTATAAAGTTGTGTTATAAGCCCACTGCGGTAAACATAAAGCAAACTCATTCGTTGTGCTTTAGTTTGCTTTTAAATGCCACCAGCACACAAATACTGTACCATTAATTGTATCCACGCTGTAAAGTGTTGGATGCTGGATGGTCCAGAGGTCTACCGAGTGGTCACAGAACATATTTTATTGAGAAAAGCAAGTGTAACCGCCTTGCGCATGAGCCCGGAGCCACACATTACACTGGAAACCGCCGCCGTCAAACTCGAGGCCGAAGGGCCAGATAGGGCCTGCGACATCATTTTATGCGCCGCGCGAAAGTAAATCATGGGCGTGGACTTCCTATTTCTTGCAAATTGTTTTCACTTTTAACAACACTGAGATATGGCATAATTCAAACATTTTTTTTTTACCGTGATCGTATTATATACTACATCTATTATACAGTATTATAAGAGTAAGACCAACTAATTACCTGACAGGATGACGTTTGTCTCGTCTTTGCCAGCCAAATGTACTGCAGACTCATATTCACCGCACATGTTGTCAGGGCTCCTGTGGGACATATTGCATTAAAACCACAAATGTACCAGGGGACACCGTGTTCCCAGACAACACCTTTTTTTTTTTTTTCACCCCCATGGAAAAAAAAAAAAAAATCAACCAAACGTTCATTGCGTGCTGTGGTTTGGCTGGACTTACCATAAACATACTGTGCAGTCCAGGTGTTTTTGGTCTGGTCTCAATGTCGTCATCCTCATCATCCCCTCGCCTATTCCGCCTCAGCTCAACGACTGACTGCCGAACAGTCTTTGGTTCAATCGTTGCTATGCCTTGAATGAGGAGTTAAAAAAATACAAACACTTGTCAGAAGGGCTCAAGTGCATTTTCACATCCCTGCAAACAACCACAGCAATTATATTGTGTCATTAATACCTGTCCCACGATTGACCGGTGCTCAGTTCAGGATTTATCGCACCTCACGTTCTTCAGTCAGCTGGCTCCAGCACACCCGCAGTCACAATGAGAATGAGCGGTGTCAAAAATACTTCTCTAAAGATCTTAATCCAAGCGTATCACTTGGGATCAAGCAAAAACGAAGATAGATGATGCAGCTTGCTAACATACTGATTTAAAAACACGGATGGGTATGATGTCATGTAAAACCTTTTGACCAAAATTCCAAAAGGTATGTTTGGCACTGCCATAAAAACAGCTCATAAGATTTAAAAAAAAAGGCATATGAACAAGGATGTACAGATTTGATAACTACTACAGCAGTGAAATCATTTAAACACCGAGAAGCTACAACGCTACATTGTTGAAAATTCAATCAGTGGGTGGAATTATGAAATACATTAGGACTTGAACGATACATATTTTTTTAGGTCGATACCGATTCGGATATTTGGCAGAATAAAAAGATAACTCATGAAGCATAAGTTGTTGTTTTTTTTAAACTAAAATTCATGCAGTTCAATGTCTGATCGCATGAAAATGAAAATAAACAAACAATTGAAGCCACACCCCCCAAAAACATAATGTACCTTTAAATCATTAAAGTGGCCACCTTAGGCAGAGCTGAACACACGCTTTCTGAAATGGAAATATTCTTCAGGAAATATGGTACTTGAAGGTCGCTTGGCTTTTACTCTTCTGTCTACTTTATATCAAATTACTTGGATGGGATTTTAGTCTGCAGACTGTTATTTCGTATAATCCTACATGTATTTTTTTTTACTCTTGGGTAACTTGACCTGGTTTCGTTTTTTTTTTTTTTTGTTAACCCGTCTGTCAGTTCATCATTTAACTTGGTACGTACCATTTCAAGTTATTCGTTTGACTTGAACTGCTCGACTTTCAATTAAAAAAAAAATTGTTGTACTCCTCACACGAATGCGTAAAATGAACGGCTTGTCAAAACGGCAGACTAGGGTGACATTTGCATCGGGTATTTACTCCGACAGACAGACGCCACACATTAATTATTGCACGCACAGACTGACTTGTTTTGGCTCCCTTCCACCTTAACCACTGCAATGTTTGAACATTGAGTTCCTTTTTTTTAATTTTTTTTTTAATGTAAGTCTGTGATACATCTCTGTCACTAGCTGCTTAAACAAGTGATTGAGTGTTTATTCCGAACTTTTGTTTTCGTCTGACCTTTTATATCTTTGTTATGTCGCCTCCACTCTCTCTCGCTACGTTTCCGATTTGATGTGATGCCTATTCATTTTTAACAATGGAACTCGGTCCCTCTACACGACCGAGCTGACAAATCTCATCCTCTCTCCGGCAGAACAAATGAAACGGCAGACGACCGCTCTGCTTTGCCAATGTTCCCTGCTTTGAAGCGAGGATGCATTTTACATGTCGCGCGTTCTTTAGGACAACAAATGGCATCGCCAAGAACGACGCAAATGTTACTGACGTGAGAGGCAAAAAAAAATTACAACTTCATGTTTTCAAAATACAGATGTTTCCCTTTAATTGCTAACGGTCACTTTAAAACTTTGATCACTTTGCATGTTCTCCCCCGGGCCTGCGTGGGTTTTCTCCGGGTGCTCCGGTTTCCTCCCGCATTCCAAAAACATGCACGGCAGGCTGATTGAACACTCTAAATTGTCCCTAGATGTGATTGTGAGCGCAGATGGTTGTTCGTCTCTGCGTGCCCTGCGATTGGTAGACAACCGATTCAGGGTGTCCTAATCATCATCATTTCATGAATTAAGGGTTCAATTCAGCAACAGGTGGAATATCATTCGGAAACGTCTTAGCTCAATATTACAACGCATGGTAAAATCCGATCCGTATGGAGCCAGTTTTCATAGCTTGAACTTAAATTGGTAAGAAAAAAATATATATCTGGAAAAACCTGATTTGCTCACAAAAAATATATATGTGGAAAAACCTGATGTGCTCAGAATTTTTTTTTTTTTTAAAGGAAAAGGTTGGGTCACCTCCATGCAGCAGAGACAATGCAGAAGTGTATTGCCGCAGTGCTCGGTAACAGCCCAATATTCTCCATTCATAGAAAGTGTGACTGGATGTCCTTGTTGAATAAAAGAGTCTCACAAACTGCCTTGAATGTGGTTGCTTTGGTTTTTAACCCTGCCAGTGTGGGTCTCGGGTCACAATGCTTAGACGAGAGAGCGCATTTCCTGCATACCTCATCGTTGCCAGACCTCGGTCTTCTCCCTCCCATTTTTTTTTTTGTAAGAGAGCCTCACTTGCTCGCCCTCTCCCCTCATCTCCCCTCCCTCACTGCTTCTCGACTTCAGTCTCGCTCACTCACACACACACACGCAGTCACGTACACACACACACACGCACACTCGCTGAGGGGGATTCTCCGAGACGGGTGGAAGCTTCAATGTGATCGTCATTTCTCCGTCACTTTCGGTGCATTGAAGATCTGTCTTTATTTTTCGATATATACCACCTCCCCCGCCTGTGCAACTTTGTGGACGTAAAGGAAGAGAACTTGTGAGACTGCCATAAAAATCAGCACCTTTCACTCCGAGACATCTTTGGCTGACCATTAAGGGATTTGGGATTTTGTTTTGTTTGCTTTATGGTCCTCTAGACAACTGGATTTTTATTTTATTTTTTTTCCATTCACCTTTTGTTTCGCCTGACGGACATCCTGTAGAAGCTGCTTTTATGGAGTGTGAAATTTTGGACGCACGTGCCAAGTTTGGATGGAAAAAGTCAGACGACAGCATGGCTGATGGAACCGCCGCGACGTGCTGAAGGCTTCTTTCCAAAAAAGATAACACAGGTACCGAGACTTGCATGGCCATTTAATTACAGCTGCGAAGGGCAGACAGGGAGGGGGCGGGTGGGGGGGTGACTTGTAAAATGAGTCTGTGGGGCTTTTTTTTTAATTACACATTGCAAATGATGTCTTGAAGACTTTGGAGCAATTAGCAAAGATAAAATATATTAGCGGCGCAGTCAGCACTGTCTGAGAGATAAGGAAACATTTTCATATGACCCTCGACGACTCTAATCAATCACCGTCAGTCAGGATATCAGAAAAAATATTTTGGTTGGCCGCTTTAATCGGGACTATCAGGTCATTATTCTTGCAATGTGAATCAGATTGCGGTGTCAGAGTACCGTTTAAAAGCAGCCCTGGCGCAAGCTCGAAGCTATTTTCAGAGCTGGTTTTGGAAGGCTCATGAGTGTATGCTTCCCCCCCCCCCATCATGGCTATTTATTCAAAAGAATGACTAAATAGCTGAAAGGCAACGATGGAAGTGCATGCAGTGCTTCAAAGTGCTGCGAAAAGTTGCTCGAGACGTTTTAAGCTAAAGAAATAGCGAATATTCAGTGGCCTGATTTCAACCCAATCGAGGATGCTTTTCAATTCTCCATCTACAACTGAGGCCCAAACACATTTCGTGAGAAATCGGACCTTGAATCTTCTCATGGACTCCTTTGCTTTCGGTTCTAGTTTCGACGGAGATGACCACCGCGTCCATGGAGCCCGTCGGAGTCCTGGTGGAAAGGAGCACCAATGCCACCGAGCCACCTCAGAGCTCTCACGAGGACCCGGCCGCCACTTTCACCATTGGCACTATTCTCTCCATCATGTTTCTTGTGGGAGTCTTGGGAAACATCTACACCCTCGTGGTGATGTGCCATTCCATGCGCAACGCGGCCTCAATGTACATTTATATCATCAACCTGGCGTTGGCGGATCTTCTTTATCTGCTCACCATCCCGTTCGTGGTGTGCACACACTTCCTCAAGCGGTGGTACTTTGGGGACGTCGGATGTCGGATTCTTATTAGCATGGACTTTCTGACCATGCACGCCAGTATCTTCACGCTGACCATCATGAGCACAGAGCGCTACTTTGCGGTGCTCAAGCCGTTGGATACGGTGAAACGCTCCAAAAAGTATCGAAAAGCCATCGCGATGCTCGTTTGGGCCGCTTCTCTGATCCTCACGTTACCGATGATCGTGAGCATTCAGCTCATGAAGGTGGGCAACAAGGCTATGTGTCTTCCCACCTTGTCATCGCTGTCCTATAAGATTTACATCACCTTCCTTTTTTGCACGAGCATCGTAGCCCCGGGATTGATCATTGGCTACCTCTACATCCAGCTTGCTCGGACTTACTGGGTTTCACAGACGGTGACCTTCAAAACGACCAATAAGCTTCCGAATCTGAAGGTCAGTAGATCTCTCTCTCTCTTTCTTACAGTTTTTAGTTATTTTTAAATCTTGCACGGGGCGGCCCGGTAGTCCAGTGGTTAGCACGTCGGCTTCACAGTGCAGAGGTACCGGGTTCGATTCCAGCTCCGGCCTCCCTGTGTGGAGTTTGCATGTTCTCCCCGGGCCTGCGTGGGTTTTCTCCGGGTGCTCCGGTTTCCTCCCACATTCCAAAAACATGCGTGGCAGGCTGATTGAACACTCTAAATTGTCCCTAGGTGTGAGTGTGAGTGCGAATGGTTGTTCGTTTCTGTGTGCCCTGCGATTGGCTGGCAACCGATTCAGGGTGTCCCCCGCCTGCTGCCCGGAGACGGCTGGGATGGGCTACAGCACCCCCCGCGACCCTAGTGAGGATCAAGCGGTACGGAAGATGAATGAATGAATGAATGAATAAATCTTACACACAGTTTGGTTTGGTTTTATGAATCAGAATTTAGGCCACAGCGACTCAGGCTTTTAAAATAAAACAGATCAAAATTCACGGCCTCCTTTTACCAATTTTTTTACGAGAATAGACTCTTGGGCAAATCAACGTTTGATTAGGTTTGCTTTGTATAAAAGGCAAGAGTTTGCAGTGTTAAAGCTACGAAAACGATTTGAACGTAGCTCACCTCATTAGTGTCAGCTAGAATCTCTGACCAAAGCCACACCCCTCGCCAACGTGTACTGCAAAACAAGTCGACGTTAGCTACGGTTACGATTACACAAAGGAAGATTGTCAAATTCGTCTAATGTACAACCAGGTCACTTTTCAAAATATTTCCCACCTGTTATACGAGCAGTGATTCATTCACAGGTACAACAAGCGCCCGTTTTCCCCTTTTCCATGCTTCATCACATGACTGAAGATTGAAAGTGAAATGATCCGTTTGCTCCCCACCTTTGCTCTTTCTCACAAACACACTGGCAACAGGCGACTGGACTGCTATCAAACGCACGCGTGATAAAGAGCACACAAAAAGAGCCCATATGGCACGTAAGCAGGAAGCCATCTGAGTGGCTATGACGAGGCATTCGGCTTCATAATCACAATCCAGAAATAGGAAAACCGTCACGGCATTGGACAAATTGCTGAGATGTTGTAAACAATCTCGCTAGAATAATTAAGATGGCACACCCAGCACTACTTTGGCTTATAAAAACAAACAATTTGATTTCCAAGGCACTGTAACTACAAAACGCTCACTTCCAGAGATGTATAAAAATGGGCGGATTATTCTGCTTCACTCATTCACGCCCAAAGACGTTTTTAAACGTCTTTTCAGACATGGTGTAGAGAATTGGCTGGTACTGAATGAGTTAAGTGAATTTTCCACCAGCGCAATATTCATCAGAATGCAGCTCTGGTTGGACAAATGGGGGCGCATGGAACATATGTTCAAGAAAACTTCTGACTTGACTCATTGACAAATGTAATTTAGACGATTAGCGATGCCTCTAAAAATCCTTTCAGCCATGATGCATCCGCTCAAATTAAAAATCAATAAAAGTATTCTTTGAAGGCGTGATCCAAATGGCCAGGCAATGGCTCTGGCTCACACTTTATTCTGCCAAAATGTTACGGTGCCCATCTGGCACTCTCCCGTCAAAACAGGAAAGCATGCAGGTGGAGGAGATTGACCAGTGCAGTGACAAAGAGGGAGACGTTCAATCGAGAATATTTGAGCCTGCGTTATTATAATACGTGATTAATTCATATTTGTGTTACTTCCCATAGGGAAAAAACAAACAAGCTGCTGTCATTCCCTTGCGATCCGTGATGTATTCCTTTTTTTTCTCTTAGGTTCTCTACCTGATTTTCACCATTGTGCTCCTCTTTTGGGCATGTTTCTTGCCTTTTTGGATCTGGCAACTCCTGGGTCAGTACCATCCGACACTGCCCCTGTCCTCCACAGCCAAGCGCAACATCAATTACCTGACGACATGTCTGACGTACTCCAACAGCTGCATCAACCCATTCCTATACACGCTGCTCACCAAGAACTACAAAGAGTATTTGAGGAAGCACAACCGCTCCTGGTCGGCTGGAAGTTTTTTTGACAGGAGGGGCCGTGTGCAGCGTTCGCCACGCAGGTCGCCCTCCGCGAGCAGTCAGCAGTGTACCGAGAGTTTCATGCTCACGCACTCAGCGTCCTTGCGTACCCACAACAGCAGCATGTGAGGTAGGCATGTGCTGTTCCCCCCCCCTCCCCCACTCCTATTACATACAAATCGTTTGCTCCGTCAGCGATTGGAATGTATACCGTATTTTCACGACTATAAGGCGCCATTAAAAGTCTTAAATTTTCTCCAAAATGGACAGGACGCCTTATGGTGCGGAGCGTCCTTTATATGCGCCGAGTTCCAAAATCTGACTGACAGCCGACACGCTGTTTATATAGAGAAAAGGCGGAAGTGACTGTGGCCAGGCATGCGGAAAAGAAGTCGGCCAATCAGGGAAGGGTGGGCGTGTATATATACATATATGGAGAGGGAGAGAGAGAGAGAGAGAGAGAGAGAGAGAGAGAGAGAGAGAGAGGGAGAGAGAGGACAGACAAGCTAGTCCGCCAATGGTGAAGGGTGGGCGTGTAAGTGGACGCCTCAAGCCAGTACCAACACTTGTATAGCGTGTGGCAATGTGCATTGTTGCAAAACAACTCCGGTTTTGGTTTCTAAGAACCCCTGAAAATAAATTCGACAAAAAGACACGCCTACGAAGCACAGTTCAAACTTAAAGCCACCGGTTATGCTTTTGGCATGCCTGCCCATCTCACAGCAGCGGTGAAAAAACAAGTCAAGCAAATGAGCTTGCCGTTATTCCCGGAGGCTTGACTAAAGAACTCCAACCGCTGGACATTGGCATCAACCGGGCGTTCAAACTAAAGTTGCAAACGGCATGGGAACAATGGATGATCGGTGGCAAACACAACTTTACAAAGAGTGAGAGGCAGCGCTTGGCGAGTTACGCCACAATACGCAACAACGAGAGGGAACGCGGCGTTTTTGATGGATTACGGTACTTGCCCAATTGTTCAATTCTTTCTACACACACGCGCGCTGCCACCATGTTTCGCTCTGTTCTTTACTTTCAAATGTGGGAAAGCTTCACACGAGAGAAATGTTGACTTTGCTGTTGCTACTCCTTCTTTCCGCTCGGCAATGCGTAGCAACTCACACTAGCATGTGATGCCTTCAATGACAACTGAGATGTGCAGTCATCTGCTTCTGATACAGAGGATGAGGACTTTGATGGATTTCTGGGTGATGATTGATCGATAAACGTGAGAACATTGTACGATGGCTAAATAAAATACACCCGAACTCAGTTCTGCTTTCGTTGCCTTTTTAAAAACGTGTTTTTAGCTTATCTGTATATCTTGGCATGCTACCGTATGCTGCAAGCTAACGTGTTAGAGTGCGCGCATGCATGCCGTATGTTTAAGCTGGCGTATGTTTTACCACTGTAAAACTGCGGCCATTAGTACGATGCGTCCTGTGTATGTGTAAAATACAGAAATGTCACCCATTAATGAGACTGCGGCCATTAGTACGATGCGTCGAATAGTCGTGAAAATATGGTAATTTCTAAATCAATGTGAGAGTAATTTAACTTATTATAAGAGCCTAACGTTTCGGTAGTCGAGTGAATGTGTCTCCATTTATTCAAAGACCTTTTGTGTGTGTGGGGGGAGGTGGGGGGGGGTTGATTTGTCTGAATTTATGCATGCATCACTGTGGGTATTTTATGAGGGCCCGTCAGAGTCATAATTCAGGATTACCACTCACGTAAACAACTGAGACACTTTCATGCTAATTTTAGATGTCCGTCGCCAACGTTTCCTGCAGAGGAAACCGCAGAAATGTATTGTAGTTTTTTAACGGAGGGGAATGCGCACGGACGTAGGCATCCATTTCCCATAGTGATTGCGATCATTAACTTCAAGTGGTGACCTTGAGCAAACATACGTATTTTCAAGTTCACATTTACGCCGGTGGACAATTTAGTATCTGCACTTAACCTAACATGAAAGCTTTGGGATACCTGGAGAAAAATGCACGCAAGGGATATGCCGGGGGTGAGGTTTGAAATGTACAGTATATTGTTTGCTAAATAAAACCATTTGGTTCTGGTACTAGAATATATATATCCATCATTCTATGTTGTAAGTGGACGGTCTGTTTGTAAGTGAATGGTTTTTCTAGAGCGCGCTTATCTCCAGCTCACCAATCCGAAGTGCCATGTTACATATGGACGGGTCACACTAATCAGTCAACTAAGAGTCGGTCAGAGAAAACAAAGCGCGGTGGGCCATGTCAGATTCCGCAAAGATGGAAGAGCAATTACGGATCGAGAAACTATCGTGGAATGCATACTGTGATCAAAGATTTGGGGATGGCATCAATTCTTCTTTCAAAGGAAAGTAGACATTGTGAAATGATAAAATGATGAAGGGAAAATGCGTCAAAGGCAGAAATGGATTTCCTCGTGTGAAGTTCAAGCCCCGCAATGAAAACATCGACTCATTATCAATGCATGATGCATAAATTCATAGCTGACTCATAAACTATATCCTATAAAAGCAGAGTGTCGCGCTGACGTTTTATTCATTATTCATCATTCATGTTCTTATCAACAAGAAGAAACTGTCTGTCGGGTAACACCGGCACCCTTTTGAAAAAAAATAAAAACTTTGGGCACTCAATTGCTTTTTCGAGAGTCGGTCAATTATAATTAGTCAGTGGTCCCTTTTTTTTTCAAAATATTAGAACCTCAGCATTTTGTGACTCTGCATGGGTTTCCTTTCATGGTTTTATTGCGGGTATCAACAGTGCGGCAACTTTTAATGCTCAATTCGCAGGCGGACCATAAAAGCTCCTCGATAAAGTAGTGCAGGTTAAACACATGAATCCACATGGTGACAGATCCCTGGCTGCCAATTGCGAAGTGGCCCTAACTCATAATGGCGCGTGATAGGATCATGATTACAGAAACAAACGGCAGGAAAAGGGCCAGTAGACGCAGGAAATGGCAGGAAATAAAGCTTGTGCGGGCACAGCCTGCTTGATAGTTTGGACTTCTCTGGATAGTTTAATATTCACTGCAGCGTAATGCCCCCTTTTTTTTTGCACTCGCTCAATTATTTCATCGTATACGTACAAAGGATGAACGGTCCCTCTCAAGTGAGCAAGATTAGCATGAAGAAGCGATGTTAATATGAACGGGACTACAATAAGTGAGACAATGGTTTAGAACACGATCGAAAATGCTGTCTCAGCAACAATAGCAACTCTACCCATATTTAATGAGGGACAGTGTTGGGGGGTGTGAGGATGGGGGGGAACGAACTGCACACAGTGAGCAATTAAACATGAAAACCGGTTGCACAAAAGGTGATACATTGCTCCAGTTTTTCAAATTCACAAAATGGTGTCACCACAAATCTTACGTGGAATATTAAATTCGATTTCCAAATGTATACTATGTGCTGCATCCATACCATACGCCAATGAAACGCCTCGGAGTACATAACAGCATGGACCAAGTATCTCGTAAATATCTCATAATACGTACAAAGGGGGAAAAAAAAGGGTTTTGAGCTCTTGGCTTTAAAAGATAAAATGACGGTGCAAACCTCTTCAGAACTTTTTTTAACTATTCTGCCGAGAATCTAAATGGCTTAAGGCAAAGTAGCTGGTGTTTCTGGGTGCCTCGGACAGATTTTGAAACTCCCACGGGGGGACTAAGAAAATGGTGCAAAACTGCTTGGTAGAATTATGTATGAAGAGAATTATGTAAAAAGAACGGGGGTTGCAAAAAATGGTGGAGGTGCCATTTTTATGCTGCACTTTAATGACGATGGCGGCATCCTTGATCGACAGAATCCAGCATACATAATAGTTTAATCGTGGAAATGCTTTCTGGAGGACAACACATTTCAATGGAAGGGTATTCTGGAATGTTTCGGTGTGAATATTTGTCAGTGAAACCTTTAACTGAATTTCTGACCTCCTCCATCACGAGTCATCACCTGCCGGCGGAACATGTGAAATGAGCTGTGAAGATTTCCGAGCGGTGCCGTCTGTCACTCATGCTGATTGATATGTGCAGAGGCATCATTTTATTAGATTTTTTCTCGCATTGAGGTTACCGGGGATGAATAGTGACCTTTAAAAATGAATAATATTGCTTTTAAAGAAACGTTTCACTCTTCCTCACGCCATTTGACAGACTTGTAACTCAAGGATCATAGAAAGCTATTCGAATAGTCTTTGAAACTAAATGTTCCATTTGATTTTTTTTTACATTTGCAATATTTTATACGCAAGTAAATATTATGTGACAGGATGTGAAGACAATAGAAGGAAAAAAAATTGCGATTAATTGTGCAAAATTGTGCGATTAACTTGTTTTTTTAAAAATTGAATTGCTTGACAGCGCGACATACAGTATATTCACACATTAAAATATGGATACATACAGAAAACAATATACAGTGCAGTGATTTTGATCTTATTTTTTGCCCATTTTATATTCGGAAAATATAATGATCGCCTAGGAGAAAATTGCGATTAATTGTGCAAAATTGTGCGATTAACTTGGTTTTTAAAAAATCGAATTGCTTGACAGCACGACATATATTCACACTTTTAAAATATGGATACATACAGCCAACAATATACAGTACAGTGATTATTATCTTATTTTTGGCCATTTCATATTCGAAAATATCATAATGATCACCCCCAATATTCTGAAGCCGTTTTTAACTAACAACCACATGCGATACCTTCATAGGAAAACAACCACAAAAGGGCGTGTGAGTTTCCGTCATATCCTTGGGGCAAATGGTTTGCACATGAGTATCATCCATCACTATAAATCACAAGGCAGCCACATTTGTGTTTGCGTCTGTTTGCTGAGAGATGCCGACTCTCTGACCTAATCTCCGAGCCGGTAAATCAAAGTCAACTACCAGCGTCATCAATAAAAAGCTTCTCTCAACAATAGAACCCACCTGCCCTCAGAGTCTTTTCTCAAACATGCTCACAATGTAACAACCAGAAATGTCAATAAATTATATGTTTTTCCGAATGAGGACAAGTTGTTTCGCAAATGGGCAAATAGGGTCACGCATGAAAAAGAGAAGGGAATCAAAATACTGCCAAGAAATGTGTTTTCCCTCACGTGAATCTATTTGCAAATGAACTTGTCGCCGTGTGTAACATACAGTGCCGTATGGGCGTCGAGTTATTCATCACCACTGAAAACTACAATCACGATAGCAGATACAGCCCGTGGAGTGGAACATATTAAAATATGCATTAAAAAGTTATGAGTACTTTCGAGCCACTTGAAAGGTTGAGTTTAAATGGGCTTCGGTTGGCAATCATGATCACGGTATTGTTGTCATGTTGACAAAATCAGATGAAGTAAATTATTGCATCTCTTAGTTTAAAAAAAATAGAGCAAGTGATTTATTTTTTTTTCCACCTCCGGGATATGTTTGACGCTGGATGGATGCGAAAAGCTGATGTGAACAATGAGCCACTCTCATTCAGTCTTTCCCCTCTTTGACATGAAGTGATCGATGGAGCCTGAGCGCAACTCGAGGCCGTATGGCACATAGTGTAGAACTTTTCAACCTTGCAAAACACTTACTGAGGACTGTAAAACAACAAGAGCGCCCAATTTGGCATTCTTGAAACAAATCCTTTACTACGGTTCTCACAGATCATTTTGTATTGGGTGACCAGTCTGGCCACATAATTAATTAGCGTGCGAAATCTACTAATACAAACAGAAAGCCCTCACGGGACAAGTTATTCATTTGTATCCATTCCAACTCATCCACCCTCACGTGAATCAAAAATCCCAAATGTATTTAGGCTAATATCAAATCCCACTGGCTCCCCATTATAAAGTATGATTTTTTTTAATGTATTTATTTTTAACATAATGAGCCAAAATCAAACCAACGTGTAATTAATATAATATGGCATGTGATATCTAATAAAAATAAAGCTAGCTCAATGAAGACAAGTGTAAGTTGTTGTTTTTGGCACAGATAATGGAAAAAAAAAACATTCCAAAGGGCAGCCAGCCATGTGTCAGAACACAAAGCGGCTCCCAAACCGCTTTTACCTTTAAAGAAGCAATTTTCTTTTCTTAATTCGCAATTAAAAGCACAGCGGGTCTCTGGACCCGCTGTGGCTGCACAGCCATTTCAATGCCCAGACCCAATGTCGATTCATGTAAATCCTGATATCAACACCCGCGTTTCACCGCTGGATGAATCCGTTAAGACCTCCGGCAATCATTTATTGAGCATGCAAATACCACATGGAATGTGTCGTTCTTGTAACCCCCCCAGGCGTCGTCACATTCCATAAACATGTTGACAGTTTTCATCTTTGCTCAGGTAAATCAAGTTAGAAAGAAGCAATGCGTGATGGGAACATGTGCAAAGGGTGGTCCTACAGAAAAAAAAAAAGATTTATTTTGTAATCTGAATCCAGGTTAGCACTGCTACATGATCTCATGGTATGACACGCATGCCCGAGTTGTGCCGCGGTCAACCGGGTTCGTTCCAAAATATATTAAAGATGATTGTAATGTATCCAATCCAATGATTTCGACAATGATTCGGAGGGTTCAATGTACGCTGCTTTTATATTTCGAATGAAATTTGATGACATCCGTCACACATATGAGCGAAGCACAGAATTTGCCGACCTGCCTTATTGATTATATGCACTTAAATGGCATTGCGCCACAACTTAGACCGGCCTTCAATTGTTAAAGTTCTCGTCTACTTTCCGTCACCAAACTGTCAGGCGTAAATGGTGCGTGTAATAGAAAATGCAGAGCACGGTCTGCCAAATTCTGGAAAAAATAAACCACGGCCACGCCGCTCACTAGCGGATGGGAAGGGCAAGGTCGGGAGTTTCTGGCTGGTTCTTGGGATTCCGGACGGGCAGCGTGTCGAATAGTTGATTTTTTTTTGGAAAAATCTTGAAGCTTAAGACTAAAAAACTCAAAATGAATCATGACATGAATAACATTCATCATACTAAATTATTAACTTCTTTTTTTTCACGAATGGAGAGAATTTGGGCTGTTCATATTCATAAATTCCGCCCGCTTGGTTGCTTCTGCTTTCAAAATGGTGACCTTGAAAAGTTTAATAGAACAGAAGGAAGGGAAAAAAAGATCTTCAGCCTTGGACTACTTTAAAACTTCATGAAGTAACTTTATGAAGTCAATAACACGTCTTACATAACATTGAGTCGAGCCTTTAATTGGAAATGTTTTACTTATGTTGGCTGGGATAGGTTCCATCTCATCCGTGACCCTGAATAGAATAATTATGCACATTTCTGTGAACTGTCAATATTACACATCTAGACATCTGTAAAGATGCCATATTTTGGTGTTGTGGCTCATTTTATCGATGGCAGGGAGTTAGAAGTGTTTTGCTTTGAATATGAGTGAAGCGAGAGTGCACCAGAGGCACGTTGGCAGAATTTCTAGACAATGAGTTCGATTGGCAGCAAACTGCAAATGAAAAAAATATATATATATATAATAAGTCACTTTTTCGGGTTTAAAATGGGCAAAAGTTATTAATCTATTGCGATTAATCTGCGAGAGATGAAAGAAAGGCACAGGGTCAGTCACCTGAAACACGAAAAAGCATATCATAGAGCGGCAAAGGTGCTCATCTTCTTCCTTGCGACTTCTGATTCCGACGCAGGAGATGAAATTTGAAATTACGTCTGACCACTATGAATCACAATCACAAGGCTGAGCGGCTGTCACCAAGATAGGACGCATCCCCTGAATGCGCACGCTTCGCCTGCAAATATCTTTCAAGACCTGCCAACGCTGTACCCTTTCGCAAGACAATTCGCACACTCTCAGAACTCATCGCTCAGAAAAAGAGAGCCGCCGTCCGTCTCTTCCAGTCATGCTGTGCCTCAACATCTGGCTGAATAGCAAAGGGGGGGAAAAAAAACTCATGGTGTCTTGGCAGATGAAAATGTTCAATTAAATGAACTCAAGCCGTGTCACAAATGGACATGTCAGTTAATTACAGTGACTTTTCTGAGCCGCAAAGTGAATATAGGGTTGATACGCTTTACTGTCACTTTGGTAGTTTTATTAGCCCCCTGATATAATAATCTGGATGATAGAATATTTTGGCATGGGCCCTTGCATTAAATTCTCTCTCTCTCTCTCTCTCTCTCTCTCTCTCTCTCTCTCTCTCCCTCCAATAAAACACTGCCGTCAAAACAGGACCGACTTTATCCAAAAAGCAGACGATAATCCGGGCTGGTTTCCAGTCAATCGTAGTGGACATAAAGAGACAAGACAAAAAAAAATCTCTACCGAGCGGTAACTTGAACTAACGCTCCCTGCGTGGAAGTAGCCGAAGCAATATAGCGGTTCATTGCGAGATGTTACAGCGGCTAATGCATCGCCGATAAGGGCGAGGCATTCACTATAGACAAACAAAATAAAAAGTTCCGCTTTTTTTTTTTAATGTGTTATCCTTTTACGGACTTTATTCTCATATCTCACAATCTATTACGAGCAAGAACTGAAATTGCTCCAACAGAATGTAGAAAAACAAATGAGGAATACAATCAGTTTATAAGGAAATTGGAATGTTTCCCTTGCGCGGGACAACCACGGCTGATAAAATTTATCGGATCGGTGTTTCAAGAAACCCAAACACTTCCTTATCTCCTGCATCCGACGTCGCAGATTGCATACTTCATCGAGTGTGAAAAGAGAGCGGGTAGAAGGCACTAACCTTCAGCCGCGGAGGATCAATAAGCTTTACAAAGCATGAATGGTGCAGCGTTGAATTGAGTCTGCGGTTTTATCACACTTAATCCGAGAAATTAGGGCTCTTTTTGTTTGACGATCGATGCGTTCCCTCGAGTCAATCGCAGCCATCTCGCAAATCGCATCCGCTCTTGATTGCTTTTAGTCAAAGTGAAATTTGACATGCCACAAAGTAGCCGACGGGGGGGGTAAAAGCCAATGTTGTGCATTGCCTGCAGAGGACTAAAAAGTGGTCGAAAGAAAGCGAAGATCAGAAACGCTAGGGGGCGCTGCAACATCCTTAGCTAATGATAAAATATAAGTGTTAGCTTACTGAAAATGTCGCGCGTTTCAAGGTCGGTCATGGCACGCCGACTCGTAAGCTAGCAATCTCTTAGCATGTTCAAAGAAGGTTGTGAAAAGGTCAAGGGCTGCTGTTGGATATTCAATTTCAGACATGCGATGGAGGTCATCTCTCTTTTTAACCATTTCACGGGCGAAAAAAAATCCACAATAGGCCATGACCGGAGGTTGGAGGCCACGCTTTTCAGCATGTTGAATTTTATTTTTATATTGCCTGCCAACAATTTGTTCTGAGAGAATAGGAGAGGGGCATACGGGTTTCTATTTTGCAAACCCTTGTGTAGTGGTTGACCCGCATGACTTCCATGCCGGCAGAGTGGATTCAGTTTCCACTCGGTGACGCTGGGAATGTAAGTGAAAGGTCGACTATAGTCTGACTTTGGCCAAAAGTCAATTGGAGGAGACTTTGGCTCCATGTGATCCTGAAGAGGAACACACAGTATAGAAAATGGATCAATGGATCGATTGATGGAAATATGAAAACGTCAATACATTGATGCCCTGTAAGACAAGGACTGTAAAAATGACACTTTGGTTTCCATTGAACCTTTTTAAATGTTTCCATGAAAAACATTTTAGCTTTTTTTTTTTCTTCACTCACTCAAATTTTTTTTTAACCCTTTCATGCACCAACAATGACAACCTGCAACAGGATAAGCTGTCCACTGTGGTGACCGCCGCTGCCCCTCAAAGGGTTAATCAAGAGCCACCGTTTGTAATTAAACCAAAAATTCAACTGCTAGAACGATTCCCCCCCCCCAACCCGTGAAAAGAAAAAAAATGCAATTATATAGGACTGTATGTTTTCCATAAGGTACTGTAGGAAAAGTGATACATAAGAAATGAGAAGAACCAAAACACAAATTTATATCTGCGCATATGCAGTGTGTTCACATATATGATGGATGAACCTAAGTATGAATAAGAAATGCGAACACTCGACGCATCAAGGACAACCCCCCCCCCCCCACACACACACACACACTTTGACGTACGTCTGGGGTCACGCGACTCTTCCCTGTGACGCACGAGGGCTTTTTTTTATTTTTTATTTTGGGGGGGGGGGGGGATGAGCACCACCATCCCTCTTCTTTTTGTTCATTTTCTGAACAAAGCCCCGAGCCACATTGTACCGCACGAGGAGGGAGACCTTCGTCTGATCTCGGCTGCCTTTTGTAGTGCATGGTTAAGAGTCTCACAATATCAATACTGTTAGAAGTCGATCCAAATGGAACACAAATGGGGCGGCGGTCGCACAGGCCGCAAGGACGTGGGCGTTGGGAGTCGAGAGACACGGGCTCAAGTGCCGTCACAATAAAATCAATCAATAAACAAAGAAAATAAAAGCGATTGGTTGTCAGAGAGATGTCTGTTGAAGTGCCCTTGAGCGTGGCATTGTTTCCCGCAAGGCTAGCTCAAGTAAGTGCAGAATTCTTTGCGTACCTCTTATATCACACCGCTTTGGTGACGCTTGTGTGTCGTGCAAATATTGTTGACGGCATTTGCCACCATGACGACGGGGCGAAATGGCACTTGAAAAATAAAACGCGTCTTTATTTTGGCAGATCGGATTGTTGAGATATTTTCTGTTTTTCATAGTTTGACCTAAAGAAGATTGCGCAATCTGGATTTGACCATGCGGAGTGATTTAGTCAAATTTGGTGACCAGTGTCATTTGGTGTCGGGCCAGATATGGAAGTTAGCGCCACCTTATGGAACAATGGAGCCGAAATACAGACAGACTCGCTTACAGGAATATTTTCTGAGACGAGTAGATGTCAAAATATGGACACTTTAAAAAAATATATTTTACACTTCATGGATCACCCTCACACAAACAATTAAATGTTAACATTTGGGGGGAGAATATTCTTGCCAATCTTCCTCCAGTTAAAAATGGAAGTTTAGAGAAATCATGCAATCGAAAGCCAATAACAGCGGTTATACGACTCGCGCCAGACTTGGCACTTTTTTCTCTCGTAAGGCCCAACGTCTTCATGACTTTCACGTCTGCCCTTGAGAGTATGTCAACACATGACCTCAACTGTTCATCGCGGAGACATAAACAACTCTCCCTTCGTTGGCACACCGAGAACTGTTCCGAACCTCCCTTGAGTCCTTGATTATGATGCATTTGCAACCTGGGGGTTGGGGGGCGGGGGGGAATATGCACCTCGTTGGCTAATGCTACCATGTGACTGATAACTAGGACACTCTCTATTGTCGCCGTTGAGACAGGAGAGCGGCGCAAATGAGAAGTGGGAGTGGCGGCGGTTGCGTGGTAATGAAGGGAGGGGGGGGGGGGGGACATCGGCGGAAAGGGCACGCGGCCAACGGCATTGCAATCTCAAGTTAACAGGTGTCCAATGAACAAGAACACAGCCAGTGGTTACGAGTCGCTATTTCTATTTTCTGCCCCTCTGCTATTTAAGTCCAACTCGATCACTTTGAGTGCTGGCGGGGGGGGGGGGGGGGGGGGGGGGGGGGACAAGGAGGACAAGCACTAACCTACGGATTGCTACGTTTCTGTTCAAACAACAACAACAAAACTATGATCAACTCAAATTGATTGTCAAATAGCAAATCATAAGCCGGCCAATTACCAAACCCGCTGAGTAAAAGCCAACACACTTGTAAGTGCAGACGTCTCCGAGCACTAAGCTATTATTATGAACCAAACAATTATAGAACGAGTGGTTGGAACGGTAAATTGCGTGTTTTTTTTTGGGGGGGGGGTCACATGGGCAAAGTTATGCACAGTGTGTTTGGTTACCATGGAGATTCAAACTTCATGGACAAAAACAAAGAAAGTCTTCCGACGGCGTACAAAGTAGGACTGGCATTCAAGTGTGCTTGTTTACTTACCCAGGTTTTGGATTTCAATGATATGACACAAACGAAACAGAATAAAGGGATGAGTGAAGCACAAGACACGACGAAACTATTTTAGGGGTTATATTAATGCACCTGGAGCAGTGTCAGCCTTAATGTTCCGAGCTCTAATTCGTCATTCTGAACCAGCTCCGGTGTAATCTATTTTTAGTGCTGTATCACAGGATAATATTTTTCCAAATTTACAATCCGTCTCGTCAAGGAGCGAGCCTAGGATCTGAAATTTACACCCAATGTCAAGCGTGCGGTACATTTGTAATTAGAACATTACCCACGGTCCTGAATTAAGACATATGCGTCAGTTAAAAAATAATAACGATAAAAAAATGATCTTGAAAACAAAACATAAGTCAAGAAAATGAATTGTGACATATGCTGCTTAGGATGATATCTATTTCTCTTTGGAAATAGTACGAGTGCCCCTTGAAATGTTGTACGAGTGCTACCTGAACATACAATCCTGTTCCCTGTCCTTGACAGATGTGCCGAGTGAAGAAAAGGGACCAAAGAACCACGCGGAAATGGCATTCGAATGAAGTGGGCATCTCTACGAAACTGGCAAAAGAAGTGAAAACATGACAAATGTGTGTGCCACTTAAAGAGATGTTGTAAAATTCACACGTGTGCTCATTTTTTTTTTCCATTAATGAACATAGTAATGACCTTTATGATGAATAAGTCAATCTGTGCTCTTTGTTATGCAATACTGTATGTGAGTCTGCATGAATATGTGCAAAAAAAAAATGCAACGGAAGCAAGCCACGCTTGTGTGGATTTTCTGGATTAAAAAAAAAAAAGCATGATTACTTACTATACAAGTGCAGTCGAAAGTGCTTTTGAGCCACAGTGAAATTGAAAAAGTGATACAATTCAAAGATAACTGTTAGAGAATGCATCTGTAATGCAGTGTGTTCCCCCCAAATTGGCATCATTTGAAATTTGAATATCGAAGTAACTCTAAAATATTTATTTCCCAAAACTTTAAAAAACATTCTAATGAATGCAGATTTCACAATCAATTTCGCATGCATTCACAAATGTCACCAGGCACATTTGCTTTTTGCGTTTCCCTTTGAAATTCCTTCTCGGTGTCTAAACATGGCATTCCAGTTCTTAATTTTATTCCCTAAAAAAAAATGCAACTGAATGTTGTTTAAAAAAAAAAAAGAATTTTCATTACTAGTGAATATCAGAAGTAAAGGTTCATTCTGACATCTCTCCTTAGCTATTAATTATGAAATTATGTCCAATTTTGGGGAGCATACTGTATTATTGTTTTGTTATTATTCTTTAGTTGAAATTTTTTTTCTTTCTTGTAAAATTCCAACTGCCTCGTGGCTCTCGTATACGGTGTATCCCCCCCAAAAAAAATGGCATCACGCCAACATCACTTGAGCATCACTGACTTAAAGGATGCCTATTATGCATTTATTAAAGTTGAAATTAGTTCCTACTAGTGTCTTAAAAAATATATATATATATCTTTGTGGACTGCGTTCATCAAAATACCCAAATGATCAAGATTTAAATAAATAAATAGATTTACTTGATTGTTTGCTTTTAACACTTGTCGGGTGTGCAGGCACTGCTGTGATATTTGTGTAACGAAAAGTAAAAATGTCCATAGTATGCCTTCGTTAATGCTGAAATGTTGAAAAAAAAATGACACTATCTAAAGGGTGCTGTATATAGTTCATTTCAACGAGATTGCGACTTGGGAAAATTCCGTTTCGAAATCCGTAACAAGCTGCGTTAAGCCCTGCTGATGTTAAAGCTTTTAAAAATGATCAACGCCCATCTGGGAAACAAATGCTGTCGTGTATCCTCCAATTTTATATGCTATATGTTGTCGAGTGTAGTTGGCTTGGGCTCCTCGTGAATTGTGTGTTCAAAAACAAAAAACAGTTCAAAAGATTTAGTCACCATGAAAAGACACAAACAAAAAAAAAAAAAAACTTTGCAGAAGTATTCACGAAAAAAAGTAAGGTATAATATTCTAAGAATAATTGTAATCAGAAAAATTCAGATTTTTTTTTTACTATTAATACCATCGCACAAAATAATTATTCGCTTGTAATATGACGACAATGAGTAAGTTAATAATTTATTTGGATTGTTTTCTTTGCAATGAAG
The DNA here is from genome assembly GCF_025434085.1 of Hippocampus zosterae. Taxonomy (NCBI): domain Eukaryota; kingdom Metazoa; phylum Chordata; class Actinopteri; order Syngnathiformes; family Syngnathidae; genus Hippocampus; species Hippocampus zosterae. The sequence goes on from NC_067457.1 coordinate 6,557,437, forward strand.
CCCTCTGTACCAAAGAAGAAAAAAAAAGGTGCATAAAAACTAATAAACCACAATCAACACGCGTGTTCTTATAAAATAGCACAATGTAATAATTTCATTATCAGATTCCACAGATTTATTTTAATGCTTAAATATTAAGCTAATCAAGCATTACATCAGGGTTTTTTTTGGATGTGGAGCTATCATACAAAAAACTAAAATTGCCTGAAAACTATTATATGAAATTACAGTCAGTCATTCATTTCCATGAATTTGTATTTTGTTGGAAAAATAAATGATGTCAAATTGTGTTGAATAAAATGCTGTTGACTAAGCATTTGCTCGGTGTTTCTTCATTATTCAAAGTATTAGCCAAAGCATGCAGGCATAATTTTTTTACATGATGCACAACTCTCATTTATTGCGCAATAATCTAATTGTAACGTGTATTTGTTACATACTATGATGCATTTTTATGCTTTAGAAAACATTTATGTCTGAATATTGGAAGGGCTTGGAACGGATTAGAGCATTTACATGGAAAACGCGTCTCAACTTCCAAAATTTTATAGTTAAGAACCAATTAATTTCATAAGTAGATGCACCACTGTACCATTGATCCCAGCTCATAAAAAAACATTTTTCGATTCAGCGTCCATATTGGGGGAATTGCGATTTCATACATTTACATCACTCTTATTTAACAAAAGGAAGTGACAATATAAATGTTGCATCCAATATTTTGTGGAATACTACTGATAAAATACTCCAACAATACTCACTGTAGCTCCTGAATCCATCCCACGGGAATCCAGAGACTTCATTTAACTTGAGCGGCGACTGTATGTGCGCCTCACTGAGGAATCACATGGTTGGAAGCATGGAATTTGGTGGCCCTAAAAGAAAATGTATATGTGTATCATTTATACATCCACAGCTCGGCTGCAGTCAAGCCACACATGCAGGCTCCCAAAGTACAAGTCACTTCATTTGTCAACTTCCACTTCTCCCTTCTATACAATATTTCATATTTTACATTTCCATGATGTGTTTGTCAAAAAAATGGTCCTGCTACCCAAAAAGTTACTTTTTTTTTTTTTGGAGGGGAGGTCTCTATTTACAGTATTTAATGTATTTTTCAGAGCTGTATATCAAACCCGTTTTTAATACCCTTGCACTTGCAATGGTGAGTGCAATCGTTTAATCGGCGGAATCAATCTCCTGCCAAATTGAAAAATCATGCATTAGTCATTCAAAATTGGACTCTGTGAAAGTCACAATGGACAAGTATAGACCTGAAATTAAAACCCCAGGTTAACCCCCCCCCTCACCTCCCCCACCTTTCACATGACCGTGAAATGTCAGAACAGCGATTCCCGGCATATATGAGGTAATTATCTCTCTTCCTAACAAGAACTGCAATATAAATCGGGTCAGTTCAATTATGGCTATAAGCTCTGGGTTCATCCATGCGTCCTCACAACTTCTCACTTATCTCCTATAAATGTCACCCGGGGTCATAATTACGCTGTGTATGTACAGGGTAGTCCAAAAGAGCATGTATGTGATGATGACGTGTGTGTGTGTGTGTGTGTGGAATGTGGATTTTTGTTTTTTTACATTTGTTCTGCGATTAACATAACTCCTTTTGTCCACTTCACTTTTTTTTTCCGGAATGGCTGAAAACAAATCTCAAATGTCTCCTCCTTGACTTTCAATCCTGAACCAACGTGACTCTAAAAATAAAAAAATTTAAAAAACGAATGCAGGCACGACAAGGCAAACTGAGGCCGTATGTACGATGAAAAATTACAATCAATACAGACAGTCAGGATGATATACGAGTCTGTGAAGCCTTCACTGTATATCCAAGTCCCCTACTGCGTGAATTGTGTTCCAAGTACATTGAATACTTTGAAGGAAGACTGTTCTAGAAAAGCAGCCACATTTACAACACGTCCTCTGTGACAAACTGAAACCTTTACCTTCACTTTCCAGTGTGGCCAGACATTGATGAAGAAACATTTTGCAACTCTACATGCAACCATAATATTCTCATTGATCAAATGTTATTTTTTTTTACTATCCAAGTCACTTTGATTAATCTATCAGACTAGGCTATGAAATATTGATGGGTGATATTTTAGTAACCGTTCCGATTTCACTTCGGGGCCATTAAAACATGAAAAAGTTGAATTGTATTTTCAAGGCAGATGAAAATGGCCGGCTCATGATGTTGGAAACGTGTCAAGGGGTGAACAACTCACTGCTTGATACAATAACCGCTGCCATATGGGCAGTAGATGAATGGATTTGCACAGCATGTCTCCAATCCACAGCGCTGTTGGAAGTGTGATGTATTACAACCGCAGACATCCACTGGCACGTCCAAAAACGGAGAATTGCGCTTTGAATTGTTACATTTCATGTTGAAATTGATAGACTGTAACATCTCGACCAGCATCGCTGCTTTCTGGAATTGACCACAAGACATGCAGAGCATTCCTCTGAGGGTATTTGTAAGCAAAACGTCGTAATTTTCGAAAACCTTGGGAGGTAAAATACAAAGGCCTCACTCGTTAGGATCCAAATATTTTTGGATCATGTTGATCATCCGACGCATGATCGGATTTTCATCCACATCGGATGATATCCAAATTGTACCGTCACGACACATTTCAAAACTGTGCAACTTAAAGGCAGAGATGGTAGTATTTTATCTTTGGGGTTTGGAGGGGGGGCGGGGGCAAGCTTCTCTTGTTCCTCTTTCCGGTCTCACAAATTTCATTGCCGTCCTAAGATTGCAATATTACTCGAGTCGACCAATAATTGGATCTGAAGCAGTAAAATCCTTGCACAGTCCATAAACTGGTTAAGTCTCCCTGTTGACAAAGTGATGAACAAGAGGCAATTGGCTTTAACACAGAGGACCCGTAAAACCCCCTCAACCTTCCTGGCAACGGCTGCTTGATCCTGCCGATTGTCGAGAGCTCGCGATCGATCGCTGCGACGCAGGCGGGGTAAGCGAGACGACACAAATTGAGAAGAATAGCAGATTAAGGGGGTTTACTAAGTGGCAAATTGTACTTTGGTTGACCACAAATCAATTATTCAGAGCAACTTTGCGAGTGGGGGCGGGGGGCATCTGTGCAGGCATCTGTGCTGCCGTCACATTGTGTCAGAGTTAAAAAAATTTTTGTTTAGCAATTTTATTTAAACTCACTTAAACTCAAAGTATCTTATATCTGTTAAAAATTAAAAAGCATATTTTTGTTAGAATACTGAAGAAAGTCGCTCCGGAGTATTAATCGTATTTTTGAAGGAAATTTCTTTTACAAAAACCAAGACAGAAAAAAAAGAGCACTGGTGTCAAACTCAAGGCCCGGGGCCAGATCTGGCCCGCCAACATCATTTTATGTGGCCCGCAAAAGCAGATCAAACATGACAACTTCCATGATGCGTTCTAAAATGTCGACCAAAAAATTTAATTCCTATATGTTGGAAGCATTTTCTTGTTACCAAACCCCTCGTGTAAGTAACTTAAACAATATTTGAATCAACAGCTATTCTTGATTTCTTTATATGGTTTCAGTCAACAGTAACTATATTGTGGCCCGTGACAAAAATTAGTTCAACACCCCTGGTTCAGAATGTAACCAGTGCGAGACCCAAACGTTTTATGATTTTTAGCGAAGGTTAAAAAAAAAAAGTGGACATTTTGAGTTACTGCATTGGCTGCTGTTCAAAAAAGGTCATTTAAAATCCTGACTTTAACATGCTGGCCCTTGAAGAAATGTTCCAGGAATGCTTTTTAACAGCCCCACATATTACTGTTCGAGGGAAGATTGGGTTTGCTTCCGCTTTATATTTTGTCCGAAAAAAAGACTCCTAGAAAAAAAAATAAAAAATAAGAACAGGTGGAACCAATTGGCCTCTTCCAGATATAAAAGGCCTTTAATTTTCTCCATGATTCAGCCCTTTGAAGTATTTATGACACCAAACAACATGCTGTTTACGAAACAGACCAGTGGTAATGATGCCGATCTAACTGTGAAACTCATTAAAAAGTAAATGGCGTGAGGGCACCAGAGCTCACACGGTCGCCGCTTTTGATCAATGTGACCATGGAGGGAATTACTGAGCTCAAACATTGTGAGCGCATCTCCTCGACATGATCCCTGAGCAGTGATGTACATTTTTCTCATGTTAGCCACGGTCACGGATCACAAGGCACAAATCCACAGAGGTTCAATGGACTCGCTGTAACTAGCATTCTAATGTGTTCATCCAAATAAATAAATATATATATATATATATATTTTTTTTTTTGGGGGGGGGTGCACACATTTTTTTTTAATTACGCAAAAAAAATAAATATATATATATATATATATTTTTTTTGCGTAATTTAACTCAGATGAAACTTGACTTGGCCGCGATACATCCCTATAACAGTTTTCAATTTGACAGGTTAATTTGCTTCAGGACAGAAGATGGATCTCACATGCTAATTGTTCTCTTATTGGCTCCTTCCAGCCATCGATCACCATCATGACATTTATTCAAGACTGACCGAATCAATCAAATCGTAATGAACACGTAGCTACTTCGCGTACGTGGGCATAAAGTGCAAACGATGGTCCTGCACGATGATGACATTCCGCGTTCGTAAAGAAAAAGAAGTGGCGGGTTCAAGACATGAAGACTCCGCAGTGATGGAGGAAGATTGGACACGCCACCCGGTGAATTTATTTCATCATTTGGTTTCGTTTCTATGCTAGTCTGTCATCACTATTTGAAACCCTTCCATGGCCCCAAAAAGATTCGGGGACCACCAAACTAACTCACTCATCACTCGAGAACATAGTATCGACATGCCAAAAAATCATAACTTTTGATTCTGTTTAAATTACTTTTATTAGACTTTGTCCCTCCTTTTGTAAATGTCAAGAAAGCTGTTTAGCAGTTTAAAATCTGACAGGTTAATTTTCTCAAAGACCAAAACTGGAAATAAGACTGTTGAGAGCCAACACAGTCGCCGCATTTCCCTGCCACTTCATCTTAATTGTCCTTATTGGTTCAGTCAGGGCAATGGGATTGGATCAGTAATTGGTTGAAGCTTGACTTGGGCTTCAAGAAATGACTGTTGACATCTTCTTTGACAAGGACTAATCTGCAATCAAGGAGGATTAAAAAGCCAATGAGTCAACCAAGCCGAGTCAATGAAATACACGCTTTTTCAATGCGCGACCGGTGGGCCGATGATGAGAAATCATGAGAATTGAGTCTCTTATGTGAGTAACGCGCAGTCGATTGCATTCAAAATGATATTGGCATGCCTCATATTTTGGAAAATTAGATCCATTGGTCCATTGTCCATCAAAATATATGTAATTTTTCTGTGGTCACGTTGGCCTCACAGTTGAGAGTTTCTAGGTTTGACTCTCAGCTATGGATTTTCTGCGGGTACTCCAGCTTCCTGCCACATTTAAAAAACATAGCAGTTACATGTACATGTTCGAATTAAGCAAAGATTTAGCTTTTTTTTGGAGTTCCATCTATCCATCCATCCATTTTCTGATCATACCCCGCTTTATCCTCGCGGGGTATGCTGGAGCCTATCCCAGCTGTCTTTGGGCAGTAGGCGGGGGACACCCTGAACCGGTTTCCAGACAATCGCAGGGCACACAGAGACGAACAACCATCACAATCACACCTCGGGACAATTTTGAGTGCTCAATTGAACTGCTGAGCATGCCTTTGGAATGTGGGAAGAAACCGGAGTACCCGGAGAAAACCCATACAGGCACGGGGAGAACATGCAAACTCCACGCAGGAAGGCCGGAGCCGGAATCGAACCCTGGACCTCTGCACTGTGACGCCGACGTGCTCATCAGTCGATCACCAGGCCAACTTTTTAGCAGTTTGCTAACGAAAGACAGAATGATATTGATTGCAATCAAGGTTGTGCAATAAAATATGACGGATATCGTCATTTTTGTCCAGGCTATTGTTTTTGTATTTATTTATTTAAGATGCTACTGTCGGACAACAAAAATGAATTCATTTCCATTTGATTTTTATTTTCGTCATACATTTGTCAGTTTCAAGATATTTTCGTGATTGTTGTGAATTGCTTTCATTGACAAAGCGGTGCTAACAATTTTGTCTCCATGTGTAGTAAATGCTCTATCGAATATTTTCGCCACGAGTCGGTTCCAGGGCCTAATCAAAAATGGCTTCAAGGCGGTCTGAACTTTTGGGAAAATACCTTACGGGCAATCAATATTTCGCCTCCAGCAAATCGATATAAAAAAGGCAATAAAACTTTGAGTCGCGTAAGAACATTTATCAAAGTTCTGCTCAAGTTTTAAATGAAAATCACTGAAAATGAAAAGCTTTGTGGGGCGAGGTGAATGCACGATAATTACGGTGTACCGTCTTCTTTCCTCCTTATGGGTGCAAATACGAGAGGAGCTCAGCAAAAAGGATTTTTTTTTAATCTTTGTCATTATATACATCATAAATTATGGAAAAGGAGGCTTACCGGCGTGAGGCTGTTTTCAGGGGCTTTATCGCCTTCGTTACTCTTCCTTTGAACAAATAAAAACGGATGAGCAGGGTTTGGCTCAGCTCTTTGTGTCGCCAAGATTTACACTGCAATAATCACTTTAGTTGCACTTGACGCGTGCCATATATCCACCAGCTAACCCTGCATATGTACCTCTCTTTTTCCGATGCTGACGATTTTGCTCCAGGACAGGACCGAGCACACCGAGCAGTTGTCAGTTTGCAATTTCTCCAGACAATACAAAAGAAAAGTATGATGGTTTTTTTTTTTTGGTGAAGTTAAACTGTTCCTGTCTGCTTTGTTTACTTGCTCAACAGCCAGATGACATTCTCTTGTACAGCAGTGCTGCCAGAAGGCAAAGACATACACATGCGGGGAAAACGCTTCAAACAATTGAGCCCTCTCGACAAACTGTCTTTTTGATTTGACAGCGCTCAACACTTACAACGAATAGCTGATAAGAAATACAACACTCAAATATTTTACCATCCCATGTTATTTGCTCTAAAAAGGGGAAAGTGCCAATTCCAGGAAGAAAAAAAAAGCAAGTCACTGAATGGGTTTAAAGTAAACGCTGCCATGGTGCAAGCAGATTTGAGACTCGGCCACACAAATATTATGATAAATCCCCAAAATACACCCACTCTCATTAAAAAAAAAAATCTTTATTTGAATTTCCATTTGGCAGATTTCAACTCATTTCAATTTTCAATCGACGAGGCATTCAATCAACCTTCTCCTGTGCATGTGGTAGGCAAAAAAAAAGTTCCCGTGAGGTACTGATACACCCTGACTGGCCCGTGACCAGTCACGGGTGCATTCTGCCTTTCGCCCAAAGTCAGCTGGGATAGGCTGCAATACCTTGAGGCTGAATGGAATTGAATGTAACACACACACACAGACACACACAAATCATATTCGTACAGCACTTTGCAAACTTTAAAAATGCAAAAAAAGTGCTGTACAGATATAAACCCACCCAAAAGAAATCAATGGAAGAAAAAAATAGAGAGAGAAAACCACATCAACCAGTGCAAAACTCTCCAGTGTTTCCTCGGATTATCTTGGAAATTCAAGCAGCATGCTGATTTAAACCACACACATTAAAAAAAAAAGTAACAACTTACAACTGAATCCCAAACCATCCAACTTTTATAAGATCCCTCTCATCTGTGCTGGGAAAACATACTTAAAGCTAGCGCCGATCAATAATTTATATCGTCGTGGTCTCGCGTGGCCATGGGCAGTATGAAAGAACCTGACTTCTTCTCAGTTCTCCGAAGCAACAACGGAATGTGTCAAGGTCAGTTCATTCATTCATTCATTCATTCATCTTCCGTACCGCTTGATCCTCACTAGGGTCGCGGGGGGTGCTGGAGCCCATCCCAGCCGTCTCCGGGCAGTAGGCGGGGGACACCCTGAATCGGTTGCCAGCCAATCGCAGGGCACACATAGACGAACAACCATCCACGCTCACACTCACCTAGGGACAATTTAGAGTGTTCAATCAGCCTGCCATGCATATTTTTGGAATGTGGGAGGAAACCGGAGCACCCGGAGAAAACCCACGCAGGCCCGGGGAGAACATGCAAACTCCACATAGGGAGGCCGGAGCTGGAATCGAACCCGGTACCTCTGCACTGTGAAGCCGACGTGCTAACCACTGGACTACCGGGCCGCCAAGGTCAGTTCAATTCCAGTTCACAGGTTATTTCATCATCCCGTCGGGATGATCAATATTCGATCCTGTCGCGGCAGGTTTTTCGGTGTCAGATTTTAGAACAACCCCCCCCCCCCCCCTCCCTCCAATCCTTCAGCGCCACCATTACATCAAGTTACTGGCTGCACGCCTTCTTCAATGACTGATTGGATTCATTTCGAGCACTTCTACTTCCTCACTTAAACACAATGGACAGGACAGGACAGGACAGGATAGGACAGGATGTAGACACCACATTGTCTCAAAGCGATGCCGTTTGGTATTTTACTGAATAAATTGAAGGTTAAATGCAAAGATAAATCCAAATTGTGTCTTTAGCAACAAATGACTGCTGGGGTCTGTTGAAAAAAAAAAAAAAGAAAAAGAGTTTTCTCTTCAGCAGATAGCGCTTCATTTCATTTCAGTTCAATTTCATGGGCTTCGTGCATGGATGCACGTGTGTGTCCATGTGTGGATGTAAAGTGTGTGTGTGTGTGTGGGTGTGCATGAGGGTCAAACCTGAGATAGTCTAGCAGTTGCAAGCCGGGATTCCGATTACAAAAGAAACAATTTCTCTGTCAGAGTTTTCAAACCCATGTAGCTAACAGCTTCCAAATGAACCCAAAGGAAGATAGATAAAGAAGAAAAATAAAAAAATGTCATCCCAAACATGCTTTAGGATCAACACTGTATCGACAGTCCTAGTTCTGTGTATTTAAGATCTCTTTGCAGAATTCTTAACCAGAAAAGTCTGAACAGTGCCCCGCTAGAACATACTGTGTGGCTACACAGCTATTTAACTAACTCAATCAAACAAGATGAACGATTAGATTGAGCTGGTGTAGCTAAAAAAAGTATCCAGAGAGTGCATGAATTATTCCACACCTGCAAGCTGTCTGAGTTCCTTCATTAACATGACCGCCGCTGTCCCGGGTGGTTTTTATGTATCCCTGCTTCAACAAATCTGATGAAAATGATCGGTAGGGTGACATATAAAACATGTAGAACAGCGGCCCTGAAAATTTTGACGAATTTGCACCAGCATCATACGTTGGCTAATCAAAGAACTTTAAATACACACACACACACACGATTTTGCCAATCTATTGAACTGTTAATTATAGCGGGAGCACACTGGTGGCTGCTTGCCGCTTTTTTTAATGCCAAAAAGTCAGTCTATTTTTTTTTATTTTTTTTTTAGGGGTTGATCGCCATTTGCCATTCGTCAATAAAACAGGCATACGAAATGCCCACCACTTGTCAAATTGGTACGCACGGAGTCCACCATAGGTAAACACATCATTTAAGCCCAATCACATCAGACAGAATGATGATGCTAATGATGATGCTAATGGTTGAATATTTTAAGCCTTACTAATGCTTCTGTTAAAGGATAATGTAACTTTGTTGAATCATTTTTACTGCACAGATTTTTGGTTCCTGGACACTATGATAGCGATGACATGTTTTCATTGCGATCCGTCGGTTAAAAAAAACACAATAACAGCCATTCATGCGGCCCGGTAGGCAAGTGGTTAGCACGTCGGCTTCACAGTGCAGAGGTACCGGGTTCGATTCCAGCTCCGGCCTCCCTGTGTGGAGTTTGCATGTTCTCCCCGGGCCTGCGTGGGTTTTCTCCGGGTGCTCCGGTTTCCTCCCACATTCCAAAAAAAAAAAACAGGCTGATTGGACGCTCTAAATTGTCCCTAGGTGTGAGTGTGAGTGGATATGGTTGTTCGTTTCTGTGTGCCCTGCGATTGGCTGGCAACCGATTCAGGGTGTCCCCCGCCTACTGCCCGAAGACAGCTGGGATAGGCTCCAGCACCCCCTGCGACCCTAGTGAGGATCAAGCGGCTCGGAAGATGAATGAATGAATGAATGAATGAATGAACACCCAGTCATCATTCCTTACTGTTGAACACACAAGAAATATCTTTCCAACTGTTGATATTGGCGCAATCTGCTGCGAGGAAAGCTTGGCGTTCAGTCTCTAAAATTGAGAGAGAGATTGAAATAGCATACCAAGGCAAACTATTACTTTCCTGTAAATGAGAAAACTCATTAAAAAAAACCACCGGGGTTCTTTCCTGCGATATAAAGCAGGCTGACACAGAGTTATTGCTCTATTGATCCATGTATTCCCATCGCCCTCAGTGGTAATAACTTCTCAAGTTACCGTGACAATAACATTTATACTATTTGTGTCAAAATGAATCGCCGGCTCCTTTCAACAGAGACTTGGGACTCTAAACTACACAAGTGAGACCTCAACGTTTCAGCCATCCATTTTCTGTATCGCTCGCTCTCATGAAGACCCACTTGTGAGCGAGAGCCTTTGCCTTGTAAACTCATACAATACAAATGTAATATTTAAAAGGTTCCGATAGAATTGCAGGAAAGAACACAATAGTTTTTGTCTTTACCTTGCAGAAGAATGACAAGCGAGAAAATAGTCTTCGACAAGAATATTTATGATAGTGGAAGGCCACTATTGTTTGGAAAGATCAATATCACTCGAGGTCGCGAACCAGTACTTTCAACACGAGGCTGAAGCAAGGTGATTTGTGCCCTCATACTAACGACAGCGAAATATGTCCATAATTGGCTGCTGTCATTCGTCAAAAATATTTTTGCTACCCTTCGACATAATTACACAAGTCTGTCAAGCCCGTCGATGTGACGCCCGCGCTGCGCGCCTCTAGTCGGCTCTTTTTCACTGTTCACGGTCACAAGGTTTTGTTTGGTTTATTGTCTGCAGTTCTAGTTGATCTCCGCACAGGTCCAAGTCTGTCTACTGTTTTGTATCGTTTTTTATTCAGACTGCAAATCGTATGAACGTTTTACAAATATAGGCAGAATTATTAAAAGGAGATTTCGGATGTAATGTTGAAGTGAATTACGGTCTTACAGGCTTTACTCCCAAGCGATGTGATTCATGCGTTGTAAAAGTTTTCTTGCTTAGTCAAGTGCTGTAACTAAAACAATAATATGAAATTCAGGCTACGCTACATCAGTGGTGTCAAACATAAAGCCAGCGGGCTGGAACTGGCCCCAACGAGTTTCAATCAGGCCCGCAAGATAATTTAAAAGTGAAAATTTTATGTTCAATAAACAAACAAACAAAAAAATTACTTAAAAGACATGAAATGAATATTTTTAATAAGCTGCAATTCATGGATCAGCCTCTAGGAGAACACTATTTTGATCTACAGAGGCCGTATGTGGCCCACAAATGAGTTTGACACCCCTGCTCTACATACTGTACATAGTTATTTGTTAAAGCTATTTCACTAAATATAGTTGGAATGAATATATCGGCAAAAAGTGGTCCCCCTGCATTATTAAACTTTCCATTTCCTATTTGTCATATTCAGATGTGCAAGTATGAACTGCAGACAGATCAAGATTTTGTTGAACTCATTATAATTTTCAAAAGCAGGGAAAATTACAGAGGGAGCATTAGCGGAGCTTTTTTTTTCCTGTCATCACTACGGGGGGAAAACTAATTGTCTCGTCAAATGAAAGGCGACAAGTCTTAAAATATAAAAAAAATCACCGTCAAAGTAATTTCCCCAAGTGAGGACTACCATGCAGTCGGAAACGCTTTACAGTATCGGAATTGCCAGTGCAATTTCATGATAAGCTTTAAATTAAATGAGTCAGTTCTCCCAATTGAGCTTGGTTGCAAATGTACATTTTAAAACCATGTATATTTAAGAAAAAAAAAAAAAAAGCGCACCTCATTGTTAATTCAAATTCTGGATACACGGACACCTACGAACGAGGGGGAAGGTGGTCTCCAAGTGCCCACTTCATAGCGCTGATCTGCGATCACCCTGAGCAACTTTGCATAAACCACAAGGTCACTTTGCACATGCCCATCTCCTGCGCGTTGACTACAACCATGTAGACCGTGCGGCTCTCTCGCACCATTTCACCAAAAATTCATAGCAAACTCTCCCAGGACTTCCGCAGGAACAAGTATGTGTCTTCGTAAAGCACATCACGCCCTTCACAGATCATTAAAGAGCTCTGACCGCAGTGGCGGAATCATTATTCTAGGACCGTAAAAAGAAGACTGGTCCACATATCCGTGTGAGTCAGCCTTTTCTGCCATCAATGTCATCAAATTTAAGTTCAAAACACCAACTTAGAGGTCTGATGTTTGAAAATGTTCCAGAAAGGTGCATGCCTATGCTTGTTAAGTTGGTGGATACAATTTTAGTTTTTCAACACTAAAGATTACAGACATTAAAAGACAGACGTCCAGGAATTAGACACAATCGTGATTTTTAAAGCAAACCTTTATGCGTGTAATATTTTATTGACATTGTCTAGACCTGCACGCTCTGTGCACCACTTGATTAAATTTATCAGGCTTTCTAGGTAAAAGATCGACTGGTCCATGTATCAGGCCATCTCCATAAAAATAGTATAACACGTCCTGGTCATTTGAACTCTACTCCCTATGGTATGGAAGGCACGAGGTATGCAATATTTCTGTATTAATGTCACATTTCCAAGTGACAACGTTTCGCACTTGAATAGCACCAAATTATTAAAAGACTGTGAAGTATGATTTAAATACAATGTCAAAGTTACCATTATCCGGGGGGTGGGGGGCAGAAGTGCTAAAAATGAAACGCAAGATGAGCTTTTTTTTTCTGCTTTCACTTTAGAAATGGATTAAAGAGCCTAACGAATTATTTTCAGAGCAAAAAAAAAGTAGAAATATAAATATCTGCCTCTAGGCCGAAGATATCGCAAATATTTACGCATATTATTTTGAGCATAGAATGCTGAAAACTCAGTATGCTCGCCATATAAGAATGATGAAGCAGATGCAAGTCGGCATTATCAGAAGATTGCATGTAGCCGAAATCTGTAAAATATCTCGTTAGCTTTTTTTTTGGTATCACCCTAAATCTGTAAATACAAAAAAAACATGATTTTTTTTTAAACAGTTAAAGCAATACATGAACAACTTGAAATGAGTTGTTTATGCACTCATGTACAATGCAGGAAAATTAATTATTGATGCCTGGCAGAAAATGATTAACAATGATGAATGGATAAAAAAAATTTTTGCTGAGCTGGGGCATGTGCATTGGAGAATTTTTTTTTTTTTTTTACAACCATAGTGTCCTAAATTTACAGCAGACCAGTGGGAAGATTTCTTATGTGATTCAAAATCATCCAAATGAAGATGAAAATGACCTTAACACCAAAGACAACTGAGAACGGCTGCATTTTGCAAAAACAACACTTGAAATGCCCAGAATGCACGTGAGGAAAAACAGGACCGATGAAACCACGGCTAAACTTTTTGGTCAAATTTATTTTTGGGGGGGCGGGGCGCAAACACCAAATGATATACAGTGAAGCATGATGTTGTTGTTTGGTGCAGTTTATCTTCAGCTGGAACTTGGGGCAAGACAGTGTCTGCTAGCTAGAAATACCATGGACAACTTCAAACATCTAAACTTTGTTATGGGGATTCAAAAAAAAAAAAAAAAAGATGCACTTTTAATGTTGTTTACTGACTTACTTTTAACAGGGGTTTGACCACAAACCGCACCTGGCCTGTCGTCTTCGGTATTGTCTTAATTGTTCCTCAAAGAATGACCCTTTCCTTTACATAGATGAATGTGATTCCTATGTAATGTTATAGTAGTGGTGCTGTTTTCCCCTCTTATGTGTTTGTCAAGCTGCAGTTGCAACAAATAGCACTAAACAAACAATTTCAGGGGGAGGATTTCAAACTCACCAGTTGCACAGGGGTTGGGTGTGCATCCCCCTCAGTTTCTTCAGTGACCACGATTCGTTCTCTCGACTTTCGACACGTAAGGCGACATAAACTGATAAAACGAGAAATGTTTGTCTTCCATTGGGACAGACATGAACGCCCCGGGCGGCGTTCATATCTTGTGGTGCTCAAAATGATGATGCGTTTACGTCACACAAAAAAGTCGTTATTTTACCATTTCATTTCTCACAAGCCAAACGTAGAATTGATGAACTTTTAATCACGTAAACACCATAGATACACATTTTACTTTGTATTTCAAGGGCTGACAAACACTGCGAGCACGCAACTTTGACATTTTAGTGTTAAGATTCTAAATTCCGACACACATATGAATGCACCGTCACGGTGCGCTCAAACCTTACCACGCTATAAAATGTTTGCTCATCAAGATTTTATTTTTTTGCCTTAACTAGATAATAACTCGAGAATGTGTATGGATTCACTTTTATTTGGAGTCGAACCGATCAAGGTTTAACGGTTTATTCCAGTTTTTGTGCAGGATCCCATTTGATTGTGCACGTGTACCTAATGTTGTGGCCGACGAGTGGAGATTGTTACGGCGATGACGTCAAGAGCAAAACTGCAGTGTGCCAAAGCTGCTCGCGGTCTCACAGGGCTGATCGCCGACACAGTCTGTATCAACGGGAGCATCTTTCCTCCCCCACCCCCCCAAAAAAAAACTTCTGCGATCGAGGCGCGCGGGAAGGGAGCGTTTATTGATGAAAAGGAAATTCAAAGTAAGGTGGGTGGAGAAAAAGGAGAGGATGACTAATAAGTCTTTTTTCAATTCAGCTCCGCCGACAGCCGACGAGGAACTCGTCATCACCTCTACTTTTGGGACCCTCCTGTCCGTCGTGTACGTTGTCGGGGTGTCCGGCAACGTGTACACGTTAGTGGTGATGTGTCACTCCATCCGCTTCGCAACGTCCATGTACATCTCCATCATCAACCTGGCTCTGGCGGACTTGCTCTACCTGTCCACGATCCCGTTCGTGGTGTCCACTTACTTTTTGAAGGACTGGTACTTCGGCGACGTGGGCTGCCGCGTCCTGCTCAGCCTCGACCTCCTCACCATGCACGCCAGCATCTTCACCCTCACCGTCATGTGCTCCGAGCGCTACCTGGCCGTCACTAAACCGCTGGACACTGCGCGCCGCTCCAAGAGTTATCGCAAGGCTCTGGCGTGGGGCGTGTGGCTTCTCTCCTCGCTCCTCACCGTACCCATGATGGTCATGGTGGCCCAGACCAGCGTCAAATCGCCGGACGGGAGCGTGAAGAGGATGTGCGCGCCCACATGGGCGCCCCTCGCCTACAAAGTCTACGTGACGGTTCTGTTCGGTACCAGCATCATGGCACCGGGTCTCATTATCGGTTACCTGTATGTCAAGCTCGCGCGCACCTATTTAGAGTCCCAGCGCAACTCGGTCATCAGCAAAGGCGGGAAGCGCTCGCCGAAACAAAAGGTTCTCCTGATGATCTTCACCATCGTCTTGGTGTTCTGGGCGTGTTTCCTGCCCTTTTGGATCTGGCAGCTGCTGCCGTTGTACCACAGCAAGCCGCTGAGCCTGGCCTCCAGGACGCACACCTGCATCAACTACCTGGTGGCCAGTCTCACCTACAGCAACAGTTGCATTAACCCGTTCCTCTACACGCTCCTCACCAAGAACTACAGGGAGTACCTGAAGAACAGACACAAGTACGTACGGCAAGACTCATTCATTCAAATTCCACATCGGCCGATCCGTTCGTCCATTCATTATCCAAAGCGCTTATCCATACCCGGATTGCGGGTGCGCTGGAGCTTATGCAGGCTGTCGGTGTTGCCGGCCAATTGCAGGGCACTCACAGACAACCGGCCTTTTACACTCAAAACACCTTAAGAGTATCCAATTAACCTATCGTGCATGTTTTTAGAATGTGAGAGGAAACCGGAGTACCCGGAGAAAACCCGCGCAGGCATGGGGAGAACATGCTAACTCCACAAAGTAACCCTGGAATTGAACCCGGACCCTATGCACTGTGAGGCAGACGTGTTTACTAGTCATTGAAATGATATTCCATTAATCCATTCCAGGCCCCCCCCCCCCGACCCCTACACCCGGTTAAGGTTGTCAGACCAACTTTGTTACCGTTAATGAAATTGGTAAATTAGAAATAAATGGGAAAAGAATAACTTTCTCCTGAAAATATATTTTTTTCAAATGTCTTCCTTTTCCACAGTTTGTGTCAAATTTGAAAAAGTACCAGCGAATTATTTTTTTCTCTGAAATATTGATGATTCATTATATATCAAGTCAAGTACGACTTTTATTGTCAAATGTGCTGCATACATGCAGCACAGATGAAATTTCCTCCCTCTTAACTCATTCAGTACCAGCCAATTCTAGACCAAGTCTGAAAAGACGTTTAAAAACGTCATTGGGAGTGAATGAGTTAAACAAACAACAAGAGGAGCCGCTGTGGGTGCCCCGCAGTCTGTATTTTGTATTGTTGTTCAAGAAGCAACAAATACATTTTGAAAAGATCTGCGGTTTTGTGTGCACGTCATTCACACCTTCATTCACAAAGTTGTTTTTTTTTCCGTCTCACGATTAACATCATCAACACCAAAAAAACAGGAGCTTCTACAGGTACACGTCATCGTTTAAGCGGCGGCCACCCAGCTTGTATTCGTGCGGCAAGGCCGCGTCCTCCAGCAACCAGTTCGAGTTCACGTCTGAGACGCTCGTCATGGGAACGTTCAAGTGATGCGGAGGGCCGCTTGGAAATGAAGTGGAGGCTTTTCAGGAAGCGCAAAGAGGTAGGTGACAACCCCCTAAATTCGGTTCAGCGCACACAATATTGCTGTGGAATATTTTAGCAGCCCGCACCTACAGCCAAGCAAGATGGCAGCATCCATTTTTGAATAAGCAACCTAAAGATTTAGTAGGTGAGAAGACAGAGTTTCAATGTGACGTTCAATTATGATCATATTACCAAATAGTGAAGCCGAAAACACTAAAGCAATCGAATCGTCATTGGTCTGTCGGGAAATATGCTCAAGAAACGTCCGCAGTTTTTTTTCGCACCTATTTTATTTATACTTCAGTGATCAACAAGAACAAAACTTTGTTATAGTTCAAAAATGCTTTGTTCTGTCCTTACTGAGCCCTTTTTTTTCCTTTCATGTCGCTATGCTGATGTAACATCCTATTTCGGCAGCGAATAACCCGTACACATCCTATTTGAGATGTTCTTTTTGAAAGATCAACTAATGCTTCAAGGCGCCTCATGTTTTATGGAGGGCTGATCTGATTTTTAATGAAAGAACCTTGTTGACTTCATTAACGTGTTATCGGCTCAAAAAGACATCTGTTCTTTCGGGCGCCACAATGCTAGGACACAAAACGGCCCGTTTTCGCGCGGGAGTCATCGAATTTCAAATTTCACACCTGGGTGAAGTATTTTGTGGGTTCGTTAATTCAAGAGGAATCTTATCACTTCACTTTAGATCTGTGAATTTTGCACGCCAGCATATTTGCTGGTCATGCATAGAAACAGGAAGTAGCTAACATTGCGGCTATTTAATTTTTTAAAAAGTGTTCCTTAATTTCTCATGAAATGAATCTAAATTTTAAAAAAAACAAGAGCTCATGAGGCCACCATTTCAATTTGAATAAAATTGAAATAATAGAGGAAATGCCTGGGCAGAGGTATGTGCTCGACTTTTCCCATCAAATTTGATCGCAAAATGGACGGTCGCACCTAATGAACTGGCTTTTGGCTTTTCTGGGAGGGTCTGTTGATGGAGAAAAAAAGGTTCGAGCGGCATTTGCTGATTATTTGCACACAATTGGATGTTGGAAGTTACCAAGGCAACAGTGTGTCTGATTCACACTTTCACGTCTTGTATACGAATACTAGATAAATGACATTTTCAAAAGCCAACGTCCCGGTTACACTTGAACTTTTTTTGAGTGCGCGCACGTCAAGTGGCACAAACTCATGAATTAATTCATTGCAACGCCTTGAGTGCTTTGTGTACAATGAAGGAGCACAGAGGTGGAAACAAAAAAAAACATCCTTTTCTTCGCGAGTATTCTGTCACTTCACACTTTGGAATTTCACATAACAGCAAAAGCTGTCAGAATCGGTTCACAAAATAGAACATCTTGGGTTGAGAGACACCCGCTGAATCTTAAAAGGCGCGTCGCTTAAAAATGTGAATCTTCAAAGACCTTCAAGTGCACAGATAAGCACTCACGGCATAGAAATTAAAGCAACGTCCTGGAATTCTTTTGGGAGGAGATGCCGTACAGGGAACACTTTTTAACTCATTCACTCCCAACGACGTTTTTAAACGTCTTTTCAGACTTGGTTTAGAATTGGCTGGTACTGAATGAGTTAAAAGGAATAAATGTCACAGGGACAAGAGAGACATTCACTGTTCCAAACGAATAGACGCGAGAAAGAAAATGTGCAGTCCTTATTTCCATAACTCGAAATTTTATCATCTTTATTTCATAGTGTGCAAAAATGAATGAATGCCAACTATCATGGTTGATTAACAAAGACAAAAAAAGTACACGGTGGATGCCTTATTCCAATATTTTATTTGGTTAACGTCCCCAAAAAATTGTTCAATAAGTATTGTCCATGTTTTCCGCACCCTCCCCACAAAAATGTAAAAATATTTTAAAACCCGTTGACCTCTTGCAGCAAAAACAAAAGGAAAGCATTACAATCCAAACAACGACATGGAATTAAAAAAGTGTAATTAAAAAAAATTAAACGGTTAAGTTTGGCTTGAACAAAAACACTCGACTTTGCTCAGTGGCATCTTCACTTTTCCGCCGTTGGATACAATCTGCATCGGAAAACACTTCGTCCGTCACATTTTTAAATATGCCGCGGCAAATGCATATCCGACAGTTACAATTTTAATATACATAGGAGCGCGAATCGTGATTCGGCCCGTAAATTAGTCCATTGATCCCAGGGCGAGGTGCGGATGCAGTTCAGTGAGCTTTAATGCAGGAGCTGAGCCAATAAGGGAGCTATGATAGACAGGAACGTGGCTAGAAAGCGTAAGTGCTCCTGGCAAAGAGGAGCTTCCTCTCCTGAGTACTGTTTTCCCATGTCGCTTGTTGTAGCTGCTTGTCAGCTCTTCATTAAATATTAAAATCACACACTGTCTCTCACACACACACACTGTTGATAGCGAGGCAATTGATTGGCATCTTGATGAAGTTCACCTCGAATGATCAAGGACTGATACGGAAAAACGTGTGCAGAATCAAAACATCCTGAACGAATCTGAATTGGATTTTTTTTTTAAAAAGTCCAATGAAAGGAATTTAAATACCTCAGTAGAGATGGTGGAAATTGATTTTTTTTTTGCAGTGGCACACTCAAAAAGCCTGTTAACAAGGCAGACTGTACAATAAGATCAAAGGACCTGCAACAAATTCATTCTTCTTCCCTCTCATCCATCTTCTTCACCGCTTGCATTCTCCAGGGCTTGACTGAGACGGATGACCGTGATGCCCCCCCCCCTCCCCCCCAACTACCCCCACACCCCACCCCATCGCCCATGGCTACCTCAAGGCAAAGCAGGGTCGGCGATGGCTTGTGTCGGGTCGCACGTAAAGGACACCGTGATGGCGTATCGGGTACCCCAAGTCACCTTCTCCACACGGTGGAGGTTCTCAGAGCCGGAGGAAAAATAAGACACTCGACCTGGGGCAAGGCGAATGATGGGCGGGTGGGAGGGGAGAAAGATAGAGAGAGAAAAATACAATGGGGTAAAAATATTTTTAAATTTGACAGTTTAGGTTAATGGCTTTATTATTATTATGATTTTTTTTTTTAATGGATGCAGCGGGGATATTCGTAACCATATTCAAAATCGAACAGAGGCTACGCCGCCGTTTGAATTGGGACCAATCTCGGGTTCACAAAATATCAAAAGTGGATGGAAATAGATGGGATTGACGCTTTTAACACACACACATGCATACACACAAAAAAATTTGTCATGAATCACAATATATGACAAAAGTAGATTGGATAAAACACATTCGAATGATTGTGAAGTCGACTCGTCAGTCTGCGCAAATCTTTTGCCATGTTGGCACGACTTCATTTTGACTTTTGCATCCAATTCATTATTGTTTATCATTAAAAATATATATTTGTAAAATTCTTTGAACTTGACTTTGGGGGGAGGGGGGCAAAAAAAAAAAATCCAGAATTTGCCTGAACTTCCTGTGCAACCCTTGTAACTATTGTTCCAAAAAAGGCCATGCGCATTTTCACTGGAGCTACACAAAAGGCAGCAACAAACAGCTAAAAAAAAAAAAAAGTTACCAGTAACTTGGCTGGCTATTCATTTGCTATGGCTGCCTGTTTTTTTTTTATTTTATTTTGATGAGCATGGTCAGGTTTGCATCCTTTATGGGAGACGTCTTTGCTTGAGCGAACGTGTCGATGACCTATTGCCATTTATCCGTCAATCTTATATTTTTTTCCCCCCCTGACAAAGGAAAATCTTCCAGTGTTGCAGTTGTCTTCTGTGTGCAGCGACGAATGACTTAGGAGATTTAAAACAACATCCGCTTGATTTGAATTGCAACTTTTTTGGGTGAATCTGAACTAATAAACCCGTTTGTGGCAATTGCAGTTATTGGAGTCCTTGTCTTGTTTGCACACTCACTCCGAGGTACGGCTTATTAATATTTTCCTAATTCTATTCGTAGTGAGGATAACTTTCTTCGAAATGAATGAAAGCGTCGTGTCAAATCAGTGACAAAAATATCGATTTTGCCTAATGTGCGCTGAGAGCCAATTAGTTTAATGCTTGATGAAAAGGAGGCTCAATTAGCTGCAAAGAGCACCACAATAGAATAATCTCTGTGAGAAAAATAAATACAAACAATTGGCAGATACAGTGTATTCCGTTTCGAAGATTAGTGCCGACAATGGCGAGCAATTGTCAAGGGGATCATATCAACATTCTGTCCAAACTTTGTTTATTGGAATGTCACGTTCCAAAGGCTTTAAGCACACTCTATAGAAAATCCGGAATAATTGCGTGATCTGCACGCAAAGCCCAAATCCAACGCGCAGCTCTCTCGGATGTGCCTTGAATTCAAACGAAAGAAACAATTCTTTTTTTTTTTCCCTTTCTTTTTTTTGGCGCCCAGAATGAAATTAGGACCCCATACAATGTTTTAGAGATAACAATCTATTCAATCACATCGCACGTTCCCATCCCAGATGTCAGGTGTGCCTCCACTTAAGCGTTGAGAGTTGACTCAGCAAGAAGAAATTAATTTTTAATGGCTTGGCTTGGCTTCAATGGCTTTGCTGCTTCAGTGTCCCACAATATTTGGGTAAGGATATTAGTTCGGGGCCATTGGAAGTGTAGTGGTTCACAAAGATGACCTTCAATTCAGTTCACGTGGGATCAATTTAGCCTCGGCATCCCATTCACTCATTTTGATGGAGGATGCGGTGTACACCTTTCACCTTGAATCAGCCAGAATAGTTTCCAGCCTCTGGTATTATCCGTAACGGGAGATGCAGGACAGAATATATGACCAGAGACATTTGCAAGCATATTCACACTTAATGATATGCGAAAATTAACTTCATTAAAAAAAAAAAACTCAATAGACCTAAGCACTTGCCAGGAAGAAAAAAAAGTGACTTCAAGCTATTCCACTTGACCCGTACTTTGCGTTTGGCCTCCGAGCAGTCCAATTGACATGGTCGGCGATTGAAACAATCGATAAGCTATTTTGCCGTGATTGGTGCCTTTTGGTTGACGTCTCTCGGCAGACGGGAAACGATGTACAAACATGAAGCAATCAATGCAATGGCTCCTCTCAGCAGTTCGAGGAAGAAATGGCCCAGCGTGAGGGTGGCCCAGATGTTCTATGGAGAGATCTTTTTCTCGGGGGTCTTTCATAGTTGTTATCTGGCGTGTCGCAGCACAGCAGCCGCCACGTGTGTACATTTCATTGTACAGTTAGCAAAATGGGAAAACGGGCTATTCTATTTTCAAGGTCCTCCGAGCGCTTTTCACTCCGATTCTTTATTGACCAACTGATGATGTGGCATCAGGAGCGACTGACTGGCTGTTCAGTATTTTCAAATCAATGTATGTACCCATCGCAATCCCCTCGCATGCCTATTAACTCATTCACCCCCAAAGACGTTTTTAAACGTCTTTTCAGACTTGGTCCAGAATTGGCTGGTACTGAATGAGTTAAGATGCCATTTCTGAAAGCATGTAGATGCTTGCATGGTTTTGGAATCATGCTTCGTCAGAAATTTGCCTCAATGTCATTATTTGACACACAACCAAAAGTAATGGTCTGTTTAACCCTGGAGAACCCAAGAACCATTTTTTTTTCCTTTGGAAAATGATGAATTTTACATTACATGACTGCTATATGTTCACTGAACACCAAAATATATGTTTATGCAAATATTTAATGCTTTAATTTAGGATGAGGGCCAAATTTGACCCTTTGGGATTTAAGGGTAGCATTTGAGTAGCAGGATTTATAGGGGCCAAATTTGACCAAGTGGGTTCTCCAGGGTTAAAAAAAAAAAAAACATGCTGCAAAGTAATTCCAATAAATGTGGCATTGAAATCGTTATCTCATAATCTTTGCGAGGGAATGCAAACTTGTTGTTTTTTTTCCATTCTATGTCCCATCAGGGGCTCCGTAATTTTCCCACATACCAAAGTTGGACGGCGAGTCATTCGGATAATTTCCTCTCCATTTGGGAAACTTTCTTGAAAAAACCCAACTCATGCCCGCCCCCCAACACTCGTTAGCTTGAACACGAAGCACTTCTTTCCCCCATGGGGCTTACATGTCATTATTAGTCTTAATCTTACTTTTTTTTTTTGCCTTCTCCCGCAAGCCTGATTGTTGCCTTGGAGTTTTGATTAAATCTTAGTCATACCAAAGAGACATGATTTATCTCTTGGGGGGGGGGGGGGGACTAATCACCCGTTCGAATCAACCTCCTGCAAAGTCAAAGCAACATGACGGTCGACCGCGAAGCATCATCAATGAGGTGAAGTTGTGATTTAGGGGCGGGGGGGTGATAAATGAAGAGCTAGGCTCCCGATGCTTAATGTGCGGGAGGCGTTTTGTGATGTCTCGAAATAAAAGCGTCAGACAAAAGGCACTGGATTATTTGACAACTTCTTTCGTTTGTTTAACTCTGCGGAGAAATCAAAAGCAGGCAAGAGGATTTTTAAAGAGACGGGAGTCTTTTTTTTTTTTGTTTGTTTGTTTGTTTGTATGAACTATCTCTCCTGTTCTACACCAAGTATGTGTCGCAAGGTTTGGGATTGGCGTGTCCTAGTTCTTTTTTTAGTATTCTCACCTCATTGATGAAAGTTACGACAGTGTCATGTCATCATAATTCTTCAATTTGGGAAACGAGCAACAAAATGTCTCCTTTAGCATGCTCAAAAATTGACTCATTCTCTCCAAAGAATCCCTTTTGGGTTTTTTTTTTGAGGGGGGGGGACACTTTAGGGCCACATATTCTGAAACCGAGGAGGTCCGGGAAATATTTTGGCAAAAAAAAAAAAAGAATTTATGACATCGAGGTACCATTAAACATTTGATTTGTAAGACTCAAAATGAGGAATTTGTAACACTTTCCACCGCAGAGGCAACCGTCTTAAATAACAATTTGAGCGAGTAAAACTTTCATGTGCGTTTGTCAAGCACCACTTGCGTGCTTCATTCATCCTTACTCATAGATGCTTTTTACTCTTGACCTGCTGCCCAAAGATGCACACAGCTCCCGTTTCTAATCTTCGAAGCATGAAGGGTACCTTTTCAACTTTATTCACTCAATCAAGCGATTCAAACGTAAAACCTGGTGAACCACAGTTTGGTTTTATAGCCAATGAAGACCGGCTTCAAGGGGATCAAATGATGGACCGGGAAAGAGACAATTCCTCCGGGTAGCGCTGATGTCTCAAGTGTTGCTTGATACAAAAAAAAGCTACCTTCAGACACGTTATCCTTCCCGGAGGGAATGAGCAGTAAAGCTTTCAAACGACAATGGAGGGGAGAAGAAATAAATAGACCGGGTTGAAATTAACTCATAGCTATTGGTACAATTGATGGGGCCATACCCGTGGCAAGGTGACATTTTCGGAAAACTTTTTCAAAGGGGGGGCTCTAGTTTGGAAATGGACTCCGACGTTACCCGAACAGTGTGAAAAACCTTTTATCACTAATTCATTCATGATGAAAGTAAACCGGATATATTTCAAGGGGGTTGAAGTGGACTCCAGAAACTCAAAAGAAGTGGTTAGGGCTTGGGTGCATAGTGGATTCTTTTTTTTCCCCCCCGTTAATTCTGAAAAGTAAATAATGTCATGCAGACGTGATATTTACCCGCCTTTGGTTCCACTGTCTTATTGCCATTTTGGTCCATGAAGACAAATCGTCCTCCATTGAAGTCTGAGCCATAGTCAGAAAGGTACAGGAGGGATGTGTAGTCAAATGAGCCATAGGTGACCTGGAAAGGGGGGGGGGGGGGGGGTGAAAACAAATTAGTTACACAATCTGAACAATTAGGAGCAAAATACCGCAATATAGGGGCCGTCTGGAGCCCTGGACAGGCGCGATTAACCGAGTTTCACGTTACTGTTTATCTTTTATTGCTCGGTACCAAGTGCAGATTTGAATTCTGTCAAAATACAATTTGTGCGGTGACACAAAAGGAAATTTGCTATCAGAAATGTCAAAGTCCATTAACATTTTCACGAGGGTGGGGGGGAGCCAATACTACCATGAATCAGAACTGTCTAGTTAAAAAAAAAATGTTCTTCATAGTATGGTACTTTATTGTTTAGTTTACTTTATTGTTTAGTTGAGTTTTTTTAATACATAAAGTAAGTGAACCTGCGCAGCTTTGAGAAGTAATTGCAAAGGTATTTGTTCTGGGAAATAAATTTGACAAATTAGAATCAGGTCTATAAATAGCGGGGCACAGTCCGGTTTATGATAGCAGAGGAAGTGGGGATGGGGGGGGGGGGGGGCAACTCCTCTAGCAAGTGTGCTTGCGGGTCATAAGGAATGTCTAAATGATCGATCGAGAAATACCTTATCAATGTGCGGGTGCCAGTACTCGTCATGTTGGGTCTTTGCTATTGTTGAGTTGATCCTGGAGAAGAAGGTGGGCTTGGTGAGGTACATCAGGGTTTGGTCTAACCCAAACGTCTCTGCAATAACTGTTTGGATTCGCTTGCGAACATCTCTGAGGATGAAAATAAAGATGACATATGTTAAGGCGGCGCGGGCAAAGCTTGGTGTCTACAGTTTAGCATGTAAAGGCTTCATGAGAAGTAATAACGCTTATAGTCTGATAAGTTTATCACCTCTCCTGTAATTTAAACTGAGTGATACGTTCCCCAAAAATACATCAAACTCGTTACAATTAGTGTTTGCAACGTTCCAGCGTGAATAAGCCATGACACCAACGTCTCATGGCAACGGGACGAAAGGGGGGCGAGGGTGGGGGAGTGGTGAAGTGAGGCTATGTTCTAATGTTGCTCACAGCTTGAACACTGGAAATTCAACCTGTAAGACGATCAATTAGTTCTTTTTCTTTCTGCTTGCCGACATTCGTTGTGCTCGCCTTTGTCAAAGGAATTATTCACGTCGACTTGATGAACTGATTAAACTATAATAAATTAGCCAGTGTCGCGGTCAAACAAAAGACCGCTTTCTTTCAAATGACGGCTGAATGTTTCAACCTGTAAAGTAGGAAATCCTCTTGTGTGAACACGTCTTGGATCTGTTCCCCAAAATATCTGGAATCAAAGGGAATAGCATATGAGCAAAATTGATAAATACATGGAGAAAAAAAACCCCACCCTTGGTAAACGTTACATATTTCGCAAGACGTTCCAGCAGCGTAATACAAGGGGGAAAAAAACCCCACTAGCAACAGAATCTTACGACAGCAAGAGTGTCCCCACCTGTAAATGTTGACAAACTGTGGCCCCATTGACAACGCTCCCGAGTGCAGGTCCAAGATAGACGCCTGAAAAGTCAAAACCAAACAACAGTGAGCACTGGAAATTTTCAGCAGATGCATGGCACAGTCAAAAATTGTCTCCTCTGCCCTTTACCACTTAATGTCAACTCCATAAAGACTTTGGTGGACTTTGGAAATAATCCAGAAATGCTGAATGTCGCGAAAACGGCAAAGAAAAACTTGAATGGACAGACTTGGGTCAAATCGTATTCTGCAAGCGGGTTACGTGCAATTTCAAAATGTCTTCTGAGAAAATCATTCAAGCGATGAGAGACACATTAAAAAAAATTAATAGAGTGTCGACTGCGCAATAATTAAAGTTTATCCGAGCTTTATTGGGCAATATACTCACGCCTCCCTCGGATCCAGCCAGCTGAAGACCCCTCTCAGCCAGCCTGAGTCAAAGACAGTCATAAAAGTGATTCACTTGCCCCATCAAGGAAGCGAAAGTAAATGGCAAGAAAAATAAAAACAACTTGAGAAAAAGAAGCCAGACAGATTGTTTTCTCTGACGGTATTCACCTCTTGAGGACCTGAGCTTCCTCCCGGGTGACCACGCCGTCCGCGACAGCACGCCCGCACTTCTGAGGGGTGCATCCTGATCGAGGAGAAAAACACAAAGAGGAAGTGGAAAATAATTGGAGCTTAATGACGTGCTATAAATCTCCCACAAAAACTGATGGACAGAAAAGAAAACCTTGGCTTGCTATGGATACAAAAGTGCAGCAGGCACCAACAAATAATTCAGAAAGTCAAATATTTTGCACCAAAAGGCATCTTATATTTCATAGTTGATGTCACTGAGGGTTGACTCCTCTTAGAATGACCAGCAGACGCATGAGGTGCAGGAAAACATGTCATTCATAAAATTATAATACCAATGCTGCACATGAGGGAGGCGGAGGAGGCTTAAGTGGGAGTTTTGCGTTCCAGTTATTCAAGGTTAATTTTGGAACGGGGCGAAGCCAAGGTGAGAAGACATCTCCTGGTAAGTCAATGACAACACCAGAGCAGGTGTCCAAGTGAAACAGCTGCAAAATTAGACAGAGTGTGAAAGACAGTTGGTGGCTTTTTTTAAAACATTTGTTAATCATACTTCGGACATAGACCATCGAACCAAGGTAGGGCGACATCAGTACTGCGGGGAAAGTCAATGGTTGTCACTTTAAGAAAGCTGCTGCCCTCTAGTGGACAAATGATTCAACAGCATTCCCAAAATGATCTTGTTTTATTTTTATTCTTAGGCTGTTGTCAGAAAACACAGGCCATTTTGGCACATATCGTCTTGGCAAAAGGCTATTCGATTCGTGTCTGCAGCGACACGTCGCTGTTTGTTGTGTTATTTAGTTTGTGCTTGGATGGGTAAGGCATTGGACAATCACATATTTTTACAAAGTGCAATTCAAATGTCAGAGTCGTAATCAGTTTAACTTCATTCCATTCCAGTCCTGGCTCACAGTGCTCCAGTGATGTCAAAGCGAAAGCCTCACCTGGGTAGCGTTTGTAGTTCTCATAGTCTTCTGAGCACTGAATGAAGTAGACTCTGGGCTCGGGAGACACGTTTTCATGCTGGCTGACCAATGTTTCTGTTATGTCACGATCCAAAGTGACATAAAGCCAAGTAGCTGACCCACACATACATAGGATAACCAGCAACACAGTGGTTAACGCTCTGGAAGTCCACCAGGCTGTGCCCTGCCGCAGTGCATTACCCCTGATGAAGGGGGAATCAGAAATCAGACATAAAGCCATTGAAGTAACGGTTTTTAAACTTTAAACATTTAATGTCCAATTTGGAATTCACCTTTTGTGTGTGATATTTTGTATCAATGTTGATACAAATATGACGGTATTTTGTATCAATGTTGATACAAAATACCGTCATATTTTGCATTTATTGTAAAATTGTTACATTGTACTCTTTTAAGTAATCGAACGAGGCATTTTATGAGGGGGAAACATTTTAGATTTTAATACTGTATTTGCTACCTAAAAAAGCAACGAGAATACGTTTTAAAATATCAGAGCCGTGTATCGTTCATCAGTCAGCATGACAAGGTGTGTTAAAACGTCTCTTGTGCGTAATTGACTTTTTTAAAATAAAAAAAGTTACACTGGACATTACGAGGTCATTCAACTCGGTGTTTACGTTTCAGACTTCGTCTGGAAAGAAGTCTCTTTCACCGTTTACTCATGCCGAAATCAATTGACTGGCTCACCTTTTGATTTTCCTCCCGATCTCTGTTGAATTCAAGCCTTTCGCATTTCGCTGTCGTACCGGCGCCATTAAAATCCTCGCCTGCCGTGCAGCTTTCTCAAAACGCAGTCATACACGCTTATAGTCGTTGTCTGCTAAACTATATTACACACAACAGACCGCGCCACGAGCAACCAAATATATTTTTTATTTATTTCCGGGTTAGCACGTGTTCGACATCATGATTGGCCAGAATAAAGAGAAAGCGACTGTTTCATTGGACAATGCGTGGCCCGGATGAAATGCGCGTCACAGATTCATGCGGATGTGTTGCAACTCAATACAGTTTATAGTTCTTTATCAGATATGCTGTGTCTAACAGTAAAACTTGACATACTTATCCCTGCTTACGTGCGTACTACGGAGCTTAAGGTGATTTGTCCAGACTAGCATACTTTAGCAATCGCTCTGGTAAGTGATCATTCACAAACGCTACAAAACACCAAACCTTCAGTTGATGTTGTTGTTTTTAAATAGATACAGTAGTACCAACATCGCTGCACGAATCAGCATGAATAATCCACCATGGCTGAACGGGAAGAAAGTTATTCACTTGGATCTGAAAGGTGCCCCTCCGAAAGTGGAATACATTTACCAGGTAATATACCCCATGCGATAATGTGCTCTGTGTAACACCGTTATTAGATTTGCCCTTTCATCTCATCCTGCAGTTGATAGAATGCTTCTCTCGGCTGGGTGCCGATGGCCTGCTCGTGGAATATGAGGATATGTTTCCATATGAGGGAGAGCTGAAGCTACTGCAGGCCACATCACAACCTGCATACAGGTTCGACTGGATGAATCAAATTTTTTGATCTGAATGTATTTTACTTGAAAATTTCCTCAGTATTACTGTGGTTGGCTCGCTGTCTTTTTAGCCGTGATCAGATATTAGCCATACAGAAAGTTGCCAAATCTAAGGACATGGAGATCATACCACTTGTGCAGACCTTTGGCCATTTGGAGGTATGGCTGACATTGTATTGTTGTAATACGGATTGTACATAATTTGCTTCAGAGTCCATGTTTTTCTCCATGCGGTAGTTTGTGTTGAAGCATCGGCCCATGTGGAGCCTGAGAGAAGTGTCAAACTGCGTGGGCACCCTCAATCCCCATAAGGAAGAAGGATGTAAGCTTGTGATGGAGATGCTGAGGCAGGTGGTGGAGCTGCATCCAGATCTAAACACACTACATATCGGTGCGGACGAGGTAATGTAAACAACACGTCACTTGTTCTTCGTTTTTGTCAATGATCTCATGGTCATACCTTTAATTTAAGGTGTACATGTTGGGTGAGGGGGAGCTGTCAAAACTGTGGTTGGCTTCATCTGGATGCACCGTGGAACAACTTTTCTTAAATCACGTTGCATCCGTTGTAAAATCCATCAAGAAAGAATGGCCTCATATGAGCATCATCATGTGGGATGATATGATGAGGGGTATGAGTAAGGACACGTTGAAAGGTTAGTAGGAATTTGCACCTGCATGTTGACATTCTTTTACTTATAAAAAAATCATAATGCCAGAATATTATTAAGTATCTTTACAGTGATTTTTCCTTCTCACTACTTGAGTGAAGAAAAAAATCACCTAGAGTATATATTTATTGTATCAAATCTTAAAGTAGGAAAAAAAAAGAATGTTTCACAAATCTCAATCTGTTTTTTGCTATCCTCGATACAGCTAGTGGCATTGTCGGACTAGTCCAACCAATGCTGTGGGATTACACCCCAAATCTGGATGTGGACAAAACGGGTATGAATTGTAATCTTGCTATTTTATATCTCAACAATATTGCTCTTGTGATTAATTTTTTTAGTCCTTCAGAACATGATGTTTCTTTCTCAATGATGGATCTACAATTTTCTTGATTAGTATCGTTACTGGAGAAGTACTACAGTGCCGGTATGCAAGACATGTGGGCAGCCAGTTCCTTCAAAGGTTCCACCAGTGTTTACACCAACGTACCCAGCACACAGAGACATGTCGATAACCATTTGCAATGGTTAAAAGTGGTTGGATCTGTGTCCCCCGGCTTAAACATTAGGGGTATTGCCATCACAGGCTGGCAAAGGTGAGACACACATGACATTTATGGCAGTAGGACCTCACGGCACAAAAATGCACTCGTGTTTTCTGAATGTCAGGTATGACCACTTCTCGGTGTTGTGTGAGCTCATGCCTGTGGGTCTTCCGTCACTCGCGGCATGTCTCCAAACACTCATCCATGGCCAGTTTAGTCCCGAGGCTAAAAACAAAGTGTCTGAAATGTTGGGTGTCTCCTCCGTGGAGGTAGAGACCATGGCAAGGTGAGGCCTCGAATTTTTGTTTCTCATCAAATGCATTTATGTCGATTGCGATTTCACTTTTGGTCTCATGTTGTGTTTTTAGTGCATTGGATAATGCCACCCTGTTCCCAGGAAGGAAACTAGCGGAGTCGATTGTGGAACTGGATTCGATTTTATGCAATGAGGATATAAGGTCTTTCGAAAATAACATGTGAGTTGATTGGGAAGGGACGTGGGCGGCGCAGGATACGAGCGATTGACACGTCTGCCTCACAGTTCTGAAGTCCGAGACTTTCTGTGCCTTCAAAGTGTAAACGTCAAAAAGACTGCAAGGCAGTAATTCAATCTCTCACCAGATTCTTTGTGAAATATTTTTCTCTTTACACGGTTTAACCTTTAGAATTGTAGGTACGTCGACACCAAATCCGGTTTAAAAATCTTCCCAGTCAAATGGAAGCCGCCATGCACAAGGACTCTTGTCAACTTAACATTTGCTTTTCCCGTGTGCTTTTCTAGAAACCATCAATGTCGTAATTTAACAAATCTTTACTTGAATCAAGAGACAACTGAAGTCTGTATGTAACCCCAGATACGTACGCGGCTGGTTCAGTCCCTACCACAGATCAAGAAGGATGGCAAACCCTTTCATCACCGGGCAGATTCAGAGTCAAGCATCCATGTGAGCAAACGTGTCACGTTACACGTTTGAAATGTGTTCCGATCACTAATCGTGTTTGATTTTGACTCCTAAAGGTATTTGGCTCTGTTGCAACAGAAGGCGGATGTTGTAAGAGAGGAGATGCGTCATCTTTATCCAGATTCCACAGCTCAAGAA
Organism: Hippocampus zosterae; assembly: GCF_025434085.1. Taxonomy (NCBI): domain Eukaryota; kingdom Metazoa; phylum Chordata; class Actinopteri; order Syngnathiformes; family Syngnathidae; genus Hippocampus; species Hippocampus zosterae. The sequence continues at coordinate 6,588,944 of NC_067457.1, forward strand.
TGGATAGATGAACACGTCAGCCCAGTGACGGCTCCGCTTTGGAGGATTTTAGATGAAATCGCCGCATGCGCAACAGAGATAGTTCCATAAAATTATTTTCTGTCCGATGGCTGGTTTTTTTTTTTGTACATGATGTACATTTTAATAACGACAATATACAAGCACAGTTGTTTTTTGTTGTTGTTTTTTTTAAATACAAAACACAAGTCCACAAAGCGTAAATATAAAAAATGTTAACACAAATCTAATCCAATAGTAGAAAAAAAAATATAAAGATTTTCAAGTGGCCGTAAGTAACTTGTTTGGATTTCAATCCCATCCTGATTCAGAATAAACTGGTGGACAAAAATACACAACATCTTTGGTTCACTAAAGACCAGCCGCAGTCAGGCTAAATTCAAATTTCAATTTACTTTTGGCGACTACTACTCGTATAAGAAGTCATCCTGATTGACAGGTGTGTGTCTCTGTGTGCAAACAACCAAAATGTGTGTGGTCCAATAAACTGCAAAGAGCCCTTTCAGTTTCATGATGCATACCAGTGTTCAGTAGGAAGGCACAGTAAATCGGTAATTTGGGGTACTTTCTTATCGTAATTGGATCATTACACCGTTTCTGAATGAAAAGGTGAAAAAAGTCGGCATATTTCCAAACTACAATACGGTAAAATATTTTTTTCCCGAAAAGCCCCCGACTGAAATTCTGCATATTGAAAAAAACCCATGCATGTCCATAAGATTTGTAACTGGGCACACCATGCCATGAAAGAATATTACTAATCCCAGCCACTATTGCGCTTTAGCAGTGGCACCATCCCAAAATGTAATCTAAAAAAAAAAAGGATGTCATGTAGAAATCAACGTTTTTCTTCTTCACCCTCGGAATCACTGCTGTCATCTAAAAAATCAGATACCTCTTCTGCGTGTGCGGTCATTTCTCTCTGCTCTCGCCGCTCCTCCAATCCCAAAAAGCGCTTGAGCAATGCAGCGATAGCCTCCACGTCGCTGATGAGTATCACATAGGGAAAAGAGTAGAGCATTAAATTAGATCTTCTCGTACTTTGATGCAACTTTACACAATTGTTTATCATAACAACAACATACTTGCATTGATTGTGTTAAATCAAGATCCTAACACTTTATCTTAGAGGTTACTTGTCTATTGTTTGTCATTGACGAGTAGCCGCTCTTGGGTGTACTCCGCCTCTTACCCAATATGTATGACCTGACGGGTGTTCAATGTAAGAGGTATAATGTATGAGAGTGTTTCAAGTAAGGACCTACCTTCGCCCCCCAATTGTGGCACTCTGAGTCAGTGGGTAGGAGAAACCCGTAGCCAGACGCAACATCACGAGGTAGCCTTTCCCCAAATATCGGACCTTTTCTTCTTGGACGCAGACATCATGTAGGTGCCTCAAGTCCAAAACAACTTGAAAATAGAGAAAAGAAAAATATTTACTTTGGATTTGTATTTGTGCACTCCCAAGTGGATAACTAATCTGCTGTTACTAACCTTTCTCTTGCCCCCTTTTGCATAACGTCAGAATTAAAGCGTACAAGCTAATGGTCTTGAGTTGAATCACATTGTTAGTTTTGTCAAACATCGCCTCCTCCCATTCTTCCATGTTCTGAATGGCCACAAATAGACAGCCGGTGACATAGAAAAGCTTCCACACGATGCTATCTGTGTAGAAAACAAGTAAAATAAAGCATAAGTCAAATATTTAAATACTGTATCTGTCAGGCAATGCTGTAAAACTGAGGTTGCAAACCGGAGCTGTAGTAGGCAGCCGCCAACCCAATGGATGCCATACCTGAAGAAAAAGGAGGCATGATTAGAATTATGCTATTTTTTTACTGACAAAACATTGATTTCACATCACCATACAAATATGAAAAATATGTACCGATACAAAGAGACCAGGAACGGATGCCAGGGCTTCTCTTCAGGTGCAGCATTGTAGAGCTGTGCTCCTCTACTGCCATGTATCCCATCTAAACATAGAGCACGAGAGTTTCACCACGATACAGTATATTGTTGCTAAAATTCATAAGACAGATTTTACATTATTTTACAATGTACCGTACATACTTTGTTATTCTGACAATACGTGTACATAAATGCAGTAAGCATAATGCAAAAAAGCAGACTACAGTACTATCACATCCATGCAGACAGGTTTTTAGTAAGTCAACAAGATGCTGCGGCCTCAAAAATGCCGGATAGCTTACCTTATATAAATCGATATAGGTGGCCTTTCTACAAATATTTTAAAAAGAAGTGTGATTTTGCGGGTGATGAATATATAAGGAAGTTCGACTCGTGTTTTTGTGGCCGACACTTTCTTCCTGGATGGGGGTGTAGGCTGATTGGATGGATTCGCTTCCGCTGGAATTAAAAATAAAAGCGATACGAAGTAAATTGCACACAACTTCATAAATATAGAAAATAAAAAACTAGAAAACCATGGTTTATTGGGATCATTATTTCAATACTGTAATGGTGTACGGATAATATTTTATAAACAAAGTATTTTTTATGTGGTACTGTATCTCGTTTTCACACTTCCGGGCCGGGCTATGCGTTGTGCGCATGCGCTACTGTTGTGTACTGTACACTTCACCGGGTACGACAATGGAGTTGAATGTTCATAGATATGAATGGATTGGGATTGACAAACGCCGATTCATTTAAAACAGTTATGAAATAACGTCCTCGAACTACGTGGGGAGTCTCGGCGATCGCTCATATACGGATTTTTCCCCTCAAATTCTAGTAGTAGCAGCATTCAGTCACAGTGCTTGAGGATTTGTTGAGCTCCCCTCCTTTTCTATTGCTGCAGCTGGACCTTGTGCAATGGTGCTATGCGTCTCTTCATTTTTTTCTGGCGCTTTTGCTTTTGCTTTTAACAGAGTCTGAACCCGAGCTTTGCCATATATACACCACCAGGTGAGTTTCTTAAATCTCACTTTACTCTCCTCCAGTCGTTCTCTTAAATTACACACACAGTGATAAGTCTGCGTTGTATTTGAAGGTTATGCGAGACTGAAACTACTGTGCAGTATTTGGTTTTGAGGGCTTTCTTTGTAGCGCGTATGCAACTCTAATTCATTTAACAAATTAATTTCGGCATACTTCTGCAGTGCTTGTGATAAGCAGGCTGCTTGTGATAGAATGTTGGCCAGGTCTGAGGAGGGTGGAGTCAAGTTAAACAAAAACACTGTGGTCATTCCTCATAATAAACATGCATTTTTTTTCACGGAGTATTCCACGTGGGAATGATTAGAAAATGCTGCCGTCTGAATTCACCACTCTCTACTGACAGATAACTGATTAACAAAATGTCTGAGGTCAGCATCGGGAGGCGCAAGGAAAAGTGTGAAAACTGCACCAAGCAGGTGATTTCTCCCGGATTTTTTTTCTACATTTACAAGCTTTTATCATGCAATTCTAAATCTTGATTGATTGCTCGACACACAGTGTAGCAAGAAACAGAGTGATGGTGAAATTAGCTCACACCAAGAGGGAGAGCAAGTCAACGGACAGGTAAAGTCTTATTTCTAAGTAGTTCAATTGAAAACACCCTGGGTTGTTGATGATGACTTCAAATTTTTTTTTCCTTTGTTCCATCAGGAGAATGAGGGATCACAGTTGTTGCTGAGTGCTTGTCTATCCTGCGATGGCTGTCTGTCTGAGGAGGAGAGCCTGAAAATATCTCAACAGAACTTGGAGGAGATGGAGCGGGTTTTGGCTCTTAACAAGGTACACTCCAAATATTCGTACCTATATCAGCGTTTGCATTTTTTGTGCACTTTTTGAAATAAATTTCTCTTTCCTTGTCAGAAGTGTGACGTGACAAAGCACAGGGTTCTGGTGGCATCAGTTTGTCCACAATCGCTGCCGTTTTTCGCCATCAAGTTTGGCGTGGATATCGTTGAGGCCGCCGGTAAACTTTGCGGTTTTCTCAAAAGCCTGGGTGAGCTAACTACCAACTAGACATTTGCAAGGACACGTACATGATGAAGATATTCAAATTTTATGGAGAAATACTGTGCATATCACTTACCTTGTTTTTGTATAATATTCCTTTAGCATAGCTCCATCTAGTGGATGCATAAGGCAACCGCAGCCACTATTGAAGCTTCTATTCTATGTGCCTTATAATGCGGTGCGCTTATCTATGAACACGGTTTTTAAAAAGGTTGTTCATTTTAGCTAACTCGTCTCTCCCTTGTATCCCCTTCTTCCTCAATTATTCTTTTCTCCACGCAGGAGTGCAGTTTGTGTTTGATACTACTCTGGCAGCAGGCTTTAGCATCATAGAGAGTCAAAAGGAGTTTATTCAGAGGTATCGCAGGAAGCACCACGACTCCCACGCACTGCCCATGTTCACCTCCTCCTGCCCTGGTAAAACTCTTCTCCACCTCCATTCATGGTCTACAGTGAACCCTGACTATTCAAATACAGTAATTTGATTTTGATTTGTTTTTACTCTCTCCGGCTGCGAGTTCTTATGCATCTGCAATATACAGGCGCACCAAAACTAAATTGAACGTCTTGGGGGAAATTATTTCTTATTTTTTACTGCTATGGTGGTTCAATTAAAACGCTGATACAGATGAAAATATTGCTTTTTTAAAATCATTTTTTATATTTATAGCTTTCAACAAGTGGGGGGAAATGAAATACCCAGTCAAAAGCAATTTGATGTTATATAAGAAACTATCAAAATTATTTTAATTTTAATTTTTATAAAAGAAACTATCAAAATTATTTTAATTTTAATTTTACAAAAAAAAAAAGAATAAGTATTTTCCTGCGTTTAAAATGAATCTGTGTGATAAACAAATGTCACTTCTCCAATTAAACTATTGACGCCAACATTTCTACAGGATTCAAATTAATTGCGATGTAACTTTTTTTTTAGCGAGACAGATAAGAGTGCAGTGCTGGTGGGGATAGATAGAGAGAGCCTGTCTTTCACCACTCCCTTCTTCAGCATCAAGGAGAATAAGCGCTTTGGAGCATTCATTCCCTTGTTTAACGTTAGACAGGTTAAGTCGGAGCATTTGGAATGGAGCTGCGCGCTTGTACTGAAACCACTTTATAAAATAACAAATAAAATCTTCATGACTTTGGCGTTGTGCCCTTTTGCACTGAACTACAGGATGGATTCGCTATTCGGAGCGTATCCTCGGGAGTTTGGTCACACCTCACATCTGCACAGCAAGGTCTCCGCAGCAAATTATGGGCTGTCTCGTCAAAGACTACTTCTCTAAGCAGCAGGTGAATGAATGAGTGCAATGATAATAATATGAGGACAAAATAATTGAATCTGACGAAATCGCTCCCTATGTGCCAACAGAAGCTAAATGCGGATAAAGTGTACCATATGGTGGTGGCTCCCTGCTTTGACAAAAAACTGGAGGCTGTCCGAGAAGAGTTTTACAACAGTCTGCTGGAGAGCAGGGATGTGGACTGTGTCCTCACCTCAGGTTTTGATACCTCCTTATCTGTTACGCAGGCCGGCGCGAGCCAAATAAAACACCAGTTACTGTTACAGTATTGTTTTTGTTCCAGAGGTCATGTTGACCATTGCGTTTGGGTTGTCACACAACAACCAAGACACATGGACGGTTGTTTATTGTCCCGCAAATACCATAAACCACGCCCTACCGTCCTTTCCATCCCTTGATACTCAGTGGGATGTTTAATCATTTTATTTTTGTCAAAGATAGTAGAGTTGGGAACATTTTTGTAAATCTACTATTATAGCTAATTTTGAGAGATTCGTTCGTGCATTCAAATTCAGTCATGGGATATTTTGCGTCATGTTCCAGGGGAAATTTACTACCTGATGCAACAGAAGAAGGTGTCTGCAGAGGATATGGACTCTTTTCCGTTGGACCATGTGTGAGTCCTTGGCCGATCCGTTTTTAGATTCGTTTTTGGTGTGGCAGAATCCTTTCATCTTCAAAACAATCAGTTTCCTGCAAACCAAAGAAAACAGCATGATTGTTGTGTCATTAACATTGCATCGTCAAAGAGAGCGAGCCATTTTCAACACTTTATGGTTGGTCAATAATTTGTAAGATATACCACATACTCACGTGGGAACTGATCAATCGCGTTGATTTTTGAAAAGAAATATGAACTTGACCCAATTTGGATGTAGGAGGTTTTCGGCACAACGCCGGGGAATACAAATGCTTTTCAGAAGGCCCAGTACTTGTCAATCTTTACAAGATTAGGTGCTGCAGCTGAATGTGTGGTTTTATGGCAAAGAAAATTAGCTGTTTTTTTTTTTCACACACAAACCTGAATGCAGCTGTTGGAAACCAGCAGCAGGGGCGTGCCGTGTATTCATCAGGTCAAGAAGTCAAGTTGAGTCTGTTATCCTGCAACACAAGCAGAAAGTGTCCCATTGAAGAGTCCTCATCCGCCACCCTAATGGCAATTATAGAATATTATAGAAAATGAATGGAGGAGGAAAGAAAATCTCACTTTCAAAATTGCTTTTGCAGCCTTGGAGAAGCTGGAGACACGGCCCTGGTTCGCCACGAAGGGCGCGGTTCCGACGGTTTCCTCGAACATGTGTTCAAGTATGCTGCCAAGGAGCTATTTGGCCTGGATGTCCACGAGATCACGTACAAGACCCTCAGGTGAGCTGCGACGCCACAAGTGAGGTCTCCGCGATCCTTCCACGCAAAAACACAAAAAAAGGTTATTCCGTTTGTTTTGTAGGAACCGTGACTTTCAGGAGGTGACACTAGAGCGAGACGGCGAAACGCTGCTGCAGTTTGCGGCCGTTTACGGTTTCAGGAACATCCAGACTTTGGTGCACCGCATGAGGAAGGGAAGAGTGCCTTACCAACTGGTGGAGGTGCTGTCCTGTCCAGGAGGTAACAATGCAACTGGGATAGAATGCCAATTATCCTCAAACTCCATTTTCGTTCAAAAACCAAAGCATTATTTCCCCTTGGAAATAATGTCAATCCAAATAATCTGTGCCAAAAGCCCCAAAAAACGCATTTAAAAGGGACTTACTACCAACGGTGGCTTCTTGAGCAGTCACACTCAATAAAAAAAGCAAATGTCTTAACATGCTTCAATGAATGTGTGAGGTATATACTTAAATTGGGCTGACAAAATATAAAATTAACACAAATACACACTAAAGAAACACCGAGACGCGGCATGTCGAAGTAATAAACTAAATTTAAGCCCAGCTCTATTTTTCCCTGTCATCATTTTTGTATTAGATTAAAAAAATAAACCACAAAATAATCAATCACCTTTTTTTTTCTTGCCATTGAAAAACAGAAGGAAACAAAGATCATGAAACACTCCCTTAATGTTTCTCCTTCAGGGTGCTTGAGTGGCCGTGGTCAAGCCGAGAACGAGACAGCGGGCCGCGTCGATAAACAACTGCTCCAGCAGATGGAGGAGGTCTACAGCAGCCTGCCTGTCGCTCTCCCGGAGGTCAACCCGACTCTGCAGACGCTTTATCAAGACTGGCTTCAGGGCCAGGATTCCCAGCCGACCTGCAAGTTACTACACACCCAGTACAAGAATCAGAGTCAGAGCCCTTTACAAACACCACACATGCAGTGGTGAGAATGAGGGAACATGAAAACATGTTTGGGACCCAGTTCTTGTTTGGATAAATTAAGGACCATCCAATACCTTTGAGCAAGTCAGATGCAGTTCTTCCCCATTGTCCGCTGGAGGGCGAATGTATAGGCTTTGGAAACAAGGGACAAGTTCAAAACAAAAAGACTTTAGTCCACATAAGCATCTGGAAAGTGAGGTAGCGAATGTGGTCTAATTGTTGCCAAACGATAAGACAACTAAAACAACATTAAGCACGATGGAAACCAATGAGCTGTTGTTGTGGATACTGATGGCACACCAAAACTTTTTAACCAACTCAGTCCAAAATGACGCTTACATGCATATTTGTTGTCTTTGCAGAAAACATACAACAGCAGTGTTAGAAGGATAACTATGCAACAGTTTGATGACCCCATTAAGCCAGTATACTATATGTATCTTTTTTGAGCACTTAAAAAAAAATCACATAGGTAAGCGTTTTTGTCATTTTCAATTAATTATCAACTCTCCACTGGCATTCCCTAAATGTAGTTTGGTTAAACCCCGAGTTAGTCGTACCTTTGCCAAATTATTTGTTAGTGTTGTTTTTCTCTTTTTTAATGCGATGAATGTGTATATTTTATCTGGAAATCATTCAAGAAAATGAAAGAATTTGTAGCATATGCGCAGAGGAGTTGAAAGACAGGAGATGTGTGCGATACGCATTTCCTTTGTAAACCTCATACCTCCATTTAAGCGTTCGTGTGAAAGTCGAGTCGGTTTGTCTTTCTGGTTGCTTGGTTCAAGTCGACACGCAGCCTTCGTGGCAAAGATGAAAGCTCAATGGTGGAGCTTTGTGCTTGGATTGCTCTGTCTTCCCTCTGAGGTGAACACCTGGTCAGGTGAGGAAAAGCAAATATGTTTAGCCAAAAAAAATTGATAGTAATTTTCCAGCAAGTTATAGATTGATTTTCATAGAGCATGAATTTAAATGACATTATCTCTTAAATTTCTTCCTTCATTGCGGACTGTATTTGACTTCAGATGATTGTGTTGTATTGTGGTTTTGGGTCATTCTTTTCTGAGTCAAGCACAAATAAGATGAATTGATGTCTATAACGGATGCTTGAATAAATGACCTCTTTTCCAAAATGCGGTACATCCATTGTGATTCTCTGAGAGAAAATATCATTCAACCAGTTTTAGAAATTCATTGGCAGAGTCTCGAAACAGGTTTGAAAAAAAAAAGGCCACATTGATCATGATGAAATTTGGCTTCTATCTCATTTGGGGAAAACAGTTCTTGAAATGAACTTTTAGCCTCGCTCTCACGCGACATTCAACATTTATAAATGAGCATGCCACGATTGGCGCTGTAGGTAAATTAAACACTTTGGCTTAGCTGTAAGAAGAGATGTAGGCCACGACTGTGAGGTGCCAGGGAATGCTTTCCGTCTCACTGTAGCCCACCTCCCACATTTTGACGCGCCCTGTTATATTCTGTTAGTTTTAGATTTTCCTTGCCGTCATGGCTGTGGCAAATATTTGGACAGAAAATCATGCCAGAAAATCATGTCATTCCATGCCAACCACGGCCTGTCACGTTGGCCCCTCCCATCCGATTCTGCCCACGGTGGCCTCATAACAGTGATGCTGGGAATTGTCACATTGTTGCCTAAACTTGAAGTTTAAAAATGAATAAATACATTTAAAAATGAATCTCTCTCTCTACTAGTTTTACAGGATCCTTCACACACATCAATCGCAAGTCTCGACTCCTCTGAGATAACATGTTCCACCACGTTATCCGATCCAGTGGGAGTGTATCTCAACAGACCTTTCCACGGCCAAAGAAATGTGCTGTACCTGTCCTTGCACAAAGGTTCTTTAATCAAGAACACCACAGCTGCGGAATTCAAGGGTCGAATTCATATAACCCCGTTCAGCCACATGATAAAAGGCCTTGGCTTCACAATCAAGATTTATCCACTGCAGCTAGAAGACACTGGCTTGTACTACTGCAAATGGGTCTTCTTCAGATTGGATGATTTCACAGAGCAAAACCTTGTCAGCAATGAGACCCTTCTCATTTTCAGAGGTACGAACAGCTTGAAAAACAATCATTAGTTCGTTGATTGAAGTGAACAAATCCAACACTTTTCCCCCCCACAGATGCCAAACAATGCAGCTATGTTTTGGATACCATCTTGATTGTTTTAACTGTAGCAGTATTAACTGTCACAGTGGGAGCAGGAGCAGTGATGATGAGACGCAGATACAAAGTAAGTAGAATTATGATCATGTGTTTTGGTTGTTTGCATTATGATAGTGCAGTTTCAACTGGATGTGTTTTCTTTATGTTCCTGCAGTTTAAAAAGCACTTGAGACTGAGCAGAAGTTCAAGAGTAACTGCAACTAACAGGATACATCATCAACTGCAACACAGGCGGCAAAATTATCCATACATTGAAAATGCTGTAGACATCAGATACATAAATTATTTTGGAAGCCCGGGCACTTGAGGTTACCAGTAGGTCATTCTGCATCTTGCACAAAGAAACATGCTCTGCAAATGTGTCAACACATTTCTTTGACTTCCTTCTGTTTTGCAGTCCTGAGCATGTTTAAGCGACCACATCCTGACTGATACGTGTGATACATGTGATATTTTAACATGTGATTTACCAGGGCAAGTATTCTTTTCTTATTCTACTCAAACAAGTGTAACAGCAGACCACGTTTAATAAAAAAATGTTGAAATCTTGCTGGTGAACCCCAAATTTATTGGAAGATATTTATAAATTAAACTAGAAAAGAAAGAAGCATCCTGACATACATATCACAATGATTATTTAATCATGAACGTGTGTTATCAATGTTAAAAGGTTGTGTATCTGACAGTACAGCACACACACACACACACATATATATATATATATCTATATATATATATATATATATAGAGAGAGAGAGAGAGAGAGAGAGAGAGAGAGAGAGAGAGAGAGAGAGAGATACCTGCATATAACAAAAATATACAATTTCCCAAATTAATTTTATGTATGCATTAATCTAAAATTTTATTTCACGCTTAAAATGAGCAGTATAATCATTCAAAAGAAAACGAAAGATAGACAAAAGAAAAAGATGAGTACGATTTAGAAATCGTAATTTAATTAATCAACATTCTACCGTAAACATTTTGCATTTAAATAAATATTTACAATTTGAAATGAGTTTTTTTATGTATTACATCGTATTTATTATGTTGTAGAATCAACGTACACGCAGGCCCGCTAACTCCAGAAGAGTTTAAAATCTTTTTCCTCAAATGTTTTTGTTTTCATTGTAATTTGTAATTTTCTTTATACTGTATTTCATTAAAATCATCCTTGGGGGGAACATTTGCCCTTGTATTTATTTTTCTGTCGGACTGCTTTTAGTGGTACACCGTCAGACCGATGAAATAACGAGATGCTGCTTTCATAATGCGACCAAGTTAATAAATGTTTCATTAAAACGTTGTGTCACTGCACTGTGTTTTCATCGGTAACCAGGTCTAGTGGAGGAAACGGAGCAATATTTTTTTTCTTTTTTGGGGGGGACCTTGGCTTTTGCTCTCGGTCCCAATCATTTTGGGACTGCTATGAGGAGCTGCCGACTCTGAACACTTTTTCTACAGTCACATCATTTAGCTCTCGATAAGAACATCCAAGATGCCTGCCTTTAAAAAGCTGTTGAGCGGTGTCACATTGTGGACGTGGAGAAGAAGTAGATGGATAAATCGACGCGGTGAGTCACTTTTATTCTAGAACTGCACATGATCGAAAATATTTCGCTCTGTAAAGTAAGCGCATGAAACGTCGAAAGTTGATTATTAGCTTTCAAGCTCGACTGTTGTCCATTTCTGAGCATTTTGTGAACTATAAAGTGTGACGAGGCATTTATTTTTTATTGCCGATAGGAGATGCAGCATTTTCCTCATGCAGGCCAAAGGTGTGTGTTGTTGGCAGTGGCCCAGCAGGATTCTACACAGCACAGCACTTGATCAAAGTAAATACAGTAATACACTTGACGTCACGCATGCAAAATCTCAAACGCTCTCAGAATACATTTACCAGACATGTCATTTGAGACAGCAGCAAGGTAAATGTCTTGACTGGTGATTTTAGCCCATGTCTACCACCCAATATGAATGTATTAAGTGTCAGTCGGTGGGGCACATTTTTGTGACTGTTTTCAGTTAATCAAATGAAACATTTAAGCATCACAAATATGTCAAGAAAAAAATCTGATGGCAAGTATGGCCCAATACTTTTTTTTTAAGTCATTGTATGATTAGATGTTTCATTACCCTGCCAGGGCCGTCAAGATGTTGAGGTGGACATTTACGAGCAACTACCCGTTCCTTTTGGCCTTGTCAGATTCGGTGTTGCTCCTGATCATCCAGAAGTGAAGGTACAGAAAACGATACATTGCAGATTATTGTCTGTGACACGATTTAGTCAAAACGCACCTCAAGGATAGCCCGACATATTTCTGGGCCGGCCAATGGCAAGTCTGGATTTTGTTAGTTATCAGAAGCTAAAAATGTTAGCTGATGCTAATCTGTGCGTCCGATAAAATCATTGCAGCTCCGCTTAACTTTTGGCTTTGACACGATAGCAGGACTCGATGAGTTTAAAATGGCTACCCCAAAAGTCTGCTACATTAGTTAGAATGAAGCAAGTTAGGTGTACGGGAAACATGAACGCTGATTTATCGCTTTCTATTTTTCTTCAGAATGTCATCAACACATTCACACAGACAGCCAAACATGCACGCTGTAATTTCTACGGAAACGTGAACGTCGGGAAAGATGTGAGCGTTCAAGAGCTTCAAGAGGCGTACCATGCAGTAATACTAGTAAGGAGCTTACGTTCCAAACTAGCTTTGAGCAAGTGTGCTTTTCCTTAACGTCTCGTGTATGTTATCATAAGAGTTACGGCGCAGAGGGAAACAGGAGGATGGGGATACCTGGAGAAGATTTGGCCGGTGTTTACTCCGCCAAAGATTTTGTGGGCTGGTACAATGGCGTCCCAAGCTGTCGAGAGGTACGTCTCTTCATGAAGCTCCTTTCCTCTCCTTCTGTATCCTCAGGTATCAATTCGTAAGCCATTTTCTTCTCCTATTCAGCTCAGCCCCGACCTGAATTGTGAAACAGCAGTCATTTTGGGACAGGGAAATGTGGCTTTGGACATCGCGCGAATATTATTGTCACCTACTGACATTTTAAAGGTACGTGGATGGCTCGGACTGCATTCGTGTTGATCGTATGATGAGATGTAAAGGCACTTATTTGGCCACAAATTCTACTGCTCCATGATAAGCACCCGATTAAGTTACCAACAATAGTTTGTCCCCCAGTTTTCCTGTTGTTGACAAAAATCTCAAAACTGTTCATTTGTAGAAGACCGACATCACTCAGCCTGCCCTTGAAGCTTTGACAGAGAGCAAGGTCCGCAGGGTGCTTATCGTCGGCAGGAGAGGACCCATGCAGGTTGCGTGCACTATCAAGGTGTGTGAGGATCATATCACGATGGCAACAACAGAGGATGACTTTTTTTGAAACGATATGAATCAAGTCACTACCCAAGTATGCTGTAAGGTCACCATCGAGAAAGATGTAACCTTAAATGTCAGAAGTTGGAACTGTCATAATGCACTCTATGACATCATGCAAGAGTTCAGCATACTTCACAAGAGGTTCAGCTCTCTTTAAATGTCCGTCACAGGTCATCCTTATAGGAAAATAGGTTAAACACATACCGATTTTTTTTTTAGAATATGAGAGATCTGGCAGATGGGGAAGAAAAATAAATACCTGATTAATGCTCATAGTCAGTCGCAGTGCCAACTTTGACCTGTAAGGGACAGCATGTCACCAGAAGACATCTTGAGACTGCCAGAAAATAGAAATAAGGAGGAAAAAAAAATCATCATAGTCAAAGAAATATAAGAAGCTCGATTCAAATCTTCCTGCGTATTTTATAATCATGAATACAGGAGCTTCGAGAAATGGTGAAGCTACCAGGCACCAGACCCGAGCTGGTGCAAGCCGATTTTGAGGGCGTCGCTCAGGCACTTCCAGGTGAGAAGACATCAAAGTAATTTCAAGGGCTCAATTTCTGTTTAATTGTTACTTATTTTTATTATACAGTTTTGCCCGTTCCTTTCATTCTGCTCTATTTCAGGTTTTTTTTTAAATACTTGCTAAGTCAATAAATTTGATTGCCGATGTCAATGCCATATTAATTTCACCATGTTTTTTTTTCCCAGTGGGTATATTTGTTTACACATTGTTTAAAGACTTGCCTCTAAACCTTCAGCAGTAAACGCAACCAGTCTCGTATTCTGCGTTTCTTTCTTGTTTATACAAGAAAGAGAAATTGTTTACCACCGGTGTCCTCATTCCACTGACCTTGCCAGAGAAATAACAACAAGGCTGATGGATGTGGGTTGGTCTGATCATTTGCGCAACTTGCACACACCACGGCAGGAAATGAAGATCTGTTGGTGTGATTCGCACCCCTCCCTGTCTCAACTTTAACACGTGTAAATACGTTGCATTTGTTTTCTTGCTGTGGCTTGTATTAATGATGTGTAACATTGTTTTTTTTTTTAATTTAATGTACAATCCAAATGTGCAAATGACATGAACCCCTCTTTCTGCTATTTACTATCACCTATCATGCATGCTTCTGGGATGTATCCGCACATAAACATTTACATTTCAACAGCCATTTTTTGATATTTTGCACGACAAAGTGATGATGTCCAAAAGAAGTGTCAGCACATGTGCCTTTTCTGTTTCAGACTTACCCAGACCGAGAAAACGTCTCACGGAGTTGATGTTCAAGGCAGCCGTCGAGCCTCCAGCAAAGGACGAACAGGAAAGAAGAAGCAAAGCCTCACGTAGTTGGGGACTTCGATTCTTCCGAAGCCCTGCCATGGTTCTTCCTAATCCCGACGGCACCAAGGCAGCCGCCATCCGATTGGCAGTCAACAAACTGGAGGTCGATTTTGACACATTAGGTGCTAAATGAACATGTTGAATTTGACCTTGTCTGCCTGCATGTCAACAGGGTTCAGGTGAGGCTGCTCGTGCGGTGCTCACTGACGAGGTAGAGGATGTGACCTGTGGCCTTGTCATTAGCAGCATTGGCTACAAGAGCCTCCTCATTGACCCATCGGTGCCGTTCGACTCTGGTAAAGCGATAGTCCCGAACCAAATGGGCCGTGTTCAACAAGCTCCAGGTACCTACAAAAAAAAAGCAGCACCAATCAAACCAAAATCCAATATAAGGAAATATTTATCTGCACTGTTTCTTCATTCTAGGTCTTTATTGTAGCGGGTGGCTTAAAACAGGCCCAACAGGTGTGATCGCCACCACTATGAATAATAGCTTTGACACTGCACGATCCCTAATGGAAGACTTGGATTCAGGGAACTTGGACATGTCTGCTGCTAAGTCTGGGGCACAACGTATTAGAACTCTACTTGAGCAAAGAGGTACCTGCATTGATTTCAAAGTTGTGATACAAGATGAAAACAGTTTTTTTTAATCTGCCTTGCCCTACTAATTAATTGCTCAAAGTGCATTGTTTTGTCGTCTCCAAAGGAGTGAAGCCTGTGACCTTCTCGGATTGGGAAAAGATTGACAGTGTGGAGGTGAAGAGGGGTGAATCAACTGGAAAACCCAGAGAAAAACTGCTGACTGTGGAGAATATGCTTCAGGTGGCATGGGCTTGATCATCATGGACAATTTCACAATAAAAATGTGGGTGTGGGGCGTGGGGTACATTTTGAAGAAGCCAACCACATCAGATACAGGAAATGTGTATTATGACAATATCATGCATTAAATGAATTTGAATATGATCCCACGAGCTACATTGTTTATCTATATAAAATATTACAATTACATTGTCTTCATTGTGGCTAATGTATATCTGTAAACAATTTGATCCTAAAAAAACTACATGACAATAATCAAAGTTTAATGCACATGGCACCACAATAAAATATTTTCATTTTATTACTGTCTCAGTGTACTTTTTAAAATTTCAACTACAGATTATGATGTTCTACAAACAACGTATTTTCAACATACACCCGATTGTTGTGGTTTAAAGTCAGGAATACAGTATAATCAAAAATAGAATTCTGTAACGTCGTACACCAGTAGATGGCAGTAATACATCAAGATGCCGGAAATAACCAATGAAGAAGAAATTACGGTGTCGCCAACTACGCTAGTGTGCTATAAAGAGTGATGTAAATGTGTGATACATTTTTTATGTTTTAGTGACCAAAAATTATTTCCGATTCGAAGTAAAAAGTAAGTAGAGGTTACCACGCATTCAGTGACTTTGGCGATTTCATTTTACAAGTATCGCTCGCAAATAGAAAGTGTTTCGCACTGTCTGAATTCACCAAGCTGCACAGCTAACAGCACAACGTTCAGGTATTCGTTCATTTTAGAATTGTTTTTGTGCATGAAAAAAGCGCACTAATTCCACTAAACAGTTGGTCGTTTTTTAAACAGTGTTTGTTTTAAGTCCGCTTTTCGTCACGTCCGTTTTCGGCCCCTGAATTCGTCTGTGGCAGAAGATGTATCGTCCCAAACCAACTTTGAAAGATCGGCAGCATCTGTATAAACTCATCATAAGCCAACTGCTCTACGATGGATACACCAACATTGCCAACAGTTTAGTCAATGAAGTCAAACCTCCAAATGTGGTGTCACCATCTGAACAGCTTGTCCAGCTGGTAAAAATTGGTACGCTTGATGTGTTTTTTTTGTAGTAAGTAATAAATCATTTGTATGCATGTGAGCTAATTACCAACTATCCCATTTGTGTCACAGGTATGGAAAACGATGACAGTGCTGTGCAGTATGCTATTGGGCGATCTGATACAGTAGCGCCTGGTGTGGGAATTGATCTAGAATTTGACGCTGATGTCCAGACAATGTCTCCAGAGGCATCCGAGTATGAGACGTGCTATGTTACCTCTCATAAGGGCCCCTGTCGCGTTGCGACATATAGTCGGGATGGCCAGCTCATCGCCACAGGCTCCGCTGATGCTTCGATTAAGATCCTGGACACTGAGCGTATGCTGGCCAAGAGTGCCATGCCAATTGAGGTAAGACAGGTCGCACAAGTAGGTCTGTGTTAAGAAAGTCAAAACAATTATTATTCATATGTATATTTTGGACAGATTATGATGAATGAGACAGCTCAGCAAAACATGGAAAATCACCCAGTGATTCGAACACTGTACGACCACGTCGATGAAGTCACCTGTCTGGCCTTCCACCCAACTGAACAGATCCTTGCGTCGGGCTCAAGGGATTTCACCCTGAAACTTTTTGACTACTCAAAGCCATCTGCAAAACGAGCATTTAAATATGTACAGGTCAGATATTGCACACAAGGATTTTGTTTGTTATTTTTACATGCCTCCAATTTGGTGAATCGAAATCATTCTCCCCTTTAGGAGGCAGAAATGCTACGTTCCATCTCTTTTCATCCATCTGGAGATTTCCTTATAGTTGGGACACAGCACCCAACCCTGCGTCTTTATGACGTCAACACCTTTCAGTGTTTTGTGTCCTGCAATCCTGTGGACCAGCACACAGACACGATCAGCGGCGTAAGTTACAACCCGACGGCCAACAGCTACGTCAGCTGCAGCAAGGACGGCAGCATTAAACTGTGGGATGGTGTCTCCAATCGCTGCGTGACCACCTTTGACAAAGCTCACGATGGAGCAGAGGTCTGCTCAGCCATCTTTACCAAAAATTCCAAGTACATCCTTTCCAGCGGGAAAGATTCAGTGGTAAAATTGTGGGAAATATCAACGGGCCGAATGCTGGTGAAATACACAGGTGAAGTTGACACTTGGTCTTCCTTTCTTTCCTTGCATGTGTTGATTGCAAGTCATATTTTGTAAATGCTAAAAACCTGCTTCAGGGG
Source organism: Hippocampus zosterae (assembly GCF_025434085.1). Classification (NCBI taxonomy): domain Eukaryota; kingdom Metazoa; phylum Chordata; class Actinopteri; order Syngnathiformes; family Syngnathidae; genus Hippocampus; species Hippocampus zosterae. Next base: position 6,606,554 of record NC_067457.1, read on the forward strand.
AGAAATGTGCATCCATCACATTTCCCCCACCCCTGTTTTTCTATTGCATTTTGGGGAGGCGAAACATCTCTAATGTGGTTGCCGTTGCAGGCGCGGGTCTGAGCGGCCGTCAAATGCATCGTACGCAGGGTGTGTTCAACCACACAGAGGACTATGTTCTCCTACCCGATGAGCGAACCATCAGCCTGTGCTGCTGGGATTCGCGTACAGCGGAAAGGAAAAACCTGCTGTCTCTGGGTCACAACAACATCGTCCGCTGCATTGTCCACTCGCCCACCAATCCCGGTTTCATGACTTGCAGCGATGACTTCAGGGCCCGTTTCTGGTACCGGCGCACCACCACAGATTGATCTCTCCTGCCGCATCGTTTGAGGAACGAGGGACTCCACATCCAGAACTTTTTGGGGAAACCAATTGAATATTTTTTGTGGAATCTTGAAATTGGATTAGTTAGAATTTTCTTTTTTCTTGCTTCAGTATTGTTTGCAGTTTTTTTTTTTGTACGAGGACATTGCAGTTTCTCTGCATAGATAAAATAAAAACTAACAATAATGACTGTGGTTCTTTTAGACATTGCACCACTCCCAAGCTACTTAGCTAGCTAGTTTGCATGAGACATATTGGGAAGATCTGGTTGTGGACGCTAACAGTTTTATATCGTGAGCTGAGCTCATGTGTGATTGTCATCTGTAGGTAAACAACAAAGCGTGTGATGGAAAAGTGGTTAGAACTGCATGACTCTCCGTGTTTTATGTTATGTATTGTGTTTATTATTTTACTTTATGTTAACTGTTTTGTTAAGCGCTTTGTTACAGCTGCCGCTGTTGTGAAAGTGCTATATAAATCAGCATGTATTGTATTGTAATACACAATCATAATTCATAATAAACAATGATTGCAATTTTTAAAAAAAATCTTGTTTCGTTGAATTGTTTTTCCCCCCAACTTTTGTTCAGCCAAGGCACCTGTCTTACATTATATCACAGCAAATAAAAATATAAAGTATGAGTATTGAAAATGATCAGATTAATTCAATCAAATTTGTGAACTCTGGCTCTATTTTAGTTGAACACAAATTTGATACATTTGCACAAAGCCATGACGTTTTGTGCAGTGTTAAAAAAAAGCTGCACAGCTGGATTTATTTTACTTTACCTTCTGCTATGCAATAAATTGTATGAACCATTAAGCCAGCACAAAATCATGGCTTATACAAAGTCTATTTGGACAACATGCCAAAATGAGCAAAGGAAATTCATCCGACCATTTTACACACTGAATATTGTCACAGCTGAATCATTAAGACGCAGTAAGAATAATTGTGTCCAGGCACACAGAGGTGGAGTGAGTGATGATTTTCAGGGCCCACGATTCACAGTGGCCCAAGAAAGTACGTTCAATTGGGAGCACTGAAGAAATCAGGCCAAAATTTATATCCCCCCCCCCCCCACACACACACAAGTTCACAAATATAGCAGTACTACTCAAATCAAAATAGGGAGCCTAGAATTAGCATTTTAATAAAACAGGAGTCTGTCATAGTAAAATTCCTTTGGTATATCGACGTTGAAACCACAATCCAAATATTGGAATACGCATCTTGAACACTTCTCTGCATTTGTCAACTCACGGCAGTCTCTTGGAGGACTGGATTCTTGACCAGTGGTGAAATACAATCTTGTGGGGGTTGGGCCAGTGTTATCTGAGCACCCCAAAAAAACCAAACTCTTAAATGCCGAATTTTATCAGATACAATTTAAGGTTGGGTACCCAGCAGATTAGAATTTGTTTAGTGGGTGTTGCGCACAGCACTCAGCTTTGAAACGACTAACAGATTTTCAGAAATGGTTTTCCACACACCTGTATATTTTTAGTGTACACATTGCTATTTAAAAAAGAAAAATACTGCAAATTATTTCAAGTTAAATTCTTTATTCCCCTCAGACAGCCATTACATTTGGGCACTTGCATGTCTTTTTCAAATCATATTGCGGCCATTGAAACAACTGTACACTTCAGATGTCGATTACCACAAAGTCATCGTCCATGCTGTCATTCTGGTAGCCCAGGTTGAGACTATCACTCAAGTGGTTCAACTGCTGGCTCAGGGCACTCTTGCTATGGCTGGGGTAGTCGGCGCTCATGCTGTGGTGGTCGGCGCTCATGTTGTGGTTGGCGCTCACGTTGTGGTCGGCGCTCATGCTGTGGTTGGCGCTCACGTTGTGGCTGGGGTGGTGGTCAGCACTCATGCTGTGGCTGGCACTCACGTTGTGGCTGGGGTAGTCAGCGCTCATGCCGTGGTCGGGGCTCATGCTGTGGTCGGCGCTCATGCTGTGGTTGGGGTGGTGGTCGGCACTCATGCTGTGGTTGGGGTGGTGGTCGGCACTCATGCCGTTGTTGGCGCTCACGTTGTGGTCGGCACTCATGCTGTGGCTGGGGTAGTCGGCGCTCATGCTGTGGTTGGCACTCACGTTGTGGCTGGGGTGGTGGTCGGCACTCATGCTGTGGCTGGGGTAGTCGGCGCTCATGCTGTTGGCGCTCACGTTGTGGTCGGCACTCATGCTGTGGCTGGGGTAGTCGGCGCTCATGCTGTGGTTGGCACTCACGTTGTGGTCGGCGCTCATGCTGTGGTCGGCGCTCATGCTGTGGCTGGGGTAGTCGGCGCTCATGCTGTGGTTGGCACTCACGCTGTGGCTGGGGTAGTCGGCGCTCATGCTGTTGTTGGCGCTCACGTTGTGGCTGGGGTAGTCGGCGCTCATGCTGTGGCTGGGGTAGTCGGCGCTCATGCTGTGGTTGGCACCATCGTTGTGGTCGGCGCTCATGCTGTGGTTGGGGTAGTCGGCGCTCATGCTGTGGCTGGGGTAGTCGGCGCCCATGCTGTGGTTTGCGCTCACGTTGTGGCTGGGGTGGTGGTCGCCGCTCATGCTGTGGCTGGGGTAGTCGGCGCTCATGCTGTTGTTGGCGCTCACGTTGTGGTCGGCACTCATGCTGTGGCTGGGGTAGTCGGCGCTCATGCTGTGGTTGGCACCATCGTTGTGGTCGGCGCTCATGCTGTGGTTGGGGTAGTCGGCGCTCATGCTGTGGCTGGGGTAGTCGGCGCCCATGCTGTGGTTTGCGCTCACGTTGTGGCTGGGGTGGTGGTCGCCGCTCATGCTGTGGTTGGGGTAGTCAGCGCTCATGCTGTGGTTGGCACTATTGTGGTTGGGGTAGTCGGCGCTCATGCTGTGGTTGGCACTATTGTTGTGGTTGGGGTAGTCTGCGCTCCTGCTGTGGTTGGGGTAGTCAGCGCTCATGCTGTGGTTGGCGCTCATGCTGTGGCTGGGGTGGTGGTCAGCGCTCATGCTGTGGCTGGGGTAGACAGCGCTCATGCTGTGGTTGGCACTCGCGTTGTGGCTGGGGTGGTGGTCGGCACTCATGCTGTGGCTGGGGTAGTCGGCGCTCATGCTGTGGTTGGCACTATCGTTGTGGCTGGGGTGGTGGTCGGCGCTCATGCTGTGACTGGGGTAGTCAGCGATCATGCTGTGGTTGGCGCTCACGTTGTGGCTGGGGTGGTGGTCGGCGCTCATGCTGTGGTCGGCGCTCATGCTGTGGCTGGGGTAGTCAGCGCTCATGCTGTGGTTGGCGCTCACGTTGTGGTCGGCGCTCATGCTGTGGCTGGGGTAGTCTGCGCTCATGTTGTGGTTGGCGCTCACGTTGTGGCTGGGGTGGTGGTCGGCACTCATGCTGTGACTGGGGTAGTCAGCGCTCATGCTGTGGTTGGCGCTCACGTTGTGGCTGGGGTGGTGGTCGGCGCTCATGCTGTGGCTGGGGTAGTCTGCGCTCATGCTGTGGCTGGGGTAGTCTGCGCTCATGCTGTGGCTGGGGCTCACGTTGTGGCTGGGGTGGTGGTCGGCGCTCATGCTGTGGCTGGGGTAGTCTGCGCTCATGTTGTGGTTGGCGCTCACGTTGTGGCTGGGGTGGTGGTCGGCACTCATGCTGTGGCTGGGGTAGTCTGCGCTCATGCTGTGGTTGGCACTCACGTTGTGGCTGGGGTGGTGGTCGGCGCTCATGCTGTGGTTGGCACTATTGTTGTGGCTGGTCATGTGGTGGTCGGCACTCATGTCGTGGCGGTCGGCGCTCATGCTGTGGCTTGGGTGGTCGGCGCTCATTGAGTCATCTCTGGCTGCCACTTTGAATTTACAAAACGATGGCCATTCAGCCAAATTAAGGGACTATATGGATCTCCAACCACATTTAGAACCATTAAAATATGCTTCCACTAGATGGCAAAAGGGACACAAATCTATGTGTCCAACCACATTGGCATATCAAGACTGGTATTTATGCCGTTAATTTACTCAAGTTAGGAACCGATTTTCAAAATTTGAATGCAGTGGAGAAAATGCTCCCTTCGAAGTTTTGTAATTACTTGCACAAGTATTTTGATTCAGACTTTTGCCTGAGGCATTCACATGCGTTTCAGGACATTTCACCTCAATCATAAGGTCCCAGTCAGTCCAAATATTGCTCGAGCCCCATACAAAAGCCAAACTTATCGTAATTTGTCGTGTTGCAAATATTGAGTTCCAATATCCTCAACCTATCTTCCACCATCGACTCCTTCCGCGACAGAAATCTAGCTAGATCGCAAGTTCTCTCTTAAAAACAGAGCAGAGGCTCCTGGATGCACATCAATATTACATTACAGATTTCTAAAAATCTGCTGTGGACTCAGTGGCCCCTCATGGATGAAGTCATAGGACAGCCATCTTGCTTTGTCAATGACAACTTCCAATTGGTTTTCACTCAACACTCCGCTTATCAGTGGTTATTTTACACCATGATCCCTTTTCAGATTAAAAGTCTCAAAGACGCAAGACAAGTGCCCCCGCTTAAATATTGAAGTAATTTGGTCCACACAAAGACAATGTGTGAGCATTATACACTTGTGACATTTCGTCGCATACGAGTAAGAACTCCTACCCCCAATTTAAAATTTGTTCAATAAAAAAAAAAACAAGAGACAATGGATAGGGAAAAAATAATTATGTCACCCCATTTTTCCTCACCTTTACTTTTTAGCTTCAGCACAGAATTCCAAGCCTGGAGAAGTTCAAAAGCCTCATCCAGCGAAACATCATTGGAAGACACATCTGGTGCAAAACAAAAGTCTTATTCTCACCAAAATAAAATAATTGATGACATAATCAATGTTCTTACCTGACACACGTCTCTGTCTAAGCCCAGCATCATATACATCTTGCGTAGCTGGAAAACAAAGCACTCACTTTCACATTCGGGTGACTCAAACATTAAGATTTTAAATACAAACTTGTGTGCATTTTTTTCTTTTTAAATGCTGACCATTTAAAGAAAGAAATAAAAATTACCTCTGTCGATCCAGACCGCATGCGCCAGAAGGAGCAGGAGCCAAACAGCAGCCATCTCTGCAGTGACAGTTGTGACAAGGATGGGACGCGAGAGCTCTTATAGCAGCTGACAGCTGGTGCTAATTGGCTCTTTTTAGCACCAGGTGCACACAGCTGCATCTGATGGGGGGAGGGGGGGTTGTGTTTTTTTTGTTTGTTTTGGGGGGGAGGGGTGAAAAGTAGCAACATACATATCTTTAGAACAGATTTTTCAGGTGTCTACACTTTATTTTATCGTGGCAGCTGGTCAATAGAGGGTCCGTGGATGCTAATCACGCATAGGCCACAACATTAATTTCCTTTAAAAAAAAAAAAAGAAAAAAAAATATTGATACTAAAATAAAATAAAAAAATAGAAATATACGTGATGTATTCCATGTGTATCTATTTGTGTATTTAACAGCACATAGGTGCGGTGGCACGGTGGGTGACTAAGTTAGCGCGCCAGCCTCAAAGTTGCTTAGAATTGGAATTATTCTGTTTTGAACGTCAAAATTCACTTTCGTAACGTGGTTGTTTCCCGATTCAATGCGTCATATGGTACAGCTATGATGCCAACTGTTTCTTGATCAGGATATGAATCTGATTTATTGGCCAAGTATACAACAAGGAATTTGTCCCACTTAGAACCCATTCAGAGGAACAGGAAACAACCAACATTGGGAGACAGAATGGGAACCCTGGCTGTTAAGTGCTCCGAGATCTTAGCTGTGAAATGAAAAACAGTAGGGAAGAGGGGAAGATATGATTTTTGAGCCTGAGAGTGACTCTGCACATGCAGCATACTTTTAAAGACAGAACTATGAGACTTAAGATGTAGTGAAACTTGGGGGGTTAACACGTCACTACCAGTCAGACAACCTGCACTGTTCATTTTAAGCCATTTACCCATTTTTGAATCACACTTTGATGAAACTTCCCAATTCCAGCGTTTTTGTTCCATCCCTCACAGTATGACATGCTTTTTAATATGTACTTCAGTGATAGAGTTTGACTGATGTAGGATAAACACCTTTGAAGAACTATTCACAAGTCAATCTGTTCATTTTAGTTTTGCTCAATTGTAATGCAATCCCCCCGCACAAAAAAAAGTAATGAATTTCATTCATTTAATTTATTTTTCAGACAAGTTACTGCTCTTCCATCATGTTTCAGCGACAAATTTTACACTTCAAACCATGACATTAAATGCATCATCATCAAGGTCATTCTGGTCGAGGTCCATGTTGCGGTCCGGCTGGTTGACGTGGAAGGCCTCATTCTGGTAGCCCTTGCTCATGCCGCGCCCCGCCTGGTCGAGGCTCATGCCGCGCCCCGCCTGGTCGAGGCTCATGCCGCGCCCCGCCTGGTCGAGGCTCATGCCGCGCCCCGCCTGGTCGAGGCGGAAGGCATCATTCTGGTAGCCCTTGCTCATGTTGTGGCCCGGCTGGTGGCTGGTCACATTTTCTTGCTGCTGGGTGTTGCTTCTATTGTAGCTTGCTTGATTCATTACAAGATCACATGTTACTTGGCATTCAACTTAAAAGTAGCATCACACTCCTATGCACACGATCGTAACTCAAGTAAAAAGTTGGGAAATTGAACCTAAATACTTAGGCTGTCATCTCAACTTTCTCACCTTCTTTCGTGTGGAGCTTCATCACTAAATCCAAAGCTTGGAGAAGTTCCAAAACCCCCTCCAATGAAACATTTTTGTGAGGAGCTGTAGCAAATGAAACAAGCGTCATCAAAAATAGGTTTAACTCATTAATAATGTGCTCACCTTGTCCAACTTTTTTCAGACCAGAACGGCCTTCCTCAAGTCTGGAGCCAAGAGGACCACAAAGGCCTGCAGACAAACTCATTTCAGCATTCGAGGGATGCAAACATTCTGACATTAACACGAGATTGTCTGAAAGAAGCATTAACAATTACCCATATCCAGCATCGCTTGCGCTAGCACAACCAGGAGCAAAACAGCAGCCATGACTTTCTTGATCAGGTGTGATGACAGCACCTCCATGTGAGTTAATATAGCAGGTCGCAAGCGATCACAAGCTGGGTCTGATTGGCTCTAATTAGCACCAGGTGTACCTCTGCAACCCTCGCTATTCATGACCCCCCCCCCCCCCAAAAAAACAAAGGGCAACACCCTGAACTGGTTGCCAGCCAATCACAGGGCACACACATAGACCAACAACCGTTCACGCTCATAATCCCACCTCTTGACAATTTAGAGTGTTCCATTAAACTGTCGTGCATGTTTTTGGAATGTGGGAGGAAACCGGAGTACCCGGAGAAAACCCACACAGGCACGGGGAGACCATGCAAACTCCACACAGAAAGGCCGGAGTTGGATTTGAACCCTGCACCTTTGCACTTTGAGGCCAACGTGCCAACCACTCAATCACCGATTAATGGCCCGATTAATTCATGAACTTAATTTCATATTTCATTTGATATGTTTTTATTTGGTTGACATTCAAATTATTTCATCACTTTAATGCAAGAGTTCAGTTTTTGCCGTACACAGGCTCTTTCCAGTGGTGCCCAAACTACGGCACGTGGGCCTTTCGCGGCCCGCGATGCTGCAGGCTTTTATAGCAACAGCTGCTGGAGTCTATCCCAGCAGTCTTCGGGCAGGAGGCGGGGAATACCCTGAACTGGTTGCCAGCCAATCGCAGGGCACACAGACAACCATCCGTGCTCATAATCACACAGAGGGATGATTTTTTCCCACCAATAACAGTGGCAAATTAAAACTCCCCTGCTGTATAGAAAAACGAATCCACACAAAGTAGTAAGCGCTATAGCTCATAAATTGTCTTTCCTGTAGAAAGAAGACAATTTGCAGAGCAAAGAGAACAAAAGTAGCTCATTAAAATGCATATTGGTGGTTTCAACAAATTTGCAACCAAAACATCTAAAAACATTCATTTTAATTCATTCATCTTCCGAGCCGCTTGATCCTCACTAGGGTCGCGGGGGGTGCTGGAGCCTATCCCAGCTGTCTTCGGGCAGTAGGCGGGGGACACCCCGAAACGGTTGCCAGCCAATCGCAGGGCACACAGAAACAAACAACCATTCGCACTCACACTCACACCTAGGGACAATTTAGAGTGTTCAATCAGCCTGCCATGCATATTTTTGGAATGTGGGAGGAAACCGGAGCACCCGGAGAAAACCCACGCAGACCCGGGGAGAACATGCAAACTCCACACAGGGAGGCCGGAGCTGGAATCGAACCCGGTACCTCTGCACTGTGAAGCCGACGTGCTAACCACTGGACTACCGGGCCACCCCATCTAAAAACATTTTTAATCAAATATAAATAGTAGCTTTCAGAAATTACTCAGACTGTACAGTGAAATGGAGATTGAAAATGCCTATAAGATCTGAATCAAAGGGATGGGGTGGTAGGGGACATAGTTTTAAATCTGAATTTTGAAACATTTATACTTGGGACCAACTTATTTTCCGATGGCAGCTTATTTTATTCGCATGCAGCATTACACCCAAATGCCACTTCACCATGTTTGCTGTGTTGCCTGGACTCCATTGACCTAAACCTGCAGAGAGGTTTTTTGATATGCAAAGATATCAAATTCATGACAAGTAAAATAATTTCTCTCCAAACGCTGAAGGAAAAAAATAGTTTCCACAGTGGCACAATGACTGATCCTTTGACAGCCAGGCGTTGAGACTTCGTCAGGTCGGCGAACTATAGCAGTTTCACTTTTGACAAACCACAGAAAAGGAAAAAAAAAAAAACACAAATCAGTTTCCGTGCTTTTAATCATTCCCCAGCCATCTGATAGCTCACATCATACATTCACAAGAAGAACATCTGTGGAGTCACCCAAATAGGTGCCGCTCACGTCATCACTCTGGTTGTGACCGATTGTGTTCTCGTTCTGTTGGGCGCTGCTCGTGTCGCTCGGCCGTTGGGTGCTGAAGGTAGTGGTCCGTTGGTTGCTGCTGCTGCTCATGTTGTGGCTTGGCTTTTGGGCCCTGTTGACCTTCTGTTGTCCTGCGCTCATCTTGTAGCTCTGCTGGTGTGGACTCGAGACATTTCGTTGGTGGCTGCTCGCATTGTAGTGCTGCTTTTGGTGGCTGAAGACATGCTGATGGCCAGTGCTCATGTTGTAACTCTGCTTTTGGTGGCTGAAGACGTGTTGTCCTGCGCTCATGTTGTAGCTCTGCTGGTGTGGACTCGAGACATTTCGTTGGTGGCTGCTCGCATTGTAGTGCTGCTTTTGGTGGCTGAAGACATGCTGGTGGCCAGTGCTCAAGTTGTAACTCGGCTTTTGGTGGCTGAAGATGTGTTGTCCTGTGCTCATGTTGTAGCTCTGCTGGTCATTGCTCACGTTATGGTTCTGCTGGTGGGGCCTGCTGCTAATGTTGTAGCGATGGTGTTTGGGACTGAAGACGTGGTGCTCATGGCCGCCGCTCATGTCGCTATGCAGTTGGATGCCGCTCATGTTGTAGCTTTGCTGTTGGGCGGTCGCGTTTTCCTGCTGCTGGGTGTTGCTCACATTGTAGTTTGAGTGGCGATAACGTTGACCTTGACACAAGACCTCACATTAAACGCTCAAATTGCAAAGTAACACTAAAAATTACTAATGGGGACCAGTGCGGCCATCTTTGTTAACTCTGTGCTAGCAAGACAAAACAAGGAGACAATAAAAATAAATCTGGTATTAAGCATTTCCACTTAATGGTAAAACGTAAAAGTTGGACATTTACCCCCCCCCCCACCCCCACCCCCAATTCACAGTGATATAACCGATGTCATATTTGCTCAAGTATGGATTAAAAAAAAAAATCTAAGACACCAATCACCGCCCCAAACATTGGCATCCTTTGCTCAATACATCTACTTTTTGCAATTTTTGGTAAAACAAAAAAAAACAAATGCAATTTAAAAGACTAACGGCGGGATTTTCTTTCCTTTGCAGGCAACACGGTGGCAATAGCTACTCTTCATATACTCACCTTTATTTTGTAGCTTCAACAGAGAATGGAGCACTTCAAAAGCCTTCCTCGGCGAATCACCATCAGGGTAAACGGCTAAAGCAAATGAATCAAATCTTGTAAATCACAAACCGTTTTAAAATTCTCACTCTTCTCACCTGACATACCTTTTTTAAGACCAGCCTTGAATTCATCTCGTTTAACACCAGGAGTAGCACAAAGGGCTGCAAGCACACAAATTAATTTCAGCTTCTTGGGACTCAAATAGTTTATCTTTAAAAAAACAAATTTGGTTTATTATTTAAAAATAATAAATAAGACATTTTTTAAAAAATGCCAGCTACCTCCATCTATCAAGACAGCATACGCCGCAACAACCAAGAGCCAACCAGCAGCCATTGCTTCAAGTAACAGTTGTGGAAAGAACGGACATCGCAAGCTTTTATAGCTGTCACGACAACTGCCGCTCATTAGCTCGAATCACCGCAGCTGTACCAGCGCAACATCAATGACATCATCCTTGCTTGGTATCAGTTCAAACCCAAGATAGCCCCTTTTTGGTTATTGCATGCAAACTCCACACGGGAATCGAACCCATCACCTTTGCACCGTGCCGCCATTATTTTTTATAAATATTTTGCAATTGGCTGGCGACCAGTCAGGAGTGTTCCTCCGCACTCACCCCAAAGTTATCTTGGACAGGCTCAAGCTCACCCACAAACCGAATGACAAGTGTGATAGAAAGTAGATGATCAATTTTACATGTAAAGTTTTTTTTCCTGCTTAATTGGAAAATTAAATGGTTCAAATTAAGTATACACTAATCAATAAATGAATATGAAAATCATTTTCCTCATTTGGTGGTTTGATTCATGTCAAATAGTTTCATGTGTTTGGTTGGATGGATTGAATTACATGATGCAATTTGAAACAAGTATAGCATATGGGAGACACACCGTCTAATAAAACAAAATTTGATACATCGAAGATAGATTTGTAGCTTTTTGATATGTAAAGGCACAGGCGTTTTAAGTGACGTCCCAAAACGACATCAGCAACAGACGGAGCGACAGGATCCCATTCTGATAAGGTTCATTTTAAAATGTTGACACTTACGTTACCACTTAAGATTTTCTTAATTCGCATGAGTTTTTTTGTTCCACCCTTATGACATAATGTAGCTTTTTAATAAGTGCTTCTGTGACAACATTCTGGTGTAACTAAGACACCTTTGAAGAAATCCATTCAGGTTGCAAGGAATGTATTTTTTGTTCACTATATTTTTTTACTCAAGTTTTCCACAGTATTAAATTGTAATGAAGACCGCCCCTCCCCCACAAGGTAATGAATTTCATCATTTATTTTGCAGACAGATAAACTACCGTTCTTCCATGATGTTTCAGGGACAAACTGCACATTTCATACCATGACATGAAATTCATCATCTGCCAAGTCGTCAACATTCTGGAAGCGGCTGCTCAGGACAAGATTATCATCACTCTTGTAGTCATAGAGGTCCTCGTTCATATTGAGGCTCAGCTCGTCAGGACTGAAGGAGTCATTCTGGAGGCCCTTGCTCATGTTGTGGCTCGGCTGGTCGTAGCCGAGGGCGTCATTCTGGTAGTCCTTGCTCATATTGTGGCTCGGGGTGTAGTTCTGGTGGGCCTTGCTCATGTTGTGGCCCGGCTGGTGACTGGTCACATTTTCCTGCTGCTGGGTGTTGCTTCTATTGTAGCTTGCTTGATTACAAGATCACATGTTACTTGGCATTCAACACAACACACACAACCATAACTCAAGTAAAAAGTTAGGAAATAGAACCTAAAATGCTTAAGATGTCACCTCAACTTTCTCACCTTCTTTAATGTGGAGCTTCACCACTAAATCCAAAGCCTGGAGAAGTTCCAAAACCCCCTCCAATGAAACATCTTTGCGAGGATCCGTCGCAAATGAAACGAGCGTCATCATAAAATATCATAAAAACATTAACTCATCTATAATGCGCTCACCTAGTCCAACATTTTTCAGCCCAGAATTGGCTTCTTGTAGTCTGGGGCCAGGAGGACCACAAAGGCCTGCAGACAAACTCATTTTTAGCATTCAAGGGACGCAAACATTCTGACATTCACACAAGATTGTTCGAAAGATGCATTAACAATCACCCATATCCAGCATTGACGCTTGCGCTAACACAACCAAGAGCAAAACAGCAGCCATGACTTCCTTGATCAGGTGTGAGGCCAGCACCCCACGTGAGTTATTATAGCAGGTTGCAAGCGATCACAAGCTGTGCCCGATTGGCTCTACTTAGCGGCAGGTGTGCCATTGCAACCTCACTATTCAGAAAACACACAAAAAATAAAAAAGCCAGCCAAAACATTTAACCATGAATGGTTTGGATTTAAGTCCATGTTGCGATCCCTCCAATTTGAACTTCTGCAAGTAACAAAAATTACTGTACTTCAGTGTATTTTTCAGCTATCTATACTGGAGTATTTTTTTAATCATTTAATTTTGACTAGTTGAATTCAAATCAGTTCATTACAGACCAGAGTGTCCATCAGGTGTCCATAAGGTGGTCCATTACGTTTGAGGATGATTGTCTTTGCAATTTTACACACACACGAAGCAATTTTTATTTTTCCTCTTATTTCAATATGTATACAGGATCAGACATACTGGATGGTTGCGACTCGAGAACATTTCTCCCCTCAGAATGCAAGAATAATTTGCTGAATGACTCACTTTTAATGCCAAAATTACCCATTTCAAATCTACAGTTTAGTGTGTGATCATTTGGGCATTTTTAGTCCAACTGAAGTCACGATTGCAATTGTGGTATATGGTGTTTGCTGCTTCGCTGGTCTTCAGAAAACACTCGGTGATCGGTGGCTGTTTCCCGACGAATGAGCACTTCAGGGACCACGGCTGATTGGGAAAAGATTTTATTCTACCAATGTCCAAGTGGAATCGATTCTGGCTCCTGTGAGTCTCAGATATTATCAGGCCGCCCCGAAGAAACACATTCATGAGATTATATAGAGACAATATGATAATGAGAGGCGGGGAGGTACGCCTCTCATGCAAATCCAGAAACAAAGAAAGTAACATGTCATCTGACCCGGTGTGGCCGGAGGAGACCAAAGGTTATGAGGGCCAACTGCAAAAACATGTCCCGTGGAGGGGGCCCCAGACTTGGTGGGGCCAGGAAAACCCTCGGGGGCTGCTAATCAACCAAGTGAAATAGGGTCCAGACTTCACACTACATTCTTTGGTTTAAGTACAAGCAGAAGCTGAATTCTCCCTGACCCGCAAATATAGAATAGAATCGTGTCACTGACGCCAGGTGGACATTCTAAGGCCACCTACAGGAATAGAGAGGGAATTCCAAATTACACTTCACAATAATTCAGTGTTCTGTCACCGTGCATAGGCTGCATAACCATCTTAACCAGTGGTCCCCAAAACCAGTACCCAGATTCCTGGGCATGGTCATTGACCACCTCTCCTGGTCTGCAAACACCACAAAGGAAGCCCAGATATCCTTGGAACAAACAATTCACTTTGTTAGCAGTAAAATAGTTACCAGAGCCTCAAATGTAATTGGATACAAAGACTGGCACCATGAATGCAAAGTGAATCCCCGAGATACAGCTTCTTCCCATACTGCAGGGCTTTTTTTTTTCTTCCCCTCCACGCAGAAATTCTGATGCACCTGTATGATTTGCATTTTTTTTTAAATAACCTTAAGTTCCCCAGTGTGGGACAAATAAAGTTTTAAGATTAAGAATTTAAAATTCAAGTTTAGCCTGGACAGCACTGTAGTTTATCCCAAAATAAATACAACAGTACAAGTATCACGGTAAATAATTTATTGTGACAAAAGTAGTTTCATAAATATTTGAGCTCTTCATACTTCAAACATCTGTTTGTTCCTGGTTCTGGGGGTGGTCCTGGCTCATGGTGTGGTTCTTCTGGCTCATGGTGTGGTTCTGGGGGTAGTCCTGGCTCATGGTATGGTTCTGGGGGTAGTTCTGGCTCATGGGATAGGTGTGGTTCTGGGGGTAGTCCTGGCTCATGATGTGGTTCTTCTGGCTCATGGTGTAGTTCTGGATCATGGTGTGGTTCTGGCTCATGGTGTGGTTCTGGCTCATGGTGTGGTTCTTCTGGCTCATGGTGTGGTTCTTCTGGCTCATGGTGTGGTTCTGGGGGTAGTTCTGGCTCATGGTGTGGTTCAGGCTCAGAGTGTAGGTGTGGTTCTGGGGGTAGTCCTGGCTCATGGGATAGGTGTGGTTCTGGGGGTAGTCCTGGCTCATGATGTGGTTCTTCTGGCTCATGGTGTGGTTCTGGGGGTAGTTCTGGCTCAGAGTGTAGGTGTGGTTCTGGCTCATGGTGTGGTTCTGGGGGTAGTCCTGGCTCATGATGTGGTTCTTCTGGCTCATGGTGTGGTTCTGGGGGTAGTCCTGGCTCATGGGATAGGTGTGGTTCTGGGGGTAGTCCTGGCTCATGGTGTGGTTCTTCTGGCTCATGGTGTGGTTCTTGCTTATAGTGTAGGTGCAATTCTGGGGGTGGTCCTGGCTCATGGTGTGGTTTTCCTGGCTCATGTTGTGGTTCTGGGGGTGTTCCTGGATCATGGTATGGTTCGTCTGGCTCATGGTGTGGTTCTTGCTTATAGTGTAGGTGCGATTCTGGGGGTGGTCCTGGCTCATGTTGTGGTTCTGGGGGTAATCCTGGCTCATGACGTAGTTGTGGTTGTGGCTCATGGTGTAGGTGTGGTTCTGGGGGTGGTCCTGGCTCATGGTGTGGTTCTTCTGGATCATGGTGTGGTTCTGGCTCAGAGTGTAGGTGTGGTTCTGGGGGTGGTCCTGGCTCATGATGTGGTTCTTCTGGCTCATGGTGTGGTTCTGGGGGTAGTTCTGGCTCATGGTGCGGTTCAGGCTCAGAGTGTAGGTGTGGTTCTGGGGGTAGTCCTGGCTCATGGTGTGGTTCTTGCTTATAGTGTAGGTGCGATTCTGGCTCATGGTGTGGTTCTGGGGGTGTTCCTGGATCATGGTATGGTTCGTCTGGCTCATGGTGTGGTTCTGGGGGTAATCCTGGCTCATGACGTAGGTGTGGTTCTGGGCGTGGGCCTGGCTCATGGTGTAGGTGTGGTTCTGGGGGTAGTCCTGGCTCATGGTATAGCTGTGGTTCTGGCTCATGGTGTGGTTCTGGGGGTAATCCTGGCTCATGACGTAGGTGTGGTTCTGGGCGTGGGCCTGGCTCATGGTGTAGGTGTGGTTCTGGGGGTAGTCCTGGCTCATGGTATAGCTGTGGTTCTGGCTCATGGTGTGGTTCTGGGGGTTGTCCTTGTTCATGGTGTGGTTCTGGATCATAGTATGGTTCGTCTGGCTCATGGTGTGGTTCTGGGGGTAATCCTGGCTCATGACATAGGCGTCGTTCTGTGGGTGGTCCTGGTTCATGGTGTGGTTCGTCTGGCTCATGACGTAGGTGTGGTTCTGGGGGTGGGCCTGGCTCATGGTGTAGGTGTGGTTCTGGGGGTAGTCCTGGATCATAGTGTGGTTCTGGTTCTTCTGGCTCATGGTGTGATTGTGGGGGTGGTCCTGGCTCATGGAGTAGTTCTGGGGGTCGTCCTTGCTCATGGTGTGGTTCTGGTTCTTCTGGCTCATGGAGTGGTCCTTGCTCATCTTGTGGTGGTCATGGCCGAAGGCATCATTCTGGCGTTCCTTGCTCATGTTGTGGCTGAAGGAGTCATCCATCTCATAGCTTGAGTCACCTTTTTGATTGTAGCTCATAGTTTCCTGTTGACTCTTATTGCGGCCCTCACTCACACGGTCGTGACTGTCTGCCTTTGTTTTGAGCCCTCTGGCCATGCCCAGGTGCAAAGCTTTTCCCAAGCCAAGCGCAGCATCAAGTTCCACTTCGTTTTCCAGTACATCTACATGGCAAGCATTAAAATTATCTTTACGGAAACAAGGCAAGTATTTTTTTCCCCAATGCCACTTCCAAAGTAACTGGTTTAGTACTAAGCAGTTAGAATATTTTTCCCCCGGTCCTAAAACATGTTGTGGCTCAAATATGGTTTAATACAAAAAACAAAAAACTAGAAGTCACCTTCTTGGGCCAGCGCAGAATCCAAAGACTTGAGAAGCTCAAAAACACTCCTAAGACTAACGTCAGTGGGAGGCACACCTGTTTGTAACAAAACAAGTTTTAACATCAGACTTATTCCATTCATAATGTACTCACTCAGCACCTTTTTTAAGCTCCGCATCAGATTCAGCCTGTCCAGCTGGAAAACATAGGCCTGCAGAAATGAAAGCAAAACATTTCAGGACACAAACAAACTTCGAAAGAATCAACTCAAAACAAAAAACAAAAAACAAAGAAATGTTGCTTACCTGTGTCCATGAGGACAGCTTGTGCCAGAAGAACAAAGAACCACACTGGATCCATCGCTTCAGTGATAGCTAAAGGAACACAAGCCATATGAGCTTTTATAGGATGTGAAATTAGTGTCAACAGCTGGTGCTCATTTTGCATCGCCGGCTCCACCTGTGCAGCAGAGTTCTACAAAAAAATAATAAAAAATAAAAAAATAAACAAAGCATGTCAACCTCCATTTTTATAGATTTAAATCCGTGTTGAGCATTTTTTTCTACATTTGATTGATATAACATTTCATTTAGAAGCCTTTCAATTGAAGAAAATGTCAAAATTGTTCAGGTATTCTTTTCCTGAGCATTTTTTTTTTACATCTTTGTAGTTTTACTCCCAACATTGAAAATAAAAATGGTGGTTGAATTGACTCTATTTTATTTCATCAAGTGGTTGCGCAAAATAAAATCATCTGTATCCAGATCGTTTTTTAAAATAAATATTCAACTTCAAAATCCGTATCTGGGTTCAACTTTATTTCAGGCAACCACTTGATGAAATAAATTTGAATAAATGCAGTACATTTTTTCAGTGTCCACTAGAAAACTATATATTACACTCCTTTCTTTATCAAAATAGGGTCATTACTTTTTTTCAACCTCTATGGATGACAATGGCACATATAAAAGACACAACGTAATCAACACAAACATAATCAAGAACCATCGAGGAACGATAACGCAACCAGTTTGGAGACACCGGATATTCCCAATCTTTGGCTTTATTTCTGAGAATTGTGATCCAAATGGATATTGCGTAAAATCATTTGTATTTTTGCACCAACTTTATCTGTGTATCTGCAGATTTAAGTACAGACCAGGAGTACTTTTGGTACTGTTATTTTTCCCACATTCCGAAAACATGCAATTGGATTCGCTGGTTGCTAATTTGTCCATCTCTGTGATTGTTGGAGTGTATGTTGTCTCTTCTGTATGGCGACCAGTCCTGGGTGAAACTCACCTCTCGCCCAACGCCACCCTGAGCTTTCCTGTACCCCTAATGAGGACAAGCTCTATAGAAAATAGATGTATTATCAATTCCACACAAGTGAGTGTGTGTTTGTACATTAAAATATCTATTTTGTAATGTGGACCACCAAGTGGGACGATTTGATACAATATGGCATTGAAAAGAACACCCTCGCAAATCTGTATTCATTTATTTTGAGGCTAATATAAACCATATTTATGTATTCACTCCGCATGGAGACAAATGAATATTCTTGTAATTCCTTTCACGGGATGAATGCATCTTAAAGTCTCTCTTTTTTTTTTAACGAAAAATATAATGATGTAGAATTAAACTAATAATTAAATAAAACATACAGTCTTTTCAACCGTGACACACAATTAGGAATTGTACTTCAGAGACTTTTTTTAGTCATATATTCCTCACTTCCCCAAAGTCACAGAAAAAGGTGGTGAGATGAACAGACATTTGAACATATCTGCTTTGTTTTATTCATATCGAAGCATATATCAGTAGATGCCATAGGTGTGCTCCTTTCCATCTCTATATCTGTCCAGGTAACGTAGCGGTTGTCCGTGGGGGTATTTCACTTGTGGTGGATGGTACACCGGAGGACGGATGAATTCAAACACTGGCTCCCTCATGTCTGTAAATAAAGACATCAGAGATATTTGATTCTGAAATCAAATGAACTGCCAAGACGTGTTTTGCATACCAGGGTCGAGTGATACTCACTGAGGGTGTTGTGAAAGGTGCCGGTGACAGATTCATCCCATTCGCATTGAAAAAACGCCAGACCTGCAGGTGTTATGCTCTCCTGGTGCTTTCTGTAGAAATCCACTGTTTTGAACGTACGGTCTGCCAGCGAATGACTACAAAAAAAAAAATAAAGGGAGGCAAAAATGCTTGACTGTATTTGGCATGTACAGCAACAACTGTGTGACGTCATCATCCGGTCCTGCGGGCGATGCGGGGCAAAAAGGTCGTGCGTGTCGCTCACCACGGCGGAGGCCTCAAGTCTTCCTGGAAGTTGATGCGCCCCTCCTGCTTGAAAAGGATGTAAATGTAGCGGTGGCAGCCAGTTCCTTTTGCGGGGAAAGGAGCTAGATAGTGACATAGTTCTTCTCCAGCCTGCACCGCCTCGCCAGGGATGTTCCCACTGGAGAAACACGCGTCAGTCAACGTCAGCCACCAGAACGTACAAGGTTATGGTACGATATGTCGATTTTTAAGCGTTCATTTTTTTTTTTAATGGGTCTTGACAGTAGGCGCCAGCACTCTTTCACCACTCTTTGGAGAGCTGCGCTATAGTTGCAGCATTCAAAAAAAGTTGAAATGCATTTATGTATTGTCAAGTCAAAAAAGTGTTGTTTTTTTCCCCCCCCAGTCCAACTGAATTATTGATCGTTGCAGTATTTTGGCTTTCAGCCTATCAAAGACCCCCCCCCCCCCCATATGTTATTAAAAGTCATGTTTTAAACTGTGATCAAATCCTTCCTTACACAAGCCAGTGCAGGTATTCGGCTTCATTATCGAGAAGATGTTCATCTGAAATACACAACGATTATATTTGATATTCAGCGATAGTGGATTCCGTGTATTGATTAGTATGACAGTAGCTGTATTGAATTGAAAACGGGTAGCCTGACCTGGGGAGGTGAGCAGGAGGGTCCAAAGGGAGCCCTCATCTGCGTTAAAGCTGACCATTGGGGCAGATGCTGTCTGTATGAGAGAATAAAGTAGACATAAAGAAAAAAAATTGCAAAAATAAACTTTTCTACTGGTCATACTTCTGTCGGCGTTAGTTGATTCCCATAATAGACGTCACTACTCGTTCCTTGGCTATAGCAGATCCTCAGAGGGATTTGAGGCTGGAAATACGCCTTCGGGAAAAGATCCCTGAAGACTCCATAGTGGTCTGCCAGTCTTCTTATATGAAAGGGACCACTGCTCTTCTCCCACGTTTCCTGCACTCGATCCAAAGATATCTTGACTGGGGGAGAAAAAGAGAAAATTAAATCACAACCGTTTCAGAGTAGCCCATCGATTCATCTTTTATATTCCCCAGAATATATAAGTCAGGTTGATCGGCAGCTAATCACAGGGCGCATTCCGATGAACATCCATCCCCACTGACACAAATGGAAATCATCCTGACTGAACCTACACGTGCGTAAACGACAGTCCCTCTCCAGTTCGACATTGAGCTTGTTCTCCTTCATCGTCTGCCTCCTCGCTCTCAGCTCATTGGTTCTAGAAGGTCGAGAACGATGTAGTCCGATGTTCACTCGCGCGGCACCTGACAAAAAACACGGATCACACAATTATGAGGGCAAAAGCAGGGTACACAAATCAGTATGTGTGATTTTTAACATCTTGGACAGAGTATACCCATATTGAGAACTGGGCTGGCTATATTTGAGCATTTTCTCTCCTTGCATCCAAAATCAGCAAAAGTGTCAGATCTCTCTACATCCTTCTTCTGAATAATTACCATGCGATGCTGTGCGAGAAAAGAGTACCGGTAACTTTACCTCTTAAAATGGATATGCGTGTACCGTGCCCCATCTTATGGAAGGATACTTCATTATTTCTCACCGTGTTCTGGATCCTCTTTCTCCATCCATCCTTGGTAGGTCTTCCACCAGACCGGCTTGTTCTTCGCCTCTTCAGCCCGAGTGAAGTAACGGTTGTAGCTACGGTATTTCTCTACAGTGTCAATGTTTTGAACATCGATGTCTTCATTCGGCATCGGACCCAGAGGAGGACGCCGTCGACAGAGGAACGCTGTTATGTGGAAACACACGAATACTGTTAGTCCTGCGCTGTAAGATTTTGAGGGTAAAATTAATTAAATTGCCCCTTCGACTCTATGAGTGCGCTACATGTCATGTAAATCAACTTGACTTGCACATTTCTATATTACAATGACACCATAGCACTATTTAATCAAGCCAAATGTTGAGACTAAAACAAAGCTCATTCTTGTTTGGATGATTCATCACTTTAGCTTTAACAAGTAGCCATCGATTATACATATACTGTATGTGCAATTGTTTTGATTTCATTTGACTAAAGTCCCTTGAAAACACAGGATGAGCCAATGTGTCCGCAGGGTTTGACCCCACGAAGCATGCTAAATAAAGCACAAACACCAAAAGGCATCCAAACAAATCCCATATTAGCTAAATGCCATTATGTGTACCTGTTGTGACAAAAGTCATCGCATTGTTGACTCTGAAATCAAACCAATTCCTTAATACACCAACAGATACTGTTGTGCGCAGCGCCATCTTGATAGAGAATGAATCTACGGTGGCCGAGAGCACAAAATGTCAAATTCACTGTTTCGTACTACTGTACTGAAATGTTACATTGGATGGACAACGCATCCCGCCGTAACCTAATACTTCAAATACTCTAACTAAAAATAATACTTAAAATACTCTAAATAATAATAACAATATACATACACATCTACATGGACGCATGCATATTATATCACATAAATGCTGTGTCAATAGGGAACAGTATTGAATCATCTCTCCAGTTTATAGATATAATTGTCAATTTTCCTGATAGCACTTTAAGGTATCATGATGTCGTCATGAGGAAATGGTCAGTTGACGTTGTCATCTGTGTTGATGCGCTGTGAATTTCGCCGAGAAGTGATCAGAATTATTATCGGTCGTTTTTGTTAAACCCGTTAGCAACAAATTATAATATCTATTTTTGCTATATTTCAGTCTGGGTATTTTATTCCCTAGCGCCGCGGCTAAGGTTAGCTTCTCTTTGCCACCTGCGCGTGTCTCGTTATGAACTGCTTTGTTGTCGAGACCACCAGATAACTTGCATGAGCAATTTAGAAAGTGCTATCGAGTATTTCTGCTGCTTTGAATCGTTGTGATAATTTCCTACCACATGCACTACAGGTAAGGTAACAGCAATGACTTCCTGACCAACCTCGTTTGTTACATTGTCTCTCTCTCTCTCACACACACACACGCACACACACGATTGATGTTGTTTTTCCAGAGATGGATTCTCAGAGCCAAAACCTGACCTGTGCCATATGTCTCGACATATTTCGCGTCCCTGTTACCATCCGGTGTGGGCACTCGTTCTGTGAGAAGTGCATCACTACCCATTGGGACACGAAAACCATGTCTGGTCTTGAACCGGACTGTCCCATCTGCAATGAGAAGTTTGCCACCAGGCCCACTGTCAAGCGTAATGTGTCCTTGTCTCTCCTGACCGAAGCTGCGAACAGCAACACCGGGCAATCCCGCAAAGACCCTGGGAAGGAGGAAGGACCCGAGCTTTGTGAACTCCATCTAAAGCCTCTAGTTTATTACTGCAAGCGTGACCAAATGTCTGTGTGCTGCGAGTGTGCCATCAGAGAGTGCAAGAACCATGATAAGGATTTGTTGGAGACGGAAAAGAAAAAACAAAAGGTATACACTTGACATTTTCCACCTGTGCGTGGTTGTAGTGTAGTAGTAACTTGCTTTGGTATCTTGGTTTCTTGTTGTTTTTACATAGCTATTATTGGAGGAGAAAAATGCAGAGGTGGCAAAACTCATTGAAGATACCAAGCAAAGTATTAAAAACCTAACTGAAAATATCAACCAAGCTAAGGTAATGCTTTCATCATCCTTTCCGTCAAAGTGGTCTCCCTAAGCTCGTGTTATTTGATCAATATTCAGGAGACGATGGAGCAGATATCCAATCGGGTCACCGCCAAGTTTTCCACCATGATAAAAATACTCTCCGAGCGGCAGGAGGTCACCGAACGCTTCATGGAGCAGCAGAAAGAGGCGGCCGTCTCCGAGGCAACGGCGCGTCTCTCTGACCTGGAGGAGAGCATCCAGAAGCTGAGCGCGAGCCAGGTGAAAATCGCAGCTCTCCACAACCTCTCCGATACAGAGCTCATCAAGGTTTGGAATGATTTTTACTCTTTGCTCCCATTTGCCGGGCCAGTTGTTGAGCATTATTGGTTGTCTCTCGTAGCTATGAGTAAAATGTGTCACCAGACTGGCCCCTGCTAAATTCGCTATAATGACACCTGGAAATCTCGGATCTCTTCCAATAGGAATCAATGCTCATAGAAGTTCCACAACTCAAGAATATCCCCTTCGACTTAACGCCCCAGCTGCAGGATCGATTAAGTGGCATCACGGAGATCCTGACCCGAATCTCCAAGCTGGTTGTTGAGGACCTCGAAAGAGCCGTCTGCACAGTTGTGGGTCATGACATAGAAGGTAAAAACCTAAACATTCAACCGCCCTTCTTCTATCCTCGTTTTTGCATTCTCACGACTCTCCATCAGGTTCCCCGCAGGAGAAGAGGCGCATTCTGGCTGTGGTTCCCAATCCGGCTGCCCCGAGCCACCCCGGTGGCAAGGAGGACCTGAGTGCTTGTAAGTTTCTTCTTTAGAATTTGAACTTGGAATGAATGAAATGATGAATTTCTTCAAGTGCGGTGAAAAATGATGAACGCCGATACAAATGTGATTTGTATACAATTTAAAACCGCGCGCGAATTTCCGGTCTTCCCCAACACCAGACGGATGCGCTCTGACGTTTGACCCCAGCACAGCCAACGGCCATCTGGTCTTGTCACAAGAGAACCGGAGAGCCGAGCACCTGACTTCGGGTCTGCGTCACGTGGCGGAGCACGCATCTCGTTTTGATTCCACCTGGCAGGTGCTATGCAGCCAGGGCTTCAAACAGGGCCGGCACTACTGGGAGCTGGAGGTGTCCAAACCGTGGGCCTACCTGGGGGTACATGCTGACATGAGACATACATTATCGCCTATGATTTGGAATGTGGGCAAACGCGGTGATGAGAAGTACAACAACATTCTCACTCCCGTTCGCAGGTCACGTATAGCACCATCCCCAGAAAAGAAAAAGGTCGGAGGTGCATGCTGGGTATGAACGAAATGTCGTGGAGCCTGCAGCTGGATGAGAAGCAGCTCAACGCTTGGCACAATAACCGGAAGGAGACCCTAGCTGGATCTTCTCGACACGGCCGTATCGGCATGCTGTTGGACTACGATGAGGGCACGCTCAGCTTTTACGGCGATGGACACGTCAAGCTGCACGCCTTCCATTGTGCCTTCACCCAGGAGCTCTTCCCCGCTTGCTGGATAGGAGAAGGCGTCAGCATTACGCTGTGCTCAACATGAGCGTTCCAAACTTGTTTTGCTTTTTATTTAAAAAGGAGAAATTTGTCTCAATTAACTCATTCGGTAGCAGCCAATTCTAGATCAAGTCTGAAAAGACGGTTAAAAACGTCTTTGGGAGTGAATGAGTTCAATGGAAAAACAGTAAAAAATGCAGAAATACACTGTTAGTGAGCGTTAAAAAATCAAATCATGATTTCCCTCATTTTATGTCCGTCTATTGAAGGTTGGCGGAAGCCGAAGCCTATCCCAGTTTTGGCATTGAGTGGGAATTGTCAGCTCTGCGAACCACTACGCTACCAAATCCCCCCCATTATGTCAAATAGTCATCCGATCCCGACCACTACGGAGCATTTTGTTTACACATGGAGAGTTTTGCTTATATTACGTTACGAAGTGACACGCGCCGTATTGTCTTGTGACATTGCTGCATGAAATTTCCCACGGTTGTGTCGCCCCCTTCAATTTTAGCCTCAACTCCCTTTTTAAATTATTTTTTTCATTTACGCCTCGCCTTTTACAAATATGGGCAGTAAACCTATTGCACATGCTCATTTGACTTTTTTTTTAAATTATGTATTAAAAAAAAACTTTTAAGCCATCCGATGTTGAGAGTTACATGAACCCATTTTACGACTCATTCCATATGTGTTGGTTATTTTGTATGTGGATTACTCTTTTTTTTTAAGTGTAATGTGACTTGTAGTGTTCTTTGAGACTCGGTATTTTGGGAACATGAACAAGTGTGTGATAGGAAACAGTACACACACTAAACCACGTTCATGTGAAACAGGATCCATTTAATAAATACCTATTGGTTACACTAGCTGTCATTTAATAATTTTAAAGCTTCATCATCACTTTCAGCCATGCCTGAGCAAACAAGAGCCCCAAGCTCAACACGCTGGCCTCAGCAAATGTTTAACATACGGTATGCAGATCATTTAATCTACTGTAGTAGGAAGTACAGGCAATCTCCAACAAAAGACTTCAAATCGGAATTGAGACTATTTTCTATCATACAGATTTGTTTTTTTTTTTAAAGATGCAGCTGGTCTGCAGTCCCGCGTTGCGTTAAAGGTAAAAAAAAAAAAAAAAAAAACTAAACATTTGCTTTTGGACAACATAAACCATAATCTGTCCTGTCTTTACATCGCACTGACCCACCTTCCACCGTCTGATCTTAATCCTGGATCACAGACTCACTGCTGGACTCTTACGCGGTCCTCTCACCCACCGCCATGCGCCGACGCCTTGCACGTCCCGATAAGTGTGACACGCTATATATTACCTTTGAAATATATACAGTTAAATGGTAAAAAAATAAATTCCTACATTTAGCTAGCTCACTGGAGACATTCGCGGAGCAAAGTGTACCGTAAGATTTAATCATACCTGATTGTTAGTCCAGTACGACCTTACATAAATCATAGCAAAGCTAAACGAAGTGTGTGTGTGTGTGGGGGGGGAATCTTGCAACACTCTCAAGACACGAATAAGAAATAACAACCTCTCTCTCGTCAATTGCGGTTTCTATCCAGTATTTGATCACTTCAAATGTCATCCAAAGGGTTGGAATGAGAATGTGGCTCGGAAGACAGGAAGGACGGAAGTCAAGAGGGGAATGATCCTAAGAAATTAAAGTGAACTGGATATTATGGCGGTCGATGGAGTCGTCGTGGCGAGTGGATGGAAGTCAAGCAGGTCTACTGGTTCTTTTTGTCTTCGGGAGGAGAGTAAGGGGGAGGCTTATCCTACACAAAAAACAAAAACATACGGTAATTACACGACTGTTATACTACAGTTGCTCAAATGGCGGGAGAGTTGCTTATCCCGAGAGCGAGTGAGTGTCACAAACATCCGCGACGAGTCAAGACGTACCTCTGGCAGGTACACGTGAGTGGGCGGCAGTGTGGAACAACAAGCGGCGCTGGCTGCGGCTTCGGCTGCTTTCGCCTCAGCTGGAAAGCAAAGACGGCATTGGCGAAAAGTGAAACGGCGCTTGACAAGAGCGCGGTTTTGCTAACCGGCAGCCGTAGAGGGGACTTCGGGGTCACGCGGGGGCTGCTGAACCGGAGCGGATGAATAAGGAGGCGGGGCCATGTAGGCTGCGGCGCTATCAAATGCCGGAGGGTTGGGGTAGAAACCATCTGCGTGGTGCAGAAAAAGAATCAGAATTAGAATCAGATTAGAGCGACTCGCTCAGGGTTTTACGATTTTTTTTTTCCTTCAAAGATACCTGGAGGAGGCACGTCGGAGTAGGCGTAGCCTGGCGGGGGTCCGGCGGGATACGCCCCGTTAGGAGGCGGATAAGTATAGGCCCCGTTAGCCATAAAAGGACATCCACCAAATGCTGGGGTGACCGGCTGACCTCGAGAAGCTGAAGGACAGAAAAAAAGCATGATGGGAGGGCAGAGTCTATATCATGTCTTTTAGTCTGCTTTGCGTACTGAAACAAAAATGATGGTTCGTGTTTTTCATTTCGTCCAAGGTGGCGTAATAAAAGTCTGCATTTGCTCAAAATAATGGCCTCACCCTGACTGGCAACTTGCAGCATGTATTGTCCAAACTCAATGGCGCCACCTGCAGCAAAGATGAGCTTGAAGCTTGTGCTGCCTTCCCAACCACCTGAAACACAAAAAAAACCACCACACACAGAATGAAGAAAATTCAATCTCAACATTTTGAAATTCACTACAAAACGAACCTCCGGGCTCTGCACCGATGGTCCCCTTGATGTAATTTGCACCCAGTACAGGTTGCTTGACCCCACAGCCTTTCATCAAATAGAAAGGCATCATAAAGGACCTGAGTGCATCTTGACCTTTGGCCACAAAGATCACCTGATATGGATGAGAGAAAACATTTCGGATGCTGAATTTGTACATTTGTTTTAGTTTTTATGGTTGCCGAGTGATGATCGTAATCAACGGAATATCAGCGTGTCTAAAAAGTGCGTCAAGCACTATGGCTCTCCTTTGCCACATGTGAGAGCATAACAGCAAGTGAGGATGCAGTAAAAACCCATTAAAAACAACAATCCCTATATATATTGCGACTTTCCACAATCAATAGTCAATACGGACCAAAATATCATTTTCAAGCTTCATCGTACTTTGTAAATATAATGAGGAGAAACATTTAACGTGCATTTCATCTCACCCTGTAGGGGGTCAGGTAGATGCTGCCCTTCTTGCTCTTTCTGAAGGCCTCGGGTAGGCTGTCCGTGTCGCCGAAGACCAGCTCCACATTGTCATGGTTCATCAAAACGCTAACATTAACACCCGTGGACACAGCAATATCATTATTATTGTATCATTCTGACAGACACAAGTCGCTCAGACTGAAATGGTACCAGTATTATGTCATAAGGATTGCCAGGTGACCAAACACTACTCGTCAATTACTTTGGAGTTCTGTAAAAGGATTAGGCTGACTGTACATGCGATCTCCTGACAGATCATACTAATCTGATGTTTAGACCTCTGTTCAGGGGCTATTCTGGTGGATTCGAGAACAATCTACATTGACTTTATTTTATGTTAGTGAAGCCTGCTATCACATTCTGACTCCGTCCGTTTTCGTTACAACCTGTATCACTCAATACTTCATTTCGATTGACATGTGACAACACGCAGTTGTCACAAGACCTCAATTATGTCGCTTGGAACTCGTGAGGAAATTGGAAAAAACAAGCTAGCCGCTGAAATGCGTCATTCCAAGTGGTGCCTTTGAATGCGATCTGCGTGCGTAAAACGACACGAATATATCATTAACTAACACGTTTATGGAGTCGAGTGGATTTTGTTAGCGACGTCGCTACCTTTCACTGTTGTTGATAATGACTCCACCGGA
The DNA here is from genome assembly GCF_025434085.1 of Hippocampus zosterae. Taxonomy (NCBI): domain Eukaryota; kingdom Metazoa; phylum Chordata; class Actinopteri; order Syngnathiformes; family Syngnathidae; genus Hippocampus; species Hippocampus zosterae. Next base: position 6,634,361 of record NC_067457.1, read on the forward strand.
CTCCGAATGGTTCTGGTTAAGAGTCATGTCGACGGGCCTCCGCAACTCCCACACACAGCAAAGCGATGATCGCGTGCGTCCTCTCTCACAATTTACCCGCTACTACAAGCCTGTCTACAACACCGGTTCGCTTAAAAATGACAGAAAAATCACGATTTGTGAAAGATGTTTACGCCGCTAACTTCAGTACCGCACCTGCGCGTCACAGTCGAGGAAAACGCCCACATGCCACGTCACAATGACGTCACCGCCGTCGCTTGTTTCAAAAGCGCCCATAAAATAGACAAAAACATAAAACTTCTTGAGTAAATTGCGCTCGCCAACTGCACATTTTAATAATGAATAAAGCTATCGACGTATATTTTTGACGTTTATTTTAAAAATGTCTTTTTCATTTTGTTTTTAAATTTGACCTATATACGGTGTTTACGAATGATCCCATCTCTGCTCTGCTGCATGACCTTACAGGTGTTCACCAGGAGGTCAAGGCCCTGTTGGAGCACCAGAAAAGCAGTGCGATGAGGTCCTATGTTTGGAACAAGCGCCATATAAAATAAAAGATGAAAGTGTGATGCATGTCTTCACTTCAATAAAACTATCGTAGACTATTTGCTGGATTGATGGCTAGTCTCATCATTGTGAGTTAGTTTTGCAGACAGCCTCAAGACAATCTCAAAGATATTTCGATCACTGCTTGATGATTTTGTTTCTGGTGTGTGACACAAGTGATTTCAAATGTGCCCTGGAGAGTTTTTTGTTTTTTTTTAAACAGGTACAGCGTAGGGAAGTGTATGTCTCGCCACAGTCATCTGCGCTACCTCATTTCTTACCGGAAGTGATGACTTCCTGTGTGACAGTTTTGTCCAAAAAAAAAAAAAACCTCTGCTCATGCATTGTCACTCATACATGCGGGACACGCTGGCGGCTCATCAGAGAGCAACATTATGTCGGCTCAAAGGGAGACCACCAACGCAGTGGAACTACTCAAAACACCTGAACAAGTAAGGGCTATAATTCTACAATGTGTTTGGTCACAAATGCGTTACAAAGTAGGTGTTTGTTCAATGAGGCATAGTGATGATCACTTCTCATTGTCTTCTGAAGATTATGGTTAAAGTTTTGCAAGGCGCTTACACCCATGAGCATTCACTAACCAGGAGAGGCTATTTTGAAACTGTACTTGAATGCACCATGGTAGAAAATATCTACAAAGACATCTACCATATGTCTAGTGTAAAAGAAAATGTCTTTTAATAATAAAAATAAAAAAGTGGACGTTCCTAAAAAGTGGACATCATTTAAAATATGAAAATCCGAGTTAGGAATGAAAAAATAATTTTAAAAATTAATAAGCATTTCTGCAAAACATACATTTTAGGACCAATCTCCAAACACTCAACAAAAGTATGCGCCTGTGACACAATATTTTCCTTTTTGGCCTTGCTTTTGGATTTAAAAAAAAAAAATTCGGTGCCATCTCCAAGTCGATTATCCAGTTGGTGTATTTTTTTTATTGAATTTCCTTGAAAACGGCCGTTTGAACTTTTTTTGAAAGTTGTTTTGACCACACAAAATGTCTCTTCGCTGCTTTTTTCACCCAAAGAACAAATACAACATAAAACTTGATTTTAACATCATGCTTAGTTTTTATACATCTTGTGAGGATCTATGATTGTTTGGAACACCCTGTCATATTTTTCATAGTCCATCATGTGCAGTCGATCTCATTGTTAGAACAATTTCAAAAGTCAAATGCAGAAACTTGCGATGGAGCGACAAAGGCCAAAAGGTTATTTTAAACGCTGGTGCCATGAATCACGATTATTTTAGGATGTGAGTTTGGATCAGGTGATGCAGAATGAACCTAAATTCTATTTCTATTTCACCCCTCCAAAAAAGGGAATACATTTTCTGCTAGTCGTCATCAAGGCTTTTGGGGAAAAGGCCTTACACTGCACACATACAAAACAAACAACCATCGCCCGCCCATTCACATCCATTGACAAATTAGACTCGCATTTTCTTCGGAATGTGGCAGGAAGCTGGACAGCACCCACACAAGTGCGGCAGCAACATAAAAAGTCCACAAGAGAAGCCTCGGAGTGAAACCTCGAAGCTCAGACTTGTGAGGCAGACATGCTAACCACTAGCTCACCGCGCTGCACAAAAAATAACATTGACTATATTTTAACATGCAAATGTTTCATATGGTACGGACCTCTCACACACCTATGACAGCCATATACAAAATAATTTTGTGCTAAGGTGCTCATAAATATTGAGTTTTAACTCATATTTTAATGTTTTTTTTGTGGTTGTAGTTTGATTCATTTTTATTTTCCGAGATGGGATCAAATCTAACGAGTTTATTTTCAGTCGTTTTACTCTCTTGTATAGACAACTGCTTGTTCATAAATTTGACATGACTTTCTTTCCCGGCGGTGAATATCGTTACCTCATTGTTGCCTCAGTTTACATTTCATAATCTGGAAAAAGAGGAAGTTTGTAACAGACGCTGTAATTAAATGATCAAAAGTCATCCTTGTTGAACATCATATTTCAACGTAGCCATCAGGAATATGTTAAAAGCAACATTTTTGCTTCCTATCTCTGAATAGTTCTCTTTATATTCTATTTTCCAGAACCTTGGCATGTCAAGAATGAAGCAGGTAATCTGGGTTACAAAATACTGCAGATTTGTCATACTGGCGCTGTGTAATATTCATTCGGCCACGTTTTTTTATCTCTTCCTTGCTAGTATTCTCCCGGCCATGGGCGTAAACTGGGTCAGACAAGAAAGTTCCGATACAAGAGGGTGAGCAGACTCAAACCCCCTAAATGGAACGTGAGAGAATATTTTCATTTTCATTCGTTTAATTTTAGGATTTTCAAGATGAGGAAAACCCAGAAGAGAAAACCCGTCGCCTCAAAGAACTACAGGTACGTCACCCGTCACGTAACTGCATATCATAACGGTCGATACTGACAAGAACATCTTACTTTGCTTTTATTTCAAGCTCAACCCGCTGTACAAGGAGTTGTTGTACACTATTGCACATAAGATGGGAAAATCGGCATCAACGGAGGCCTTCGCTGACAGTCAACTTCACCAGTATATCAAAGAGGTGATCACCTTCTCGTTATTTATCACCCTACTCCCAGTCTCTTACGTATGCCCAACTACTTGCAAGTGATATTATGTTGCAAGAGGAGTTAAAAAAGATTTAGAAAATCCCAATATTTTTTTTTTACCAGGCTCTCACAATGACAGAATCTGAGCACAACTCTCTGATGGAAGTAGTACAAAACTCCGAGGTGACAAATTTCAAAATTCTTTATCCGTCCAAAAAAAAAAAAAAAAATGGGGGAGTTTTCCTCCCATTATGTCATTTTTTGTTACCCTGAATTACAACTTATTCAACTTTTCTATCCACAAGTCATTTCTTAAAACGATTTGAAACTTACAGCCACCTGTGTACTGCCTGATGGCCACTGTAAAGGAAGCCAGGGGAATTCTGGGAAAAGATGTGAGCGGTGAGTTCACACATCTCATTTTCTTTTGTGGATGAAGAGGTTATAATTATAATGTGTATTTCTTACATATTTTGATAATTTTTTATACTTTAGAAAACATTTACGTCTGAATTTTGGGGCGGCTTGGAATGAATTAGGGCATTTACATGGAAAATGCGCCTCGACTTACAAACTTTTCGAGTTAAGAAATTTCTTCCAGAACTTTCAATGTCTTTGTTGGCCAGGTTTAAGTGACCCCTACTGCTTGCTGACCATACTGGAGGACGAAGAAGAGAGGCGCACACGTCGTTCCAGAGCCAAGGCCATTAAATATGTGGTCAAGGATGCCGTGTCTGACGATAAGATCTATCAGACCGACATCAAGAATCAGACTCTCAACCCAATTTGGAACGAAACATTTATACTGTAAGATTGACGCGCATTACTTCAGAGGATCGGCTTGCTTTTGTGTCATTGTGTTTTTATTCCTCAGGGAGTTTGAAGACATTGCGGGTGCCAGCTTCCACCTTGAAATGTGGTATGAGAGAAAGAAAAAAAACATCTCTTGGTGGTCATTTTTCAGCTCACTAAGCTTAAATCCTGACCTCGTCGCTGTTGCAGGGATAAAGATGAGGAGGTGTCGCTCACTCAAAAACTGGAGGAGATCACCACCAGTTTTTCGAGTTTAAGCAGGTAGCAAGCTAGGTTTACTCATCACACCCGAGCATTGAATGAAGCGGGAAAAGTGACACAATTTTTTTAAAAAAATTTTTCAGAATTCTTAAGGAGGTCACAAAGGAGAAAGGGACCGATGACTTTTTGGGGAAAGTTGTTATCAAGCTACAGGTTGTGAATATTTTCTTACCCTTTTCTGTTTTTTAAACACCATCCTCTGACTTTAAAATCAACGTCCCGTAATATCTTTTCAGGATCTCCACTGCACTGAGGACAACTGGTACGTTCTGCAGCCGAGAACAGAGACCTACCCGGACCGAGGCCAATGTCACCTGGACCTCAAGTTTATCCATAAAGCGGTAACAATGCATCTTGGTATCCAGCGTACTGCCTTCGTACCCCTACGCTCTTGCGTTTTACAACCCAGGAACATTTGTGTAGTTTTTCGGATATTGGAAATCACTCCCTTGGAGTTCTCATTCGTCTCCAAGTAATTGGCCCGTAGTGGTTCACTTGGCATAATTCCTACTTAGCCAAAATGGTTATTTGTCTATGTATCTATTTGTGTCCTGTGATGAACTGTTTCGAGAGACAAAACGTGCTGTGTCGTGTTACTGGCAGAGAGATGACACACTAAGCCCAGGTCGAAACGCTTACACCAACTACTGTGGAATCCTGCAACAGTTTGTCCTGTCTTACATTTCCAAGCAAAAGGTAAAGGGGGGCGGGGGGTCTCTCTCAGATCTCATTAAAATAATTAAATAAGAAACATACCAAGCATTGATGTAGACGTCCAGCCACATTTTCTTTCATCGCTTCCAGAGTTCCGCTCCATGGAAAGGGGAATTGTGCGGCGAGGCCCAGACTCTCCTGGAGCATTACGCGACACAGAATGACCTTTCACCTTTTCTTCAAGACTTGGCGTAAGCCGCACTGTAAAATTAAAACAAGAATATTTTCACTCACTGTATCACAGAAGCAATTTATTGTTGTTCCGGGCTTGAAATTAAAAATAAAAAGTCTCGGTTGAAGCACCACTGCACTAAAATGATGAAACGTAAATTTCAAAAAGGGGTTTCTCAAGCAAGATTTCATTATTTGGACCATTTACCGGTAGTTGATCATTTTGTGTTCCCATGACAGGAAATGGGTGGCTTACAGTAAACTGTACCAAAGCATTGAGGTGGATTCCTCTTTGCTGTTACAACAACTCACGTGTGTGGAGTACCACTGGCATCAACAGGAGCTGCCATACCAACAGGTGGGAAAACCGCTAAGTCGCTACAATTATTTTCGCTCTTTTTTTAAATAAACACAAAATAAAACTTGAACACAATTGTTGCATCACGTCAATCAGAAGCAAGAACTGGGCGACTCTCTTCATGGTTTCCTGCATTACGGTCTCCATCTCGTGTCAAAATACCGAGACGTCTTCCCCCCGACGCCGAGTGCCACTCCAAAATTACACACACTGCTCAGGTACAAAAAAAGCTACGAGTTCTTTCCATGAACCACAGATGCTATCCGTTCAATAAGTGAACATTTGCCCTTCCAGGATCTTAGTCCAAATCTGCAAGACAAAAGCATTTCAGAAAATGAACCCGGCTGATTTTGAACTGCACGACGAGGTGGCCGACGCGGTCCAGGTCCTGTAGTAGCCACGGTGATGTCAGTCATATGTTGAAAATCATTGATCACGATGAGAATTTTCTTCTCGCTGACAGACGGGGACGCAGGCGTGGTTTAGCAACAAAAAAGGTTTGCACCAGCCGATGACCAAGGTAAAATACATCACGTTGCCTCTACCGAGTGCGGTATTTAATTGGACAGCTTATCACGTTACACGGTGCATGAAATGGTTTATTGAAACATGGCATCGAATAAAAGCTCAAACCGATTGAATCGAATTTAATTTCCCCGTCCCTAAGCCGCCACTTTTTCAAAGTGGGCTGATTGTGGTTGTCGTTTGCCACTGTCACCTTCAATTTCGAAATGAGTCATTCAGTAAAACGTGAAAGTGAGCAAAAGCAGTCGCCATTTTTATTGTATTGTATAAAAAAAAAAAATCATACCAAAATCATCATCGTCTGATTTTTCATACCAATATCATTATTTTCAAAGACATACTTTCATCCGTTTTTTGTGGAAATTCATAGATTGTGTTGCGGTGTCTATTTAATTGTTTTCTTTTGGGTGCGCTTGCCCTTCAATCAGGAGCTATCAGAGATCATTAGCGCCTTGTCCAGGTTGATTGTCGAAGTACGGGATGACATAAAACTCAACAGGGATGTCTGGAACAGAACATTTGTCAGGTAAATCCCCAAAAAATAAAACAATTGTATAAATACGGACATTGTAATATAGTCGATCACTTTTGGAATAAAATGTGGTTCTTTGGTCATCATGCAGTGCGGTACAACTGGACGTGTTCACTGCAGTCTACGAGAAGTTCGATTCTCTGGTAAGTGAGACCGGTAGTTTGTACTTGATGTTATTTTTATCACCTCACCGACTTGTTTTTTTTTTTTTTTTTTTTAATGTGCGCAGCTTGCTACAGAAGTGAGAGAAACCTTATCTCAAATGGAAGGTCACATTGATCAGAGTCTTGCCAACAGCCTGTTTCCCGTTTACCTGAACCTGCAAGCCATCCGCAAGGACAAGGCCTTCTTACAGAAAAGGTCAGTCGGACTGCAGAATTGCTATCGTTTAGGTCATTTCGGTTAAAAAATAAAAACTAAATGCAATTTTCATCATGCATCAATTTAGCAGGATGACTTTCCACACACACACACATACACATCAGCGGAAGTCACAAATTGGACAAAAGTTACATTTAGTGTTTGTCAAAATAACTTTCTTTTACCGTTGAGTTGATTTAAAAAGTGCAAATAGATAACGTAGCGTATCATTAGCATAAGAGCTATTGTTTCATTTCAGGGGTTTACTAAAGCTGACAAATTTTTATGTGAGCTTCAGAGAGGCTCAACCTTTCTGGCTCCATCAGATATTCAACACCACGATGGACAGAGTGGAGAGGGCCGTGAAGGTCGACAAGGTATACCGCTTCGTGTTTCCGTGCACCGCATTGCGTTTGTGTTTACTTCGCGTCGTGAAGATACGTTTTGAATATGGCTCTCAGCTACAGCCCATGCACTCCAGTGCAGCGCCCATAAAACACAGCTCCTCTGCCGTGGATCTGGTTGCTTGCATCCAGCCTGTGTGCGACATGTGGGAGCAGATATCCTGGCCGGACCCCGAGGAGTCGTTCATGCTCATGGTGAAAATCACTGAGGTGTTGTATACTTTTTCCCCACATAGTTCTGATTTGACATTGCGACCATGTGATAAAAGTCATAAACATGCTGCGGTTTAAAGATTTTGAACTTGAGTCCTTGTTTGGCCTTTGTTAACAAAAAAAAATTAAACACACCACACCATTAACATATTTTTTTTAAAGGAAATCTAGTTAAAATTAAAACAAAAAAATTATAGCATACTCTAAGCAACCAGTTGCTTGTACTGTTGAAATTAGCCCATTTTTAATGAACCTTCAGGCCTCACCTCATACATCGCTGGGCTAATAGCGAGTACTGATTTATTGCGTTATTTTAACACGGTGATATGCTTATGGCTATAATTCATGCTACATGCTAATGTTGACGAGTGTGTGTGTTTTTTTTTCTGTGTGTGTGTGCAGGATGTTTGGAAGATTGTGGCGACCTACTGTCATCGTCTCAAAGCCAGAGTCAGGATGCTCTCTGAGAAGTCAGATCATGGAAGCGCAATTAAAATGGTGGAGGCTTGTCTTGCTTCAATAAAAATAAAATAAAATAAAATAAAAACAGGTTCTACACATTGAAAAGAAATGTCAGTTCTAGTTCTTTCTTCTTCCATAGCTGTGCGTTGTGGTGAACGACCTGGAATACCTGCGGTCCGTCGTGTCCCAGCTTCCGGCGAAGCTAAAATGGGCGGCGCTTTGGGAGCGCACCCGACACGCCATCGGGGAAAGTCAGTTCCACAACACGCTGCCGGCGCAAGTGCAGCAAACTCAGGGCGCCCTCGGACGAGAGATTCGCACCGCTTTGGACACGTTGAGCAAAAAGGTGCGTGAGATGCGCAACAAGACCTTAGTCGTCTTCTGAGGGGGAGCGGGTGGGCCGACGTCTTTTCTTCTGTCTTTTCAGTTGAATGCAGACATTGAGACTTACGTCAGAGGAATGTCAACCACAACGCAAAATCCCTCCAAATCCACAGAAGATGTAAGTACAGTACTTTGCTTAGCGCAATGAAATATCATTTGTCTTGTGACCTTAACCTCATCGAATTTAGGCCGCAACCCCTCTCATGCGCTATCTGGAAAAAGAGCTGCATTACATGAATGAAAATTTGGTTCAAGAGAACTTCAACAGGTGACGGGAGAGCCCCCCCCCCCCCCCCCCGCCGCCGCCGCCCACCGTGTGTGAATCCAACATGACGCAAATTCCTCTCTCACGCGCAGTCTGCTGACTCCCTTGTGGAATAACTCGGTGAAAATCCTCTACCAGATGGCTGCTGCGCATTCGCACCACGGGGGGCTCATGGTGTTCTGTCACAGGCTGCTGTACACACTGCAGGTAAAGTGCATAGAAGCATGTGGTGGACTCAATTGCAATTATCGCATAGTTTGATTCAGACTCTCTATAAATTCACCACCAATTCACAAATGTCATAGAAAGGGTTTAAAAAAAAAACATGACTGATGATTTAGCTCGCTGTGATATTCATTCCAGTGCCTGGAACAGTGCTTCCACGGCGAGGGTAACGGTCTTCCATTGGAAACACTCCACTCTGATGATTACAAGGTGAGCGGATGGAACTGTAGACCGTATGATGAAAAAAGTTCCGACTAAAATCTCGCTGCTTACGGTCGTAGACTCTCAAGGCCTACCTGACTTATCACTCTCTGAGCAGTCGCCAGCTTGTGGACAAGTACCTCGAAGGGAAAATATTGGAGCAGGTGTGATGCTTTCGTATTTCTCTTTTAACCCTGGGGAACCCACGGGGTCAAATTTGGCCCTAATCCTAAAATAGGATTAAAGCATGAAATGTTAAAAAAAACATATATTTTGGTGTTCAGTGAACATATAGCAGTCATTTAATGTAAAATTCATCATTTTCCAAAGAAGAAAATGGTACTTGAGTTCTCCAGGGTCAAGCGGATATTATGCATGTGTATTCTTTCAAACTATGACACATCTTTGTCACAGAGAGTGACTGCCGGTGAGAAATACGGCGCGGTTACACTTCGCACCAACTACAGGAGATCGGACCAAAGACTCAGAGTTGAAGTGTTGAACGCAGCTAACCTTCTACCAATGGACTCCAACGGTGAAACTTAATAGAAAAGTCAGAACACACATGCAAAAGTCTTACATTTCATACCACAAGGGAATTCAATGAGCTTCACACAACCAAATCACAACACCTAAAAACATTTTTTTTAAAGTATAAGGAACAAAAATAACAAAAAGAAGGGACATCGACAGCAATCAAACGCATTTACAAACAGAAGACTGAAAGGTATTTAAAAGCAAAGTCAAGATATCATAGGTAGCTTTCTATAATTACTGCCAATATTACTGATAGTAAGTCAGATTCCATACATTTTTGAGGATTTTTACACACAGAAGCGGGCGCTGTCATATCTTACGTTTTTGAGCCGATCAGTGGAGGGGAAAGTGAAAGTGATGACCCCGACGACGCCACCGAGGAGCCTGGTTGAGAGTCGGCACAATACCGCGCAGAGTGGATTGGAAATAATATAGTATCGATAACATTGCGTCGGCCGTACATGAAACGTTACAACGTGGTGGACAATCTTGAACTGCATTTTTCAATGCATAGAAATGTATCATCACCATTTCTGAGGTGTCGTAGATGCATTGCAAATAACTCCTCACCTCTTGCCTACGCCGCTTTTCGAATGCAATGCACGACGACCGGGACTCTTCCTGCTTGCAAGTTGATCACGCTGCCGATTGACTTTCCGATCCACTTCTCTTTTTGTTATCCTACGGAAACCCGAATGAACGTGCCATTCCCCCACATTAGTGCAACTAACTGCCACACAATGAATGAACCATTGTTTTAAGTGCAAAAGCAACCGAACGCCACAATCTCCACTTCATTGTTTGCCTCTGTGACGTCACAGACCCGGAAATACAAACCGCAGAGGACTCATTATTATATTAAGTGATTAAACTGTTATCTACCTACGATTTAATCACTTTCTAATGACGTTTATGCATTGTAAAGGGGTTTCGAGGTCTCGGGAACAGCTTTTCAAACTTTGGTCACTGACCTTTAATACTTCATAAGGTCATAAAAATGAGTAACATTTTTCGTAATTGCCCGAGTATGTCCTTTTATTTACTTTTCTGTCGTGTATCCCAATGACAGTTGTCTTATACTGTATCTCCTGCGTTCCACAGGTTTAAGTGATCCTTACGTGCAGTTGTGTCTGGAGCCTTTCCACACCTTCCCTCTTATAGAACCTTGCCGCACTCAGATAAAAAGCTGCGATCTAAATCCTCTCTTCGATGAGGGCTTTGAGTTGTAAGTCTGCTTTGCTGCTCTCAAACACGATCTTGAACTAACAAATTGTCTCCATCACATGACAGCCTGGTTGGGTTGGATCAGTGCCATGCTCCAGGTGCTTGCCTGGTCGTGACGGTTCTGGACCATGCCACCTTGAGAACTGACGACTTTGAAGGTGAAGCCTTCCTGTGTCTCAAAGATATACCTGGAGTAGCAAATACAGAGGCAGAAAAACAGGGACCAGGCTTTCATCCCGATCCATTTCCTGCTCAAATTCGTCTCCCGCTGATGCATCCAAAACCTAATGGTATGATTTTGCTCTTTTGGTTGGGGTCACTATTTGAATGAAAATCTAATAGCAAAATTACATGTTCATTCATGAATCTCAAGTGTTGAACACGGTAGTTTTCTTGTGTACGCCTCACTTTTATTGTCATCAATGTGACAGTCGCTGCAAAAAAGAATCATACTGACCACCCACGGCAATCACAGCCAGTCGTGTTTTACCCTTAGCTTTCCTATTTTTGCACAGGGTTCATCTTTCCTGACTTAATTGCAACTTTTCCTCACTCTCTCTCTCTGTATTCCCAGAAAACAACATCCTTAAATTGCTGGAGTCCAGAAAAGGCGAGCGAGAGATAAAAGCCTTTGTGAAGAAAAGAAGACAAAGAGAGAAACAATCCAAGGAGCGAAGTCAACAATGACACATGCACATTTTTTTTCTCCATCCAAAAATATACAATTTGTTTTAATGAACTAAATCCATTCATAATGAAACACTGTTATAAGACAGTCCACTTCCTGATGCATTTTCTAATCAGTGCGGTAACGTTCGTCAATACACAGAACATGTTAAGACTACAATGAAATGTCAACAATGAGAAACCGCCTTTGGGAAAATACGGCAGGTATGACTAAACATGTGAGTAATTGAGACGATGTGAAAAGTTATGAAATTAAAAAAAAAAAAGTAATTTAAAAGACTACACAAGTCGACTGAGTATATTTCGCTTGATTGTGTTCGTATGCATTTCTCGTTGAGAAACCTGAGTGCTTTAACAGAGGCTGCCTGTTGTATTGTTCATTCTAAATGTATTCACTAAATACTTTGTTCCTATTTGCATGTTTGAATTATTTATTTTGCTAAGAATAACAATGAAAACAACAAATTCAGTATATAAACAACACCTGCACTAATTCCTGTCGGCCTCCTTTGGCTATAGCTAGATATATTGTACAATTTATATGAATGAGATGAAATATGCCCTTTAGGGTTTATATCACATCACCTTACTAAGACTCGTGATTTGGTTAACGTCTCAAAATGTTGCCGTTTTGCCTTGTCATCCATACATTGAGACAGTCTGACATTGATGTGGACAGAAATGATGTCAAAAATGTATAAAAATCTGCATGTGATTCATAAGTTAGCATTTATGAAATTTGTTAGCCATTACAAAAAAAAATTATGCTAAATGCTTTTTTTTTTTCGTGACGTGCCACGGCAATGCATTTTGAAATCCCCGCCGGCAACTCTGATGATTGACGGCGCTGCAAAAATAGTCACCTGATTAGGTACACTTGTAACATACAGTGCAATCCGGCTGTGTTACTTTATATATTACATTATTTGCTATGAGCCGATCAATTCTCCACTTCTGGCGACTTCAACCTTCACTATCAATTCCTCTTGTCTTTTTTGGTAAAACTGGAAATTATTCTCTGAATTACTCACACGAATGGCTGATTAACCACAAGCACAATGAAGCATTGTATTTGAAATTTAGGAACTGGTCATCCGTTATTCATTGAAAAATGTTGTGCTCAGGCCATAGCCATGTCTAATGCAGAAATATTGCTTGGGGGGCCAAGGAACTACGTTGACATGAGGGGACAAGCTTCATTTAGTCAGGCCATGGCCTTTTCCAATAGAAAAAAAAGTTCCTCGAGGCAACTACAAATCTTTTTGGGTGGACGTCAACACGCATGGATTTTTGCTATTTGAGGCAGCGCCTGTTCACTGTCCCCCATGAAATGATCCTCTGCCGGGGATTATCGTGTTGCAATAAAGAGTTAAAAAGAACCCCGACAAAGTCTGGAATGGTTTCAAAGATCCATGGCTGGTGGTCGTGGAATCAAGACTGACTAATGCGGAATCGCCGATGTGTGCGGTGTTCTGACTGGTCCGAAGTGTCAGGAGAGCTGCTGCTGCTGCTGCTTCTGCTCCAGCGTTTGTTCAGGACAGCGAGGGCACTCTGTTGAGGTGGAGCAGCTCTCGCAATGTAGTCCATGGCCGCATGGCAGCGAGACGGAGCCCTGCTCGCCGCACGACACACAGCACTGCCTCTGCTTCTTGTACACCACCTTGGGGACAACACAAAGAGACTCTTTAGTCAAGGAATATGACATCCACTCAAAACAAAAACACATCGCGTAATGCTGAACCTTATTTAGAAAACAAATAATGACCTGCGAATGATGATTGATACATTTCGCAAGCCGCACACAAAAGCTTCAGTGTGGTGAGGTATTACCTGTTCCACGGTGTGTAAACAGCTGCACAGTTGCGCTTGCAGACTGAGGATAGATTCCAAGGGAAGTCTGTGTAGCATCTGCAGCTGGTGCAACGATAGATGAGGATTGTCTCTGCTCCTCAGGGTCTCCAGCGCCTCCTCCAGGAGAGAAGATTGTCTCTGTGCCTCCTCCTCAGCCTGCCTGATTCTCTCGGCCTCCATAGCCAACCGCCCCGCGTGGGCGCGGGACTCCTCGGCGTCTGCTTTCAGCGTGGCCCACGACTGCAGCAGAGTGTCGATCAAAGCTACATATATTGACAATATATATTTTTCCCAAAACAAATCCAGCTTTCGAAGCCCCGTTACCTACCTGAGCTGTGTGTTTCCAGCTGTGTCCCCACTGCTTCAGCGCCCTGTGAGCCTCCTCCAGCTCCTGTTTGAGCCTGGACGTCTCCGCACATGGGCCGGAGGGCATCAGGGCTGGGGGTGTGCCAGGGGAGCCCTGGCCTGACGGGAAGTGCTCCCAGATGTGACTGCTCATACCATTAAGACCTACAAAGCACAGATGAAATGCAGGGAGTGGATATCACGTGGCAATTCTCTCATGTGAGCAGTCGGGTCAAGTTCCACACACACCTAAGGAGCTATGGGATGGGCCCAGGAAGGGGCTCTCTTGCTGTCCAGGTTGGGACAGCTGAGTGGAGAAGAACGGGGAAGCGCGTGGTCTGATTGGGGGGGACGGCGAGGGAGAGCTAAAAGGAGCAGGTGTGCTGAAGGATCCCGGGATGTTGACTGGGGCTGAGCTCTGAAGTCGGGTACCGCCTATAAAAATAGGGTTTAGCCACATGCTGCTGCTTGGAAACAATCATTTCTTGTCGCAGACGTCACACAATTACCGAGCCTCACTCCCACCCGCGGCAGACTTGAACTACTCTCCAAGCCCCTTTCCAACGCCGTAGTACCAAAATCATTCAGGTCGAGATCATCCAGCGCCGACTCTGCGACAAAGACAGCACCGGAGCAGCACAACAACTGTCAACCACACACAGACCCCCGCCCCCACACCCCCTTCCAAAAAATCTGACACATCTTGACTTACCAACAACAGACTCCACTGTCTCACTGGTGGGGTAGAAGGGCAAGGCGTTGGCATTCATGCCTGATGCGATGCCGGCCCCCGGGGGTCCGAGGGGCGCGGGGCTGGGTGGGGTCGCGGCCAGACTGGAGGGGATGCTGGATGACAGACTTAAAGGACTGCCTACTGGCAGAAACACCAGCAGATCCTTGAAGGAGATATAATGTCATTTTTTGGAAGAGAAAAAAAAATATCAATCTTGTCTTTACAAAATGTGTTGAACCTTAAACGGAACCTAGAGACCATTGACTTTTCGTTGTCTTTCAAATACAAACATTGGAGGTCAAATAACGTCACACGACGGATTGTGGTCAGCCTTTGAGGTTCAACTGTGCGCGTGCTATTGCATAAACACACGCCCGGAAATTCTACCTGTTTACTGCTTTGCGCCGATGCCGCTTCTCTGCTGCGCTGCTCGAGGGCAAAACTTCTCTGTTTCGCCTGAAAGCACACCAAAAAAATATGCCACCTTTTGCACACCCAAAACACCCACTTGGCCCCGCCCCCTTTTCATTCATCTCACCTGATCCTCCCTCTCAAATCCAGGCGCCCTGCCATAGCCTCCCTCCCCCACCCAAGAGGACAACGGCTCAGCTGCTCCCCTCATGTCCTCGCAAAGACTCAGCACATTACCCAGGAGGCCTTGCTCGGCAACATGTGACCCGGCGGAGGGCGAGAAGGGGTCAGCGACCTGACCGAGACCCTTATTGTATCCTCTTGACTCTAACTCCTCTGCAGAACCGGGATCTGGCGGACGGAGAGGTGGGGGGGATCTGGGTGAGGAGAAGGACTCCTCGAAGACAAATGCTTCTGGAACGTATTTTAAAATTTGAAAGTAGATTAGTATATTTCGAAGAAACCCCTGGGTGATGTGTGGCGGCGACTTACTTTCAACGTGAGCGAAAGCACAAAAGGGTCCTCTGGGACAGCTGCCGCACTGCTGCATGTCATTGCACTTTGTGGACTTGTAGATCTGCGGATACGTTGGACGCCACTTGTTATTGAGTTTGCGGTTTTCGCTCTAGGTGAGCTTTGATTAACGGAGACAGACCTCGGGATGGAACTGCTGTTCCGTTCTCGTGTGGCAATACTGACATCCCTCCGCGCACTCACATTTGCTCGGATCACCCCACTCCTCGCTCAGTTTCACCGCCGGACATGGCAAAGCTCTGCGGGCGCAACCGGCGGGTGCCATCATTTTCAAGCGGCTGAGAAAAGTCATCTTTTGGTATTGGGACTGAAGCCCACCTGTATTTGTGCTTATGCGGGCTGCGCCGCCTGTCTTTGCTGTTATGATAATACGGGCAGGCGTAACCCTGACGACACAGGCGAGGCGGCTTCTTGCACAGCTCCGTCTTGTAGTGCGACAACACATAGTTGTTATCTGAGGAGACAAGAAATTGGTCAAATGAGGCGATATGGATCGATACTGATATTTCCGTTCGATGTACCTTGCCAGCGTGGTTCCTCACTCAGAATCTTCTCTATAAGGGCCGTGCTCGCCGCCTGGCCCGACTGTCCGTCTCCTCCAGCTCCTTCTGACGGCCCGGCGCCACCTTGACACTCGATGACCTGCACTTCCCTGTGAAAAGTATACCGTGTGAACTCCAGTATCACATTTAAGACGATCATTTAAATGTTAAATGTTCCACACCTCACATCGTACACAGGGCTGCGCAGGTCATGTGACCCGTGCGCAAAGGCACAATGACAGCCGTTCTTGCTACAGTGGCCTCTCGTATCCGTTTCGTGAATGCAAGACCCCGTCTTATAGTAGCGCAGGTGATACCTCCGTTCTGTGTCGCCAGCTGTCCGATGTAGAAATGCGCATCTGGTGGGCGCAAAAAAGAAAAGTTTTCAAATTTGTATATATATGAGGGATGAATCGAAAAGTTGATCTCACACGAGCTCTAAAAACATGTGGGCAATTAGCACGTTAGTAGAATGTGTTTTCAATGGCATTTACATTCTTTTTGTCCCGTAATCACCACCTGTTGATTGCTTTGTAAAAAAATAAAATAAATACACGAGAGTGACGAGCAATGTTCAGATGGTAATGCCCAGATGACGACTCGTTAGCTGCTATTTCTTTCACAATTGTCCTCATTTACAACAGCACTTCCTATCCTGAATAGCTCACGGATGCATTAGCAGATAGCTTAGGTCTTAGCTTGTGCGAGACAAAAAGGTTCTTTTCAGAGTTAGGAGTGAAACAAAAAAAAACAGAAGCCATGTTATTTTGATGAGAGCTGGCATTTTGCATCTAAAAAGCACATGCCCAAACTGTTCAGCTGTCACTCAGCCCGGAAGTCAGGATGCACTGGAGTCTATCACTAACGTACACAACTGCACAAATTATAATTACAGTACTGTAAATACTAGGATTAAAAACACTTCTAAGACATCAATGTCAAATAATCAAATGAAAACGATTAAGTATGGCAGTTACAGGGCATGCAATCTTGTGCCATTGCACCAAGGCATTACTACACCGCTGTACACAAGCATGCAACAATGCTTTTGTTGGGGGGTGGGCGGGGGGTTAATAACCTCGAAACGTCCTATGTCGCAACCTCCAGTAACCAACCTGCCTGGCATTTTGCATCGTGTTCGCTGTTGCATAATAATAATAACTGAACAAAATAATCAAGTTCCACTCTTAAAAACTGAACTCCAAACTGTTACAACGTGTTGTTGTTTTTCTCTTACTCATCTCCATCAGGACAGGTTCCAGTTCCCTCATCATATTTGGTACAATAAACATCTGGGCTGTAGTTGAATGTCCCGTCCCGTTTGCGCATGGGCCTGCGGCGCCGCTGGTTCAAGAAGTGCCAGTGGAAACAGGAAAAAGGCCGGTGTTGTGTACATTTATGCTGGACAAACAGGGGACACTGCTCCGTTCTGAACTCCTTTAGGTAGCTGCAAAAAGCAGAATTAAACACGACAGAAATTCATGTTTATAAAGCGATCAATCATTATCTAACAATACAGATTTATTCTCTATTCCCTACTTGTGTTTTCTGTTTTCTCTGGAGACTAAATATTTACAATTTCATGTTGCATAAAAGACTCATCACTCATTTACCAACAAATTGAATTAATTACAATTTTGTTATGACTGAAAGATCTGGTTTATCGTCAAAAGAATCCCGTATTTAGGAAGCCTCTTTCAAATTGACTTTATCGATTGTTCAGTCAGCGAACCCGATTGCACGTGAGTTTGTGTACATTTAGCTAGCTTATCGGCTAATAGACTACCATTACGTACGTGTAGTGTTGAGGTTTTTCGGGCTGAATGTTCAACACGGTTGCGGGAGATGTCGAGCCCCCGGCAGAGGAAGACGACGAGGACGACGAATGACCCCCGGTAGTCGTCCCCGCTGAAGATAACGGGGACAGCGGGTGCGTTTTAGACATTTTGACGCTCGGAAAAGTCTCAACAATGAGCTTGTTTTTAGCAAAAGGAGCTAGCTCATTAGGTTAGCATAGAAATCCGCATTCCACTACGATGTGAGTTTGCGCGAGAATGGAGGAAGTAGTACAAATGCTGCATTCAATACATATTGCAATTGTTGGAATTCGGAGATTCATCCCCAAATTATATTGAAAAAGAATCAAGATGGTATTTTAGATGAAAAAAGTAACGCTAATTTGGTAATTTACTTGCATCAAATGACACGGTGATATGTGTTGAGTGAAGAAACTGTATTTCTCGTGTCTTTGATGTCGGGAAGCAGGGCAGTAGGTAATGCAATTATTAATGTACAAGCCCGTGATTAGTATCATACACCATTTTGAGAAAACGAGGAACATATGAATACAAGAAATAATATCGTGCAGTAGCACACCGTATCGATTTTGTTTGGCGCATCTCATTGGATCGATCGTGTGGCCGTGATCCACACGTACCTACGGACGTGAAAGTGGCTGTGCAATATGACGTCATGCCACACTATTAATACTTGGCCTCAAGCTTCCAACCAGCATTGATCGTTTTCAGGTGACCGAGACCTGCCGTCTCCGCAGTTCACTCGCCTCACAACAACAGCAACGTCACAAAGGTAAATAATTTGTACTTTGTTTTTATTCGTTTATTCTGCGAAAATGATTTCATTTCTTTCACGTGATGTAGACGATTTGTATCACAGTGTTGTTAGATTAACGTCGGGGGCGTCTTGTTATCCCTTACAAGGACAATGGGCTCGTTTATATTGCGTTTCGAAACTAAAACCGTTACCTATTGATCGTCCGTTCTGTCTCGTTGGTAAGATGGATGTAGTGTGTAACCATTCATCTGTTATGAAAATACGATTTGTGTGCCGTTAATTACCGATGAACTAACGTGCTATAACATGTACTCCCAATGTCGAGTGGGGGTGAAATGAGAGCGAAAATGGCGAAGACGACAAACCGAGGCTGATGGCGGGCGGCCTCTTGTGAGCCAGAGTACAGTCGGCTCTTTCTTTAGTAACGTGCCTATGTCTGAAATGATCTGTTACGTGATGACTTTTGGCGAATGTAGAATGAGTTTTGTCGACTTGAGAAGGCTCTGCTAACATGCTAAGTTTTATTTTAGTTGCGGTGTGTGTCGGCTGTTTAGTGTGCGGACGCTAAAGGAGACACCTCCTAGTTGTTCGTTGGTAGGGGGATGGGCGCGTTGTTGTGGGCTAAGCTAACACGTTGACGCGGCCCTGTAACCGCTTCGCGTGTTTTATTTTAGTTCCCGGGTGTGTGTACATTGGAGTCCTCCTTAATTCGCCTGCAATATTTTCTTATAGGTAATACGCGATGGCTCGTACCAAGCAAACTGCCCGTAAATCCACCGGAGGAAAGGCGCCAAGGAAGCAGCTAGCTACTAAGGCAGCCAGAAAGAGTGCGCCCTCTACAGGAGGAGTGAAGAAGCCCCATCGCTACAGGTGGGTTTCAACGTTGACGCATGACGTCACCACGACACTTGCTATAAAAGTGATGAGGGGGAGAAAAAAACGCATGCTTGCTTCTCCTCAGGCCGGGCACTGTGGCTCTGAGGGAAATTCGTCGCTACCAGAAGTCCACAGAGTTGCTCATCCGCAAGCTGCCGTTCCAGCGCCTGGTGAGAGAGATTGCCCAGGACTTCAAGACTGATCTCCGCTTCCAAAGTGCTGCCATCGGTGCTCTTCAGGTAAAATATAAACAAAACTCTACCTGGATTGTGTGTGGTTTATTCGGAGCTAATATTATGCTGTTGATTCCCAATAGGAGGCCAGTGAAGCTTACCTGGTGGGTTTGTTTGAGGACACCAATCTGTGCGCCATCCACGCCAAGCGTGTCACCATCATGCCCAAAGACATCCAGCTGGCCCGTAGGATAAGGGGAGAAAGGGCCTAAAACTCTTGACAGTGGCGTGTCAAGACAAATCATATTTATCATACCTAACAAATTTTTTTGTGGACTTTTATTTTGTATCATTTCTTGGGTTTTGAGTTTACGACTTTTGTATCGTATTTTAGCCATCAACCATTCCACGACCTAATGGGTAGTTGCGTAGGAATATTGACCTGTTATGTGGATTGTTGCTACATGTAATACATCACTGCCCCCTCCTTTCAGTTTTTGTGGATCATGTCCTCCATCCATGATAGTGTCACAAACAACCATGTTGGCACCGTTGACAGTTTCTGGCACAAAATGCAGCTTGCCCAGCAGATCATCTGTCTTTGACTACTGTTACACAACTCTTGGTGCAAGGAGCAGCCCTTATTTTTCTGGACTGCTTTTTACATGTTTTCCAACATTGAACAAAACCCTGGCAGCTACATTTTAATAATTGAGAATTGTCACGTCTTTCTATTAAAGTTCTTTTATGAGGAGACATTTGTGTGCGTGTAATATATTGATGATGCACTTTTTGACTTTTGACCGTTTATTTACACATCATACAAACCACTCTGTATGTCTGAAACCGGTGGCTGCAAGAGAAACGGAACACATCTTATGTTTAATTCTGATTTCTGTGAGGTAGGCACCTATTGTCTTACCTATGCGGCAAATGATGTCGTCGCATTCCTTACTGCTGGCAGCTTTGAGCACCACACAGTTGAAGTTGGTCGGGGACCTGGATGGAATTTCTGCTGGTCTGTTTCTGAGAACGATATCAAGCATGTTTTTTTTCTGTTATGTTTGATATCGGTGCAAGTGATTCTCAAATAAGTCTACATCTTTCAGCCCTAAATCTATCCACCTGTTGCTGCTCAGCAGACCTATGTGGCATAAATCAACTCGGTTTGGGAAACTAACACCAGCATTCAAACATTTATAAACAATGTCATACTTACACGACACAGAAGCCCAATATCGTGTAATCTGGCTGAGGGTACCTCCCAACACACGATATATCTGGATAGTGATGTTGACACACCATCTACAGACGTTCATGATTCATTTTAAGAAAAAAAAAGCTGAATCTTTGCAATAAGTGCAGTGTGGAGACCCACCAGATTACTGCTGCTCTCTGTACACGTTAAGTGCGTTTCCTGCAAATCTAAAAGCACTTCCTGGAAAACAAAGGACACTGTTTATATTTCAGTGGATGTGATGTATGGCCTTTAACTCGTTCAGTAGCAGCCAGTTCTCAAGTCTGAAAAGACGTTTAAAAACGTCTTTGGGAGTGAATGAGTTAAGGGCCCCGGGCAAAGGAGCGGCGTGTTCACCTTGCTTGGCTGGTTTTGCTGCAACACGTGTGAAATTGCATGCGGCAACACCATTTTGGTTCCAATCTAAAAATAGAACATGTAAAAATATGTCACACTCAAAACGCCTTACACACACCTAACTCATAAAAAAAAAAAAAAGATTTACCACTCCAATGTTTTTGTCCCCCAAGAACTGGACAATGTACACAATCCTGCCAAGGAGAGACAAGGACGATCAATACGGCATTTTTATCTCATGTACATTTTTTTCTTTTATATAAAATCTAGTTGCTGCACTGACTTGCCTTCCCTCCACGAGACATTGTGTCGACGGTAGGGTTCTCTGGTCATTAGCAGGAGCTGCAGGCTGTTGACAGGGAGCAGGACCAAGTTGCAGCCACGGATTCTCTATCCTCAAAGCGCGCAGCAGTTTGACCAGAGGACGGTACACCGTTCCGTCCCGGGCTCGCCAACGCACAACACGGATGGACAGGAAGCAGCCTTTCAGACGTGACAGAACCACACCTGCCTTCCATAAAAAAAAGGAACAAGTTCTGGTGGTTTGCAATTATTGTTCATGAGACTGTTTGGAGCCACGGGTTAATGAATGGAACCCTGCTTGTTTGCCTTCCAGCGAGACGAGTGACAAGAACTGGTTTGGTGGTTTTGAAATATCCACGGGCCTGTCATGTGGTGCCCAAAGGTGGCAATAAAGTGCCCTTAGAAATCTAGAAATGCACAAGAAGCATGAGTGAGGACTTTTCTAACCTGTCCGTTTCTGGAATTCCTCAAACAGATGCCATTGATCTCGTCAATGACGTCGCCGCGGCTGATAAACTGGTCAACATGCGCCTGGCCGCCAGATACCATATCCAGGAGGAAGACGCGCCCGTTGAGGTAGCTTAAAAAACAGATCGTGAGATGACAAATTATTAAAAAAAAAAAATGCAATCAAAGAGGAAAAATAGACAGATGGAAGTCAAAATAGACAATACAAACCTCAAGACCATTCCCACCTGTCGACACGGCACCACTTCATATATCTCGCACACCTGGCAAAAAAACAAAACAAAAAAACATTAGACTGTTTTGTGCATACGGTTTCAAAAATAATAAAGTGACTGGAAGGTTACCGGTAAAAGCCAGCTTTCATCCAAGAAACTACAATTCTGTACAAAGAGACATTTATGTAAGGAAGCGTATTCATTCCGCCGCTTTGCTGTACTATCGACTATTCTTCTGGTCAAGAAAGAAAACAGCTGACCTCCATGTCCAGTTTGAACTCCATTTGCGAGAGAACCAAGAGCAGGGACATGAAAGTTTCTGCAAGAGATGAACGCGTGACGTGTAATTCACATTTGATGACGGTATCACCCGATTTATTTTCTACAGCTTTGAGTAGGCATCTGTATGAGGAAGTACAAACGCTTACCTAAAAATTCTTCATTCCTGAGGATCGAGAAGGTTTCGCTGTACCACTAAAGGGATACAAAATGATGTTAATTTTACCAGTTGTTTGACCGACCAACAAAAATTGTGGACAACAATATTCGAAAACCGCATTGTAGGATAATCACGATTTCAAATGCTAAATTTTAGACCGATGGGATTTCCCACTAGAAGTTAAAGAGGTCAGACCTTGCAGCATTCAAGTCAAGAGTAAAAAAACGAAAGAAAAATAAAAAACAAACATGGCTGACACTCAAGTTAAACTAATATTTGTTTTGTTTGTGAATAGATTATTTGGCAGGCGCTCTGAGAACATATTTTTGTAGTCCATGACTATTTGCGCAAACTCATCTCACCGCGTGCAGTTTCGAGTAGTCATTTAACCTAACATATGGTTTTTTTTTAAGAAATGGAGACGACAGCTAGCACGATTTGATTGACAACAGAAACAATGAGATTTTTTTTTCCCAATGGGATTTCTTGGGCGACTCTTCAAACAAAAAAATTGCATCTGACCTCCAAGATTCTGGGGGTGTGCAGGAGGTGAGTGACCAACTGTGGCAGGGTCTTGCGGCCGAGAGCCAATCTGAGCAGGTAACGGCCTCGGCCCTGAGCTGAGATAAGCTTCCTGCAAGTTTTAGTCTGTTCCACAGCCCACGCCACACTACACAGCCTACAACAACAAAACCAAATGATCAAGGATTTTTTTTTTGGTGGGGGGAAGTGCCTTCACATTCCACCTCTTCGATAAGAATATGTATACCTGCCACATGTATCTTTGCGGGGAAGCTGCTCAAAACATTGCCAGTAGTCTCTACGAACCAGACTGAGGACTGGCTCTGGGGGGGGGGGGGGGGGGGGGGGGTGAGTGCACATACATAATGGAAATTCTGCCGTTATAAATAAGACGAAAATACCCACATGAGACAAAAGTTCAGAATTCCAGCTCGTGTTGCACCTTTTGTTTGAAGCCGCCAACTTTTCTAGTGAGCAAAAAGTATTGGAATTTGGAATAGTTTAGTAGTGAAATGAAACCTGGAATTCTGAACTTTCGTCTCATACTCGGACACACGAGCACGCACAAACGCTGCAATTAAATCTAAAAAAGAAAAGAAAAAAATCGGACCAATTTTAGCAGTACGAAAATAGAGGCACTAACGTTGTAGTCCTTTCCTGAGGACCAGCTCGAGAAGCTGGCAGCAAGAGGTGAGGTGAGGGCTGCTGTCCGTCACCGTCTGCCCATCATCAGATTGCAAGTTTAACAAGCACACTGGTAGCGAGGAGGAAAAATAACATTGATAGCACCACCTTTAGAATGATCCCGTGTTGTGAAAAGTGGTCGTTACCTTTGAGGGCGCTGAGAAGTGGATCTCTGGGTGCCATATTCGGATCAGCTGGGATCGAAGCTCCACTTCCGCGTCGTGCGTCCAACGAACCTTCCTCAGACTTCATTTACGCGCGCTCCAACTCCGTTTGATGTTCGATGACTATTTTAAGAATCGCGAAGGACCTCAAAATTCTCGCAGTTTGTATTCGAAACGTTTTGTGCAATGTGGTGGTATCTTGCACAAGTCGAAGGTGACATCGATGGCATGGTGCGTTCAAAGACTATTTTCAGTGGTGATAACCATATTATGGTGCGTTCAAAGACTATTTTCAGTTGTATGCATTTCAGAGCTTCCCATGAAATGCGACACTAAACGCGGCACCCCGTTTATTCTTTTATTACACATGCTAAGAAACCGAAAGGAAGAGGCAAAAAATACCAAGACCTTAAAAACAAACAAACAGTCAGCGATTTGTAAATATATGGCGCCCTCTTGCGGCTATAATAGCAACCTGCAGTTTAGTGTGGGCCAAAACGGTCAGCAGTCCTCGCAGTCCAAGTGCACGTCGGGTCTCGGTAGGATGCGCTAATATTTCGGAGAACACACCGCGGGCACATTGACAAGTGACTACTAACGGACATTTCTCTCTCAAAGGTCGGTATCTTATAAATGTAAATATTCTGCAACCATTTCCATCGTCGTTCATTGTTGAAAGTACATTTGCTGGCTCTGCACGTGTGCGTACACGTTTTGTTGTTATTTACCTTGTCCTCAATATGCACATTGACATATTGACGCCGCAACGTTAATGGCGCACATGAATCTTTTTGCACATATAATCAATTAGGTATGTTATGACGTCGCTATCACTGATTTGCAGAGGTGGTTCGAGTAATTTGTTCAGTTACCTGGGTTTGTCCAGCAACAACCTACGAGTGGTAATCCCGGATTTCCTCTAATCTTTCAGATCTTTGTCTGCACATGCTTCCTCTCCTCAGCACAAATAAACAAAGATGGGGCTTCAGTGCGAGGTGTGAAAGCACCACAAATACTAGATCTAAAATTTTCCTTTTATTATTGTCTTATCCCAAACACTTTTTTCACATTTTTTTTGTGGCTGTTTTTTTTAGGGGGGTGCTGGGATTTATTAACGGAATTTGTATTCATTTTCAATGGATTCCCAACATGCTCATAGTTAAAATTGCTTTTGTTTATCATTTAATCCATATTTTATGATATATTGTGATAGATAGATAGATAATTTATCTGTAGATATCGATAGCTATCCATCTACTCCATTATAATATTTTCTTTTAAATCTACATATTCAAACTCATAATCATGATAATCACAAATAGATCTATATCCAGTATTGGAAGAAAATGAAACCCTCTGAGCGGAGCCTGCTGATTTGACAGCTCCTGCAACGGTAGTGATACTATTGGCAGCCTCCTGGTATTTTTATTTTATTTTTTTTCTTTAGTGCCACCCACATGTTATAAAACCATGCATATTTTGTGCTTTGGGCTGAACATGCGTAGGATAGCGGGAGTCTTCTTGTATACTCTCCTCCTCCACCTCCTCGCCTCATATACCTGATGATGTGCTCACTGTCGAGTGGATGCAGAGATGTGCTAAAAGTCCTGCAGTCCCCCACTTGCACTCTCTTTCCTCTTCATAATTCCATTGCATTGATTTGCGAGGGCGACGTGAGCCGAGTCAGCCTCCTTGCAGGTTGAGTGCCAGCCCCCCCCCCCCCTCAAGTTTTTTATGATCACTCCACAGGATTCGGTTCTCTAATCAAAAGCCGCCAGCATGATGAAAGAATGCCTGCGGTTCCTCATTGAACCAGCTAAAAAACTCAAGAGCCGACTAAAGGTATGAAATTTGTGCTGAAATGGAGCGACAGTTCTCTCTAAAATGCGCTTTAATCTGCTTTTTATTGGCTCCAGGAATCCAGCAAACGAGTGAAGCTGGAAAAAAAAGAGCAGCTGGTGGAAAGTCAATTATTTATCATGGAGCTGGCCCGAGAACTCAGCAAAATTTGTCAGGTAACCCCCCTGTGCCTTTTCCAGGCGTCGAAATTTCCACTAACAGTATCGCTAAATTCTTTTCTTCATCGTGAGTCTCTGATTTGTGCTGCTCATTTAGAGATCCAATCTTCTTCAACATATATGGTCCGGTGATGATGTCTGGCCAGCCTGCCGGTGTCGGGACTTTATTGTGGAATGGGCCGCTGTGCTGGAGAGGAAAGTGCAGGTACAACGACACTAAAGTACTACCAAGCTATAGTCAGTGTTAAAAATGAATTTGAAAGGAGTATGACTAAAACGGCAAAACAACAAAAAGTGCAAAAACTACTTTCTGGCATCTTTAAATGTCTTTTCTGACTTTATAACATTCAATTGAATGTGTTTCTTAAGCAACAATATATACTGTACAATACACGCAAACTGATTTTAAAACATCTCGTTGATTTTCAAACCCCACACATTATGGGCGGAAAGAAAATATGATGTCATCAATTTGAATCGGTTGGTGGTCGAATAAACTGAATTTTATGTCTTGCGCTAGTCAAGAGCTAGCTTGTCAGACTGCCACTACCACAGACCGGAAAAGAAGGACTGGAGGGGTCACCTCCTTTGCATCCTGGAATCTGGAGGGGAATGTGATATGGGGCCTCATAAGAGAGTCATCATGGAGTGGACACGGGAAATTAAAAGTAGGCCACAGGTGAGAGTGGTGTTTCAAATGTCCCGCCGGGTCCGAGCAAAGTGATTACGGTAAAGTCTGACCTTGACGGTCGTCTTCGTCATACTTAGGCCCGTCCCCAGGGAGCCTGTCGTAAAGCTTCATTTTCTAATCTCCTTTTGCAGCCCAGCGTGTGGCCCGGCGAGCCGGTGCTCATGATGCTGGATGACTTGGAGTTCCAGTGGGAGAAAGGCCGTCTGTCCAACCTGCTCCCAGCTCTGGAGCTTGTCATGCTGGTCGTGCTGAACGCAGACAAGCCTGTTAAGGTTTGTGCCCTTTTTTTGAGGAGGAGGGCGGAGAACCTGATCATTTGGTGCAGACTGGATGCATAAGCAGGTTCAATATGTTTACTACAATGGACAGGTTATCGCGTTACAGTCATTTTTTTTGCGCATGAAAGTTTTAAAATGATAACGTTCTCGTCGGTCGATCAAATTACATTTTTTAAATGAAAACAAGTACGTTTTTTTTTTTAAATTGCGAGTAAATTTTAAAATCATTTAATGTACTCCAATGCCCAATAGACGACTTTGTTGTGCGCTCCGTTTTGTGTTGTAATGTTTCGCTTTGATGACTGTCCTTTCCGATTGCGTGCGTTTAGGAGGATGTGACAAAGGAATGGCTGGTCAGAAGGCAGAGGAATCAGAACATGGGTGAGATGTCTTCTTATCTAAGAAAGTATAAACGTGATTATATTTTCCATTGGTGCATGGGTGAGCACAATAGTCAGTGAAGGAGCCAGATTAACAGGGAAACTGTTTGCTGTTAATATCGGGGGATGTCGTTCATTTTTGTCAACTGTGGGATTTTTTTTTTTTGTGATTATGAACTGTACAGTAATAATATGTTTGATTTGACTTGCATTTTTGGAAGATGGATGAAACATTTTTTTTCCTTCCATTTTTCAGATGCTGTCCAATACATTCCCCATTGTGGTAAGCGGAAGTGATCGATTAACTTGAACAACAAACTGAAATTAAATTTTGGACATAAAGCGTTACCCTTTCATGCATGAATTATCATATTTTACATGAGGATTATGAAGGATTATTTTTTTTAAACCGATTCATTCAAATAGAAAAAACCTTTGAGGAGCTGTCCATTGTAGTGAACACTGTCTTTGAAAGGATAAAATACATTTTCTTCAATATTTTATATCTAACTGCGGTGTCATGTGATTCGTCCCAGCCAATTAGCAAATAAAATATTTAGTCATTGAAAAAAAAACATCTATATAATTAACTAATAACTAATTAACTAACTAACTAATAATTAACTCATTCACTCCCAAAGACGTTTTTAAACGTCTTTTCAGACTTGGTCCAGAATTGACTATTTTTCAGAGATCATAACGCAATATTTGTATTCATTTTTTACAGTGTGGAATTGGATCTGTGAAGCCTCTGGTATGTAAATCTTGTTGAATTAAAAAAAGGATCATATCAGAGTTGAAGTTCTCCAATATCAAGTTGTGGTCCTGTGACACCGCAGATGACGTGATTCTGGATCCAGATTCGGCCAACCCAGAGCTGTTGATCTCCACGAATGAAAAGAGCATGCGGTGCGGCCTGGAGCGCCGTGACGTCCCACGTTGCAACGGTCGCTTCGACGGTTGGTGGTGCGCTGCTGCTCAGGAGGGCTACGCCTCAGGACGCCACTACTGGGAGGTGGAGGTGGGCCAGCGGGACTGGCGCTTGGGTGTGGCCAAGGCGTCCGCCGTGAGGCGGGGTTTCGGTTCTCTCAACACAGACACGGGGTACCTGACCCTCCGTCTGGAGAGGGGCAAGGATCTGAAGGCCTTGACGGTGCCCGCCACATCGCTGCCTCTGACGTTGGCGCCCAGGAAAGTGGGCGTGTATCTGGACTACGAGCAGGGCCAGTTGTCCTTCTATAACGTCGACAAGCGGTCTCACGTGTACACTTTCAATGACAAGTTCACAGAGGAGCTTGTCCCCATATTCGGAACGGTGGAGGTGCTTCAGGACCTGCTGATCAGGTCACCCGGGGTCAAACAGCGATGCCTCTGTCCCGGACCTTGCCTCTGGAACTAAACGATACCACATCAAACAGCGCTTTTGTTTAAAGTATGAGAATGTGTCTGGCTGTCGATTTGCTACCTGGGCCTTGAATAGGGACTTTGTCAACCCTAATCTACTGAATACAACTCCTATTCCAATTATAGAAACGATCAAAAGCGCAATCGAGTCGAAAGATAGAGCTCTGCCAAGAATAGCAATAATCCACCAGTAATTGACGCCCAATTAAGAGAATTAAATTTGCCGTAGAGATGCCAAAAATGGCGGCAAACTACTTATTTTGTGTAAAAGAAACTCCCCAACTGACTTCAACATACAGTAGTTCCTGGGCAGGAAGATGTTATGAGATGGAGGCAAAGCACAATTTTTTCCAAATGAAGCGCATTGACTCACTCGATCATATCGTATTTCCTTGGCACCAAAATTCTTCAGTATGGCACCAAAGTAATATTTTTGTTTCCTCTGCCTGAGCACAAAATGGCAAATCGGTGAGTTTTTACACCAATAACAGTGGCTCGGTTAAAAGACCACTTAAATAAATTGGTGAACCCCCCCCCCCCCTCGTCCCTTCTCAAACAGATTTGTAATTACCTACAGATGCTACAAGATGGTGGCAAATCACTACTTTGGTCTAAATAATTCACTTCAACATAGTTCCTTGGCACCGAGTTGCCACGAGATGTGCCAAAGTATATATATGTATATATATATATTTTAATTTTGTAAATAGTTGAGTTGACGAACATGGGCATCATCTGGAGTAATTGAGGATCAATAGTTATGACGAAAAACATGAAACATTTGGAAATATATCATTTTATGGAACAGATTTTAGCATTTAGGCATGAACAGGGGTCGCTCAACAAGTTTTCTGCACCTTGATGGATTTTCCGTAAAATATTTATATTCTACTGTCTTGTGTTGAAATCTTTTAATGTTGGATATTTGCAACGTGGATTAATGTTTGTTTGGGGGTTTTTTTTGTACATGGAGCTTGATAAACATGCTGACTAAAGGCACAACACAAAAGATGAATTGTACATTTCCCAAAGCTGCTTTGGAAGAACTAGCGCGAGCTAGAGCTGCTGACTTGCATGTACGCAGAAATTCACATCATAACTTGAATTCTGCATTGCTTGCTTCTTTGCCGAGTTGTTTGCATCTCTGCCAAAGCTTTTTTCCCCCCTCCCTCCTTCTACATCAATAAATAACCCAAAAATCCAAGATTATTTTTGATCTTTATTAAGTGCTACAAATCCGACAGAAAGAAAATACATAGGAAAGCGCATCTGTGTAAAAGTGATATCTAGATGGGTTTTTTTTCAAATTCATCCATTTCCCACATTAGGCCCAACATATCAAATGTTTTTGTAAAAGCAAAATATCTCAAATGAAGATGCAGCCCAATTTGACTCTATTTGTGCACTAAAGCAAATACAATCCTTGTCTTTATCCGTAATTTCCAAATGAACAGCTCTTAATGCGTTACAAGGACCAAAAAGGCAAAAGTAGTATCAAGTTAAAGGACTATATAACACACATTGAGTATAAAAAACATCATATAAAACGAGAAACCACGTGCATTGTATCAAATAATTTGTCGAAATGAGAAGTGTAAATACAGCAATCGGTTTGTATGTGGCATGACTGTTCGACATAATTGTGTTTTTCAATTCTTTGCACAGCACTCCCTTAACGCGCATCAATCAACATGTCACTCCAAAATTCAACCGCGCAAGGCAAATTGAAAAAATGAACCTCCAGGAATAAAAGCATCCGCAAAGAACTGAATGATTTATATTGTGGTTTTCGAAATATGTTAATGTGACACTATCACGTAATGTTAATCCTGACAAAACAGATTTACCGGACTAGGTTTGCAAGGGCCTGGTGTCATTCGGGATTAACCACGGTTAGATTAACCTGCCCGGTTTAGATACCGTGTGTTAGTTACTGGCAGTGAAGTTGTTTACTTGAGAGAAACGAAATTCATTACAGAGCGAAAAATGAATTGGAAGAGACGAGTGGTTAAAACTTGTAACAGACGCAACGAAATGGCATCCTTGCCATCTTTTTTTTTTTTTTTTACCATACAACAGGCTAGATTTTTCTTTTATCACAATCTCACACTTGCATAATTATGAATACATACTGTACATCAAGCCTGTATAAGCTGTGTGACTCTTTTTAAAAGAGAATCTCAAATGTTTGGACAATGAGAATGCAAATTGAGGCAAAAACAAACGAACGAGAGAGAAAAACCAAAAGGAAATGAAACACCTTATTTTAGGAGTCGTAAAACATTTTCTTTGTGACTGTGGTCCCTCCCATGACGCTCCTCTGGACCACTTCCTTGGTGATTTGGCGGGTCATCATGCCGCTGCTTTCTGTGTGTTGGGTGGTCATCATCATTCCATCTGGTCGAGGGAAGAACACAAATCTCAAATTAGAATAAATTTCGATGTGATATTCTGATTTTTAAGAGGATGTTTGGTCATCAATTGACCCTTTCAGGGATAGCGGTGACTACAAGCGGACAGCTTTTCATGTTTTCAGGCGACAGGTTGTCATTATAGGTGCATGAAAGGGTTTAAAAAAAAAAAGCTCAGATCTGGATTTGATTTCTACCTGAGAAGTCGTTGACCATGGTGCGCGAGATGTTGCTCAGGGCGCTCATGTCGGTTGGCATGTTGAAAATGTCCCTCCTTGTCATGGATTGATTATTGAACTGAGACAAAGCGCCTGTGAGAGAAGAAAAGTTATCCACTGGAAAATGCAACAGTGAAAGGCTGGCACAAAAAAAAAAAAGTTTACCTCCATCCTGAGACTCGATGGTGATGATGCCCTCCCTCTCGGGGCCGAAGCCCTGTGTGGTCTGAGCCTGAACTTTGAACTTGTAGGGGATGTTCTCAGTCAGGTTCGGGACTGTCAACCGGGTCTCTGCGATGTCCCCGCTCACCTGGAAGGAACGTGTGTCACCTGCACGACGCAAGAGTGAGAGAGAGGATAATGATCATAAAATATCAAACACTGGCTGTTAGGCTCTCGTGTAGGGTTGAACTGGGGCTCATGTTTTTTTTTGGGGGGGGTTGTTTTTTTAAATGTCTTTTATGCCTTTAGAATTGGGTGGACAGGACAACGTCTGGGTGAAATTAAATGAAGAAAAAAAAAAGTTAACCCCCCAGGCATTTTTTAGTTGAATTAGCCTTGTACACACAACGTTCATTCTAAATCTGGACATGAACAAAAAGAGTCTACTGGAAGAACAATATCCACAAGTCTCCAATAACAAGCAAAGAGGGAGCCAACAACAACAACTACAACAAAAAACATGACTGCAGCTTTGAGAAAAAAAAAAAATCAACACTGTGGGGAGAGCGGCGATAGCGTCACCTCCTCCGTGAAGCTGCTCGCAGGTGACCACGTAGCCTAGAATGTCTCCGTTTGGCTTCCTGGGTTTCTCCCAACTGAGCTGCAAGGAATCAGGGCTGAGAGCTGTAAAAACGAGGGGACCCGGCGCGCTCGGGGTACTCAGAGTGAACGGGGAGCCTGCCAGGGAAGAATAGAGAATACAAAGCAGACTGGTGAATGGTGAGTTCAAATCAATGGTCATTCCCAAAAGGTGATGACAGGAACCTGGCATGGGATTGAGAGGACTCTTGGGGTCGACGGCGGACTCGATGGTGATGACGCCTTCTCTTTCCTGGCCCCAGCCTTCTTGGCTTTGAGCCTTCACCTTAAACAGGTACGAATGGTTGGGCAGAAGATCCTGGATGATCACAGAGTTGTCTGCCGGGTTGGTCACATTGATGCGTTTCACTTCACCTGAGAGAGACGACACAGCGAAAAAAACCCGGAATGATTTACTGGAGTGAAAATAATACACAACAGCGTTTCCAACAACGAAAGCCCACCCTCACCTCCATTGAGCGGCTGGTAGAGCACACAGTAACCCAGGATGTCCTTCTCGCAATGGGGCTCCTGCCAGCTGACTTTCAGGGCAGTGGGACCCAGCGCTGAAAACACCAGTCGGCTCGGGGTGTCAGGGACCCCCGGGATGAGTCTTGCATCTGATGAGAGACAGTCGCGTGGGACACTCTAAGATAGGGTGTGCATTTGTAAGCAAAGTACCGTATTTTCCGCACCTAAAAGTATTCCATGAACTCAAAAGCCGACGGCATGCCTTATAATTTGATGCACCTTATGTATGGTCCAATATTCTGATTTCTTGGATGCAGTATTTTACAAGTTCTGTAAAGCGCTTTGTTGTAGCTGAAGCCGGTTGTGAAAGCCTTCGATTTAAAAAAAAAAAAGCTGTGTTGTATTGTATTCCTTTTAGCGTAGCTCCATCTAGTGGTTGCAGAATGCAACCGCAGTCTACTATTGCAGCTTCTATTCAGTGCGCCTTATAATGCGGTGCACCTAAATATGAAAACAGTTTTGAAATAGGCCATTGATTGAAAATGCGCCTTATACTCCGAAGCGCCTGATAGTGCGGAAAATATGGTACACTAAAAGGACATTTCATTAGGCAAAAAAAAACAGTCTACTCTCATTATTGTGGTCGTTCTAAGAATTTGGTCGGTTGTTGGTTCAGTTTGCACCCGAGGTAGAAGTACGGTGCCCCACTACCAGCATTTTAATCTTCCTTTATGTCCTGTATTTTATGTTTAACACAGAGCAGTGGACTAAATATGTTAATTGGTTTTAATTGTATTTATTTTAAGATATGATTTATTTGTTAAAAGACAGATTTAAAAAAAACCTCACAATTTTGTATAATAATTAGACTACGATTCTCAAAAAACTTTTTTTCTTCCGTACCGATGTACAGCAACATAGATAAAAAAATATTTAAATTAAACTCGGAAATCATGTATAATATTAATTGACAAGGGTGAAAATGCAGGACCATAATTATAATTTGTTTTATCAACTTAAGATGTAGTTGCAATTTTCCTTTCTTTTGAAAAGCATAAAAAAAAATATTTCATTCAGGAAAGGGAAACTATAATTAAAAAAATTTATATATATATATATATATATATAAATAAAAAAACAAAAATAAGAAAATAATACTCTAATAGCAGAGTTTTGTGTTGAGCTTTGAAGAAGAGCGTCGGGAATAAACGGCAGCCTTCATGCTTTCCATGCACCGCACTTACCCTGGAGCACCCTGTCCAAATTATACAGAGCTTCGTTGACCTCGGCGGACTGAGTCCTGGCCCTCGGATTCTGAGACAGGCTGTAGCCGAATTGGCTCTGAGAGGTGCTCTGCGACCCATTGAAGCCGTACACACCTGATGGCACATTGAGCGGAGGAGCCGGAAAAGAGGAGGATGCAAAGGGTGGACAAGAGAGGTTCAGAGAAAGGGTTGGAGTATACACATCAAGAGTGGTGCGTTAAGGCCAGAGGGACAGAAAAAAGCAGAGCGATAGTCAGCATAGCTCCTACAAAGACCGTTTATAACCCTGCTAGGCAACCAATAGCACCAAGCCTGTTAACATGCATCCTCTTCCAACGCATTGGCTCATGCACTTACACGGACCGCTTAGTTTTTCTTTCTTCAGACGATGCATTTAAGGACTTACAGTGTCATCACACCTGTCAATTCAACCGCTGCTAATCTTACCGAGCTCTGGAAAGTTGGTCGACATATATCCCATGACGATCGAGTCACGGATATTTTCTTCCGTGTAACCCCTCTCCGAGCGCTTCCTCATGATGACGTCCGGTGTGGCCATTCCTAGTCCGCCCATCCCACCCATCATATCAGGTCTGCGGGGGCTCCCTGTTGGAACGGAGGAGCGTTACGATTGGATGAATACCCACAAGATCTTGCGTGCTTTAATCACAGGTGTCTTACCCGGAATGTAGTTGGTGGTTGTTTCCGTGGTGAAGGAGCCGCCCCTGTAGTTCGAATTGGAAGAGGACATCGGGGAGGAGGATGACGACAAATTGCGTGTGGCGGAGCCGCCCGGGAAGAGGAAGTTCTGGTCCCACTTTCCATTCATCATGTAATCTGTGAAACAGCCAAGACAGGAGTCGGAATTGTCAACAGACCGATTCACGGAACGTCAACCGTTTGCATTCTTCCACCATACGCACCATCACCAGAAACGCTGGGCGTCTTGGACCCTGCGGGAGACTTCAGCACCTCGTTACTGTACATCAGATAGCTGTCATACTCGTCTCCCGCTTCGGCATCCACAATGGGAACATCTGGAATGATGGGAACTAAAGAAAAGACAGATAAGGAGTGTATGTTCGGGGAGTGGAAAAAATAAAGGCTCAGTAAAAGCGGGACGGAACGGTGACTTACTGGACAGAGGCCTCGCAGGCTGTGACGCCAAGTTTATGGTAGCGTCTCTGTAGGGGCCCCAACCGACTGCGTTCTTGGCGCGCACCTTGTACTGATAGGTCTGGGCACTCACAAGATTCTCAATCAAGAGCATTCGCTTCTTTGGGTTGTCGATTGTCACCTTCTTAGCGGCACCAATTTGCTCTGCGGATATGATCACAGAGATACAATATGATGACAAACACCAAATACGATGATGCGAGAGTACAGTTTTGGGATTCAAGAGTGTCTCGGGATTCACGGTAGTTCTCTTACTCAGATCATCGTCGATGGGTGTGTAGATGACCTCGTAAGCCGTGATGTTGCCATTCGTCTCTGCGGGCTCGGCCCAACTCAGCTGAGTGACTGTTGGGCTGATGACATTAAACGCAAGCCGGCCCGGTTCGCCAGGAACTGCAGGAAAACGGATGTATAGCGTTAGCGCTCAGCTGCTTCCAATGAGCGTTGTTAGCCAATAATCCCGAACGCCAAAGAAACGATTACCGTCTTCCAGAGTTTGACAGGAAACGACGTCTGTCTCCTTGCCATCTCCGAACGAATTGTAGGCCGACACTCGCATCTCGTAGTCACAGTAGGGATACAGATTGGTCAGCTCAGCTTGAGGAGTCTTGACATCTAAGACCTGAGCATCTTTCTCTGGGTCGCCGTAGATCCAATACTTCACCTAAAAGACAAAAAAAAGGTACAGTTGACGAGAACGGTGATGTTACAGAGACAAAGAGGGTAAGAATTCAATTTCTGTTCAATTGGTGTACCTTGTACCCCATGGGGTTACCGGGCGGTGGGTCCCAGTTGAGGCGGATGCTTCGGGGTCCGGTTGCTTTGGCCCTCGGGTTTCCGGGAGCATGAAGGCGACCGCCAAACGAGGTATTTTTGGGAGATACAAAACCTTTCTGCTGCGTCTGGGCCAATTCGGGAGATCTTGGGCCTACGGGAAGTAAAATAAGTGATTTCAACAAATGACTGCAAAAACTCCAACTCCTCCTCTACTACACTCTACCTCCTTCTACAACATTGACAACAGTATTCTTCCTTTCTCCAATTGTGACATTGCAACTAGGCTCCAACAGCTCCAACTGGAAGGAGTCGGGCTGACCCAGGGCAAAGTGGGTTCTTGGGTCAATCACTATATTCTTCTCTGTCTCTCCAGGCTTAAACTTCAGAAGGCCGGAGAGGTCCAAGCGTTGGCCCTTCTTTGTGCGCCATTTCACCAGAGCGGCGCTGTCCTGGTTGCGAGTGCGTACCACCGGGATGGTGTAATTTGGATCAGATGTAGTGAAGTTCTGGGTGCCCCTCTTGAACATTATCACACTGGGCTCTGATTATAAATCAAACAAGAATCAATGTGTCCGGACAATGTTTCTCCTACTTTGACTGAGCCAAGGCACATATTTAACATGACAAAAATATCATGATACGTTGCTGGCACATATAGACGAACAACATTTTTAGACCAATCAAGTGAAACTGAAAAATCGAAATCTTCCCACCTGGTGGATCGGCGATCGTGACAGTAGTTCTCGGGTAGCGTCCGAGTTTAGCGCCCTGTCGCGGGTTACTGAGGTCCATGACGAACTGTTTGACTTGTTTCTCATCCAGGAGGGCATCTTTCTCACCCAGTTCAAGCAAACGAACCGGAACCGTTTTCTGGGTCTCACCAGGACCGTAAGTGAGATCTCCATCCACAGTCACGTAGTCCTGAAATACAGACGGGGAGTTTTATGTTAGTCTCGTTGGTAGAATG
Organism: Hippocampus zosterae; assembly: GCF_025434085.1. Classification (NCBI taxonomy): domain Eukaryota; kingdom Metazoa; phylum Chordata; class Actinopteri; order Syngnathiformes; family Syngnathidae; genus Hippocampus; species Hippocampus zosterae. The sequence goes on from NC_067457.1 coordinate 6,671,114, forward strand.
TGTATGAGACCAGTGCAAATAGATACTGCATCAATCCACTTTGGTGACCTTTTTATCCTTAGCTGTGAGATCTCGCGTACGGTAGGAGACTTGTGAGCGTCCGTCCTCAATGATCTCTCGACTAATCGGAATATTGGCCACGCCGTCCTGTCGACTGTATGTGTAGGCCGGCTGGAGGAATGAAAACACGCTGGAGGCTTGGGAGAGGAGATAAGAGCCTCCGTTATTGCAATCAGGACATCATGACATAATCGTCGTTATTTTCACTGTTTTTTTTTTCCTGACCATGTTCTTTGATGATGGTGATGTTCACCAAGCGTTTTCCAATCTTGGCAATTCCAAGCGGCACGTCCATGGCCTCCACCAGTAGCTGCTTCTTGTCGTCATCTTCCTCCTTGGCAAAGAGCGGCACGTGAACATCTATCGATTCGACACCTTCTTGGAACTCGATCGCTCCTGCAGCCTCTGTGGAGATAAAAGAAAGAAAAAAATCGCCATGTTAAGTACTGTGGAATTTCCTGAAGCACATTTGCAAAAAGCTGTACATGCAAACGTCCATATTACAAACCAGCAGGCTATTTTTAGAGCCGATATTTTAATGCAGGAGTCGTCAATATTATAGCTTGATATACAGTATATACATTTCCGACACACCTCTGTCTGTGGCAACCGTGTAGTAGCCGGGCAACACTTTAAGGTCACTGAAATGTCCGGACTGGACATTTCTCTCAGTCAGCTTGACGATTTCAGGGTAGCTGCTGCGAGGGGCGGACAGGATGGTGTCCACGATGGTGTAGTCTTGCCTGGAGATCACAAGGGGAGAAAGATTTCAACATTGGGTTTTCGGCGATCGCAGAAATATACACTGTAAACGGAAGGATGTTTACCTTTTCCCTGCATTTCTCTGCGTTCTGCAACAAAAAGGACAGCTGATGTCACGAGGGTGCAGATATACTCGTGTACACTGTGAGAAGTCACATCTTACCTAAATGAGGTCTTCTGCATTTTCTGGGCCCCGGGAATTTGCTTGTAGACCTCATAAAGCTGAATTAAAGGAAATACAGACCTCCAGTGAGATGTACGTACAATCATTCGCGTGGTTACAAACGCACTCAAGATTTCAACTCACGTTCTCTGAGACTTCTTTACGAAGTTGTTCTGAATCCCTCGAATCGGGACGAGACAAATTCTCCGAAAAGCGCCGGTTAAGACGCAGGGAGATTGGATACTGAACTATAAAAAAGGAAGAAGAATCCAAATTTGAAATCCTCTTCAGGATTCGAACATCTGTAAAGATGTAATGTGCACTTACTGGTTTCTTTAGGGTTAGGCTTGACTAGAACCTGGGGATGGTTGGGACTTCGGTGCACATTATCTGTCACCTTCCAGCGGACCACATCGGTTCCTTTGGGAGGCCCTGTTCTCACCATAGGTGTGTCCAGGTGGTCTGAGGTGAGCAGAGACTGCCGGAGAAGATACTCATCCTCCTTGAATCCAACCATGCGACCTAACGAAACACGAAAAAGCCGCATGAATAGTCATCTACGTTGGAAATAAAGAGGATTCACAAAATTGACGTCCTACCTTTCTGACAGCAAGGCAGCAAGGCAAGGCAGCTCTTTGGAGAGACACACAAAAAAAAAACAGTTTCAGCGTCACCGCAAAGTGACAATCAAGGCTTTCTGATCTATTCTGACTTAGAAATATTTTCTTCCCCTGTTGTCAGATTTTTTTTTTTAACAATATACAGGCAAACCCGTCTTTCCTATTTTCTTACCTGGCAGCACGTTTTACAGCAGGCACAGTATTTCCAGCAGCAGAGCGACAAAAGTGCCAGCAGTAACAAGAGGAACAAGAGGAGTGGGAGGAGCCATAGGAGGCTGGCAGCCGGACAATCTGGAGAAAATCAGAAAAAAAAAATCTGTTAAAATGACAATTATACACAGCACGTACATCTAAAAAACTGAATAATAAGTGAGCAGGAATTTTTCACGTCAGCGAAAGAATCATCTCTTCAGCAAAGGCCGTTTCACTTTTTTGGGGAGGGGGAATAAAATTTGAGATGACCTTTCTTCTCGAGCATTTGGACCTCCAAGTCTTTCGATGTCTGGTCTTTGGGGTTTTCCACCGTGTAGTGGTATGTGCAGTCGTCATCCTCGTCGCGGAAACTGCACTTTTCAAGGACACTGTCCGCTGAAATCACATACGGATCATTTCAAACTACTGGCATGATGGTAAAATGTCGGAGTAACGATGAGTTTATGAAAGGTGACCCTATGGTTGCAAAACAATCATTTCCAGCACCTTCTTTGAGTTCGTCCACCATGATGATTCTGAAAGGACACTTGTCACATTCCTTCTTGTCCTTCTTCTCTCCCGTCTTCCAAGCCTGACACTGAGCACAACTCCTTGTGGCCTCACACACACCCAACTGAGCCTGCGCAGAGCAAAATATGAGTTTAAAAACTGGAAAAACAAAAAGTACCAATCTGTAAATCCGTCATTGGGATAAAACCAATGTCGAATAACAGATTGGAATTTGTCACGTCCTTGTCGAGTTGTAGGCAACAGAAGAAGAGGAACCACCCATGTACAGTTCAGTTGTATTTAACTTTGGCCTTCAATACACTTTCATTTAACCTTGATGGACTCTTTGTTTTGAAATCATTATTTAGGTACAGTTATGGATTTAATGTTATTTCCAGTGAATGTATTGGTTTTAAGGAGTACGTTTTGAGTTTTTTTTTCCTTCCTATGTTGAAACCCTTTCAGGGACAGCGTTCACTGCAGTAGACAGCCGATGTTCCAGTGGTTTACAAATAATACTATATAATATTAGGCTCCGCAACGCCGGGCGACGCTTGTGAGGATAAAGTTCACCAAAATGATTGCTCATTCACAATTTTTTGGGATGTGAAGTGAGCATCACGAATACACATTCATAATCACATGAATCCGTAATACACGCACGGTAGATGAACGAAACCGACACATGACATCGAGGTACCTGGAAATTTGGCTCACAGGTTGACGTCATTTCAAGACCGGTTGTTGGACACTCGCACAGACCGCAAACGCATTTCCCACGTCCATTGCACACACCCTGAAACGGGTAACAACAGTAAGACATCCAATGAAAACACAAACGTTGATGAATGAAATGAACAGACCGGAAGAAAAAAAAACTGGTCTACTGACCCCCCTGCTGTCCAGACAGGTCTGGTTGCTCCTGGGACACTGACAGGCATTTCCCTCCCAGCCGTCGGAACATACACAACGGCCCATAATGCAGGAGCCACGATCTGATTTGATTTAAGAGGGGAAAAAGCAAACGTGCGAATGAGCACCAAACCCGAAAACACGTGTGTCAACGATTGCCGTACCGTTACACAGGAAGCCTCCGAATCGCGGACACTGGGTTCTATCGTACTGGCAGTAAGGCCCTTCGAACTGGTCAGGGTTGTAGCACACACAGGTTCCACACTCCAAACAATCACCACGACCTGAACAAGGTTCCGCCGATCCCGGGCCGATACACAGGCGGGTATCGAGTGCCGAAGCGCTCGCTGAACAGTTACAGAACGTACTCAGCCTGAACCAAACACCAAGAAAGAACAAAGAACCATTCAGTAAGAAATTGTTCTTAATCGACCCCAAATATGTGATTTTTCTTTTTTCTTTTTTTTTTTAAGGTGAATCTCACCAGCCATCGTGGCACTGGCACTTCCCACACACAAGGTCTCCGTTGCCATGGCATCTGGGTGCATTCCGGATGGCAGTCTGGAGGACAAAAGCGGAGTAAGAATTAGGATAAAAGGGCCAAGCCCCGCCCCCCAACCCGAGCAATTTAGAGAATTCCCAGAGGTTAAACGTGCATCTACCTTCTCGCAGTCACAAGTCGGACACAGAACTCTGGCATTAACGTTCACAGCAGAGTTAAAGGTCGTCGGTTTGACTCTCATAATGCCCTCTTTTTCATCCAAAGGCATTTTACAGACCGGATAGTCGTCGATCATCCTTTGGGCTTTGAGTCGCATCTTGAATTTGCCCTTTGAACAACACCGATCCAAGTGTTAAAGCGAGATTGTGTGCTTTGTTACGAATGTGATTTACTGACAAACAAGTAATGAGAAGTGACATCTCCATACTAAGACAAGATACAGGGTGTTTATAGGTTACTAACAGGTTGTTTAGTCACTTACAATCGCACCGGGCTTGAAATCAAAGGCTCCTCCTTCTGCAATCTTCTCACTGGTGGATAGGAACTGAGCCTCAAAGGCTTTGGGTCTATCCTCCGCACGAATATCCATCTTTGAACGGATACTCTGAAAGAATACGCAGTGGCACAAGAGACTCGTTTTGTCCACGGTTGTCTGTTTTGAGGTCTCATGGGAGCACCTGCAGGATTTATTAATATTATTATTATTATTTTTTTTTACCTTAAAAGCCATTTCCATGACTTGCAGGATGTTGGAAGAGTCTTCCTGCAGTAAGCCCACCTCAGCAATGGGGAAATACTTTTGGAGTTTCTGAACAAACAAGCGATATTGAGCGATCGTGTCGAAGATAAGATAAGACATATGTCAAGTAAAATAAACCGCCTACCTTGTAGTACGAGTAGGAGTGGTTGGTGACGGCGAATACGGGAATAATGTTGTGTTTGCCAAGCAGACGGACCAGCGTGGGTATGGAGGGGTAATCCTGCTCGGTAGCCTCCGTGTATCTCCCTTCGCCGTCCAGGTGACAGAGCTCGTCGTTGCGGCGCAGGATACCCGACAGCACGTTAGCGCCGTCGGCCTCGTAGTGGAAGGCGGACTCGGTGGAGAAAACCAGCAGATGCGTGCTGTGTTCGCGCCAACCGATCTTATCCTGGGGCAAATGAAAAAGCAATCCGTGAAGAAGTTGATTTCGGTTTGGTTGCTTTTGAATCGCGGAAGAAATTGTCCATCCGGATGCGTGTTCTCTGACCCCGCAAACTGCGGCCTGCAGTATGGCATCAAAACCTCCCTCGGGGGCGTCCAGATTGCCGGAGATTCTTTCTTTTTGAAGCTCGCTGGTAAAGAAGTTCAAGTCTTTGGTCAGCTTGATGACGTTCTCGAAAGAGAAGGGAGGGTCACTGTTGGGCCATGGTTTTGCAAGTCTGAAGGAAAGGACAAGGGAGGGATAACAATGACATTGAGAGAGAGTATGTTAGGCACTGCTGAATGTGTTAAGAGCGCAGTATCGCTTACTTTTCAGGCCTCATGTCGGTTTGGGGCTCAATGACCTTGTCCACAAACTTTCCAAATCCGATGGTGTAGTCATCGGATAGTTTCTTCACAAGTGACGCTGTAAAAGACAAAGACCACATCACGGAATGAGAAAAAATTAAATAAAATAGCATAGCGATAGATTGGGCGGCCCGGTAGTCCAGTGGTTAGCACGTCGGCTTCACAGTGCAGAGGTACCGGGTTTGATTCCAGCTGCGGCCTCCCTGTGTGGAGTTTGCATGTTCTCCCCGGGCCTGCGTGGGTTTTCTCCGGGTGCTCCGGTTTCCTCCCACATTCCAAAAACATGCGTGGCAGGCTGATTGAACACTCTAAATTGTCCCTAGGTGTGAGTGTGAGTGCGAATGGTTGTTCGTTTCTGTGTGCCCTGCGATTGGCTGGCAACCGATTCAGGGTGTTCCCTGCCTACTGCCCGAAGACTGCTGGGATAGGCTCCAGCACCCCCCCGCGACCCTGGTGAGGATCAAGCGGCTCGGAAGATGAATGAATGAATGAGCGATAGATTTGAGGCGCTCACCCAGCTCCTGACCCATCCTCTTCAAGTTGTCCAAATCGTCTTCCATGGAGTTGGAGAAGTCCATAAGGATGTACAGATCAAGAGGGCCTTTGGTCGGAGCAAAGACTTCCACGTCGATCATCTTCTCCTCCCCCGGCAGAAAAGACATACTCAGCTGCTGCGGGGACACCTGCGACTGCGCCATTCGGACGTCGATCAGTTGTTTCTGCACGGCGACGAACAACCATGTGGGAGGAAAAAAATTGGAAGGTTCCACCATTCGTTTTTGCGTACCATCAATGATGAAATGATTTTGAAGCGACGTTAAGACGAACCCTTTCGATCTTCATGCTACTTTGGGCTGTGATCACGGCCGCGGCGCTGCAGCCATGAGCCAGAATGTTTTCATACAGGTCGCAGCGTGGTCCATTAAAGGTCTTGGAAAGAAAGGCATTTAAGTCACTATGTCTCAGAATCATGATCACCCACATGGAAAAAAAATGAATATTTGCTGGCTGGATGTGAAGCATGTTCCCATTTTAACTCATTCACTCCCAAAGACGTTTTTAAACGTCTTTTCAGATTTGGTCCATAATTGGCTGGTATTGAATGAGTTAAGCTCTGACCTCATCAGGACAGTAGGCACAGCCTTTTCCCACTTGCAGGCAATCTGAGCAGGTTTTGGACCTGGTGGCAAAGCAGTAGTTGGCTGTGGAGCACAGAGGGGAATTTAGGAGGCGGGTGATGGACCACATATCAAAGAAAGTAAGAATAGACCAAACGTTGAATGGTTACACCCACACACACGCAGCGCACAAAATCTGGCTTCTTCTGAAAGCGTTTCTTATCATTCGTCATACAACAAAGAGCACGACAGACGCTTGCACACAATGAAAATGAGAAAATATGCACAGGCTCATGGAATTTCTTAAATCACGTAGAGTCTGTTAAGACGAGTAAAAGTTACAAAAAAAATAAAAAATACAACCCGAACAGACATAATGGAGGTGGCCATCTGTACCTTCAGTGTAAGAGCAGCTCATGAGAATGAGCAAAAGCCCAAGGCCCACTGAGAGATGTAGCGTCCATCTCCCCATCGCCTTCCTGCACCTGAAAAACAAACGCACAAATAGCTAAAAGGCTAAAAAAAAAAAAAATTAGCAAGAAAAATGAGAAAGATATCACTCGAACCACCTGCACTTTCCCTTGGTCAAGGCTGACCAAAAGTAAACAGAGCCAGACATGAAGAGTGACATTTACACAGTATCCCGTTAAAAAATATGCAGTTGTCAAGACGTCAAGTGTATTTCTCACAAATTTTCAGAAGCAATGCGGGTAACTTTTTCAACATTGCTCTTCATACCTGAATGGAGGGAGTTAAGTAATGATATGTTTCGCGCAGTTCCAGTTGGTGTGATATGTGCGACGGGTAGGGGAAAATGCAGGGCGGGGTGTGGAAGTACCCGCCGCATGCCTTGTTGAGTCCTTATTTCGTCAACATGGTTTAAACTCATGCGGGAATCATGCTTGGAAAAATGAACAAAGGACAGAGTGTGGCCTGAAAATGGAAATAGCCCCATAGTCATCTACTGTGTGTGGACAGCAGGGATACAATAGTTTAGGATTTTTCATGATAATTTATTGATATTTACCTTTTACTTAAAAAAAAATTAATTAGCTTCATTTTCCTTTTGTTTAATAAAAGGTTTCAATATATATTTTGTGATAAAGTAATTTACAATTTCTAAGGCAACTGTTCAACTCTGAAATTGGCCTACTGAAATTAAAACATGTAAAATAAACCCCAAAAGTCATGCATGAAATGAACTGAAAACAAAGGACATTTTTGCAGTAATTTAAGTTTTTTTTAATGATTTTTATAAATGTCTCATGTTTTCTTTTTTTTAAACACTCTTTATTTTACTTTGTTAACACTTTTTTGAATTGTTTTGTTGTTGTTATTTTAATAGTTTTGGTCACCTATAACAACTTTGGTGGGCAGACAGTCCACGTCACAAATAACAACATTGAAAATAAACTAATACATAAAAGAAAGCTTGTTTGTTCAGGGATGATTTACAATTTCAAGAAAGAATTTCTCCTGAGGGTGCTAGAATGACCAATCCAAGTAAAAAATAAATAAATACAGCCTGAAAACACATGGGAAAGACACCTTAACACCTCCTTGTGAGTGTGAGCTGACCACACCGATGTGTGCGTCTATCTATCACATAAATCACTGACAACACTAGGTCTGGGCAGACAAACCAGCTTCTTTCTTCCAAAACATAACCATCAATCACAGAGATGTGTGCTGAAAAAAGCCTTTTTGTTCAAGTATGCAGGTGATCAGCCCACTGGCGGTAAACTTTGGGAGGGGTCTCACCCCAACGGTGACGCGTCACGTTTTGGGTCAAGTTTGGTTGGACATATCACATTCATCTAAAAGCACTTAAAAACAAAAGAGGAACCTGAAGCTATTGCTGTGGGTGACCTTGGGGGGGGGGGGGGGGGAGGGGGAATACACATCGACACTGCACACAGGTATATGTGACCCACAATATAAGCATTTGGCATTCTTTCATTTCAGAGTATGTATGTTGAAATACCTACAGTGGCATGAGAACGCCCTCTAGTGGTGCGCAAAAGAATCACTGAATTAAATGTTTAAAATGCGCATAATGTCACACTTGCAACTTTTGTTTTGTTTTGAAACCAGTACAAGACATGTGCTAAGTACAGTTGACTTATGTTTAACTCGATGCTCGATGTGAAAAGTTTCAGAACCGCTGAGTTGGAGATGACAGAAATGAAAAAAAGATATTCGATACTTGAATCAGCGATAGTGCGTATGACAGAGTTGCATAACACACACTCAATCAAAAGTCACTTGGCCCTTTGGTCACAAGCGAATATGAACGAGGAGTCAGCAGGCGAATTGCAGTGAAAACAATGGAAACTTCAGGATCATTTGTGACCATGAATTTTAAAAAAGAAAAGTCAAAATAAACAAACCTGTTCCTGATGATCACACACCAGTCTGAGTTTTAAAAAAAAAGTCCAACAATAATAAAATGGAGAGAAAAAAAATCCCCACTAAATCCTCTTTGGCATGTGTGATCCAACAGTTTGGGCAAAGTGCGTATCCACCTGCAGTGAAAAGCAAAATCTACAAATCCGAGTACACACACACCCAGAAGAGAAAAAAATAGTAAAAACTGAGTCCTGTTTCTGACTTTACTTCGTCCCTCTTGTGCAGTCGGGTCCGGTCAAATATTGACTGAATTGCCCATAAAATGGAGAGGCAAATGTATGTGTGTGTGAGATCGAGAGATTCAGAGCGACTGACGGAACGCGACTTTGTCTGCAGTGGCTTGATCCCTCCTTTAAGTTGAGCGCGCGCACGCACACACTCACACACCCTTTCCAGGTGAGTAGCAAACACATGGAGGGTTAACTCCCTTCCCGAACCTCTATCTCTTCCACACCCTGTTACAAGTTAAAAAAAGTTCCACACCTCTGCCACATTCCACTCCGACAGCCGTTACCTGTGTGGGCTTGAGCTTAGGGGCCAGGCCCCTCCTTCCGTGGCCTTTTCCCAAAACTCTTGGGAGTGGCGCATGGAGCTAAAACTCTGCCTTCAGGCTATGGGAAACATTGTGTGTGCGAATGTTGTGTCCACACAAACGTGCCCTCATCTTGATGGCCGTCCCTCCACATATTTTGATATGAACACAGTATCATAACTGGACTTGCTGCATTGCGTAAAAAAAAAAAGGTGCCCGCGTGGCGCAGAACGTGATACTCAATCCTCAAGTGCTCCACATTTACAAAGACGCCTTAACAAAGCTATGTGGACTTGTTTTGTAATGGGGAGAACAATCCGGATAAGACTGTGGCAACCAGAAGTAGGAGTTTAATTTTTTTTTTATAATAACAGACAAAATTAGGTCATTGTCTTTCATATTAGCAATATCAGCAGGCGTTTTGCATCAACAGTATACCAACAGTTCCATGAAGAAAATGATTTTTGTTCCGATTGTCATCAGAATCCTTCAGACCAAAATAAATAAATAAATAAATAATGGCGGGTTCTTGCATCTCTTTAATGCCATGACACGCATATCAGGCAGTGTGACGCACCGGCGCAGTATAAGTTTGAACAAACACTCAGAAGTGACACAGCATGCAGTAATTCACTTTTAGAGCGATGTGTCCTCTTCGTCATATTCGTTGAAACAAAGCTTTAGAGTTATCTGGAGAATGTAGTGATATGATGTGATTCATTTTCCGTCTCCCTGCGGCAATAAACAAACTATGATTGTGAAACCATGTCCGGTCATGTCCAATTATGTGTTTAATGCAAATGAGGTCTGGTAAGAAAAAAAAAACATGTAACACACTAATCCCAATATATGAATTCATTAAGTTGCTAATTTGGCATACTTACTATATAAAGCCAACAAGTTTGAATAAGCCTTTCGCGCCAGTTGAGCTGCAAACCAGCAACGGGTGGTGCATTACAATAATCAACAACAAATATTGAATATATGCCGTCTGTGAACTTTTTTAGTTTCTGCAATGCCACGCATGATGAACTGACATTCAAAAGAAAGTACGGTTCTCTGACACACGTGTGGGAAGCAGTGGGTTAACCCAGCCGTGGCGGGAGAGTCGCCTTTTCTTCTCACACTGTACATACCACAATGGCCAGTGTGAACGGTGGCATACAAAAGTCCTGCCCCTAGCAACCAGATCGGGTTTACTACAAAAGTGAATTTCTTCTTCAAGGGGAATAACATTCTGCAGGAAGCTCCACAGCTTCCTCCTCCCCTTCCTTGTTTTATTACAGCTGACACTTCGTCCTTGGTGGTGGTCGTTCAGGACGAAATAAAATTTTACACTGTAAATAAAAGTATGTGTGACATGGTACACCCTCGACTGGTTACCAGTGAATAGCAAGGCTAATTTAAAAAGACAACAATTTGCTCCCATCTGCAATTTACTCCACTCAGGTGCAACATGTATAGTGTATACAGTATTAAAATTAGAGCTCGTATTGGCACCCGAAATTCTATTTCCCTAATTGTGTTTATTTTGTTGGTGGCTTTTGTTGCATTACCGCCGGTGGGAAAAGGGGGTAGTAAAGCGCAAAAAGTATTTGGCAACTGCTAAAATACAGTAGACGAAGAAATTGACCAAAGGAGGGAAAATGGAAGTAAATAACACGAAGAGGAAAAGAAACAAGAAAGAATAGGGAGTAGAGCAAAGAAACGAGAAAATGAACAAAATAAAAAGGCGAAAAGAAATCCAACAATAATAATAATAATAAAAAATAAATAAATAGACGACAGTCATGTATTACCACGGGTGGCCACAGTTAGCATGCGGAAAAGATGGCAGTAATGCAGCAAAAGTATTTGCTGACTCTCACAAAAAAAAAAGTCGTAGAAGTAGTTGTTGTGGGCCAAAACAACAACCACGATTTAAGCTTTGGCCTCAAAGTGATGCGTGATTCAAGCCATTTTTCTTTTCTTCATGATGGATCTTTTTGAATGGTTGGACTCATAGTCTGGAGCAATTTATAGTAATCAATCATACAGGTAACCGGAAGCCCCTGAAAAAAGCCAATTTGAGCATCATAAACTGAGGCAAGATTCAAACCCAGAACCTCTTGACCATGAGACAGACACTAACCACTTTCCATATTTTTACAAAAATGTGATGACAGTTTGGTTGACTCTTTCATTAAATTCACGAAAAAGTCTCACATATCATATAGCAGGTGCCAATGAAACGACAAGGTAGACTTAACTATGAGTCATTGTCACAAACAAACAAAACGTAGATTGAACTGCAAACTATTCAAATGCACTACCAGCCACAGTTGCAATTATGCTTAATCTTGAATGTGCCTTGAATACTCACAATTAACAAGATGTTATCCTTATGAAGTGGAGGCATTAAGGTCCATGGGCTGCTCCCTTCAAACAAGCTACTGGAAAACTACTCAACTAAAAATTGCCTTTCGTTTTACAGGAGCCAGCTTTCTCTTCGCTCGCACGCTCAATGTGAGCCTGCTCTGAGAGCTCCTCACCAATTTACATGACAAAAAAACTGCGCCTGCTCTTGGATCACTGAGCTCATTCAGAAATGAATACATCCATCAACGCGTCCACCCCCAAATGATTAAATTAGCTGCAGAGGGCCTTGTCTGTGACATTGTCAGCTTTTTGTTTTTTTTGTGTGTGCAAAAAACAAAGAATATGCTGCTTGAGGCCAACAAAAAACATGAAACTTGTTTTTTTTTCATACATTCAACAAAATGACACAAACATCAAAATCCTACCCAAGTATGTTGCTTATTTCCAGAGGTGGGCATCGTCAGTCCGTCAGTATTTCAGGCCGGCCCTCATGGACCTATTCATCGGCGGCGACAGCCAATTGGACATTGAGGTAAACGCACCTAATTACCACAAGTGTTGAATTGGATTGACTTCCCACCATGTGTTGGCCTTGGTTTGCCCACGTGACTAAACCTCCACCTGCACGTGTCTTGTCTGCTAACCACTTGCGCGTAGTCTGAATCTTATCAGTTTAACAATTTCATAGTTATATAACCGCACATGTTCACAAAGAACATTACCGTAACTATCCGGGTAAGCTTTAGTCAAATTTAATGCCACCATAAAAATTGCATCCGACTGTAAGAAAAGAAACGTTAGGAAATTATTTGCTGCTTATAAAGTATAGAATGATATTTAAGGTAACTCACACCCGAGTGGCCCCTTCTGAAGTACTACTCTACAACACGAGCAAACGACGAATATTTTGCATCTTGTTCAGCTTATCAATGAGATCAATCATCTCTGCAGAAGCACATTCCTATTCCTCAGATCTTGTATTCATTATCATGTGCGGTCATAATGTTGTACATGTACTTGAATATAGCTATTAACATTATCTCTAATTCTTAAACAATAGTTTCTGATTGGACGGCGCAAGAGTGGTTATCCAGTTGGCTTGAATGACAGCACAACGGGGAAATCAGTTGAAAAGGCAAGATCTGATCCATTTATTCACCTGAAATATATTTACATATAATATTATAAAAAAAAGTCATGTCCACAAAAATGCTTTTTTGCAACAAGAGGCACGATGCCTCATTTCTCATTTACATTTAAGCCACGTATTCCACTTTTTTTTAATCTCACTGCCGCCAACAAGCGAAAACCAAAATTACTTGCAGCAAAACAATGACGAGTTGCGCTGAGTCGTTTCGTCCGTCCTCACGATAAACTGCAACTCACAATCCCAGAGAAAGAAGGTAGTCAAGTCTAATAAACAGTCCACGTGTCCCCCCCTACCCTCATTTACGCTTCGCCATGATGTGTGTAACGAGCGCGGGACCACTCGGGCCACGCCGGCTTCCCATCGCCGGCTCACTGTTTGGTTTTCTTTCCGATGGTGCCCACCGCCGATATGACGGTGGTTTTGGTGCCGCTGGCTGTGGTCGTCACGGAAACGACGGCCGGCAAGGTGGCCGTGGTGGTGGTGATGAGCGTGGATTGGGCTACGGTCACGGGGATGGCCGAGTCCCACTTGCTCTTCCTCTTCTGAGCATCTGTCGAAAAAGTAACAACACAACCACAGGGTCACTAGATTGACGAGCGATGTCCCCCCCCCTCCCCCCATCCCTCCTGTATATGTTTACCTGTGGATGTACTGGTTGTGCTGCTGCTATTTGTGGTTGACGCTGATGTGTTGGATTGATTGGTGCCCTTCTTTGTACCCGTGACAAACTCGATCTGGACAAAAGCACATCCGGGTATTAATACATTTGAATTCCGTTGGTGATATTTGATGAGAATCTGGAGCCGCTGACGATATGCGATTTAAAGGGATCTCGCTTAAAGGTACGAGCAGCATATAACAAAGTTTCCATTCTTCACACACTCTTAATTGAACCCGCATACCACTGAGTACATGACAAACAGAAGAACAGAGTAGCTCATGCGCTACATGTTCTTTCTAGTCCCCTTCCTGACTAATATGCGGCTGCTGGAATGATGACGTTGGGACTGATGACAGCTACATTTGTCAATCGTGGCTCTCCCTGCGCATACTTGACGCAATGCAACAATTTCACACAAACACAACAGTTACGAGTGCATACCTTGGAACGTCGCTGGTTTCTAAGTCTATGTTAGCCTGCTTTGAAGCCTCACCTTGGTCCGCTCCTTTTTGGCTTTTTCCAGCTTGTCCATTTCCACTTTCTGTGCTTTCGCTAAGAATGAGGCGAACAGCAATTAGCGAGTGGTCGTCGCAATTTGAGACGCCGAGTGAGAGCAAACCTACCGAGAGCTTCGTAGTAGGACTCCTCTGACCAGCCGTGAGGATCAAACATATCTTTGGGGTAGTTGGTGCCGAGTTCGTCGATACCGCAGAACTGAATGAGCTTCTCGTAAATGCTAGAAAGACAAAATGATGACAAATGAACCCGATGAGTCAAGATAGTTATTGATAATAAACTGCGCTGGCGTATGTCTACCTTGGATTTCTGAATTCTTTGTTCTTCTGAATGTGGCTATTGGTGTCAAAATCTCCGTGGAGCTTCCTTTCATACAGCTTGTTGATCTTCTCCTGTCGCGACGAGAACATCGAGATGACATCACTTGATTGAATTAAAAATGGATTCCTGGACACCAATCCAGGGTGCACCAAGCCTCTTGCCTAGAATCAGCTGGGATAGGCCCCAGAACACACATGACCCTAAACAGGGCACGTAGTAGAAAACTTGAAATATGAAATTCAATAAAGAACGCAATTATGAGTTCAGAAATCATTCTTTCTCATTTGAGGTCTTCTGTCATTCTTTTGGGAAAGAAGGCGTGGCAAGTAAAAAGAAGACCAAAGCTTCTCCAACCATCTTCACTGGTGGCAAAGACGGAAAGAAAGAAAAAAAAAAAAAAATTTGCAGTAACGTTGACGGAATTATCTATGAAGAAGCCAGGAAATAATGTGCTCGCAGATAAGAAGCTCAGCGTTAAATTTGAGAACTGTCAGACCAAACAATTTTGAAGGGGGATGATGATGATAATTCTTTCACATGTCAAAACTGGATGAGTCTGTTCGTTTTCTCATCTCATACAGTGAACATCTGCTATCCAGCGACACATCAAGCTCGCCAAAAACCCAGAATTGTTTTCCTTACATGTTCACGGCACGATTGGAAAAGATATCTGGGTTTGTAGTGTTCAGAACAGATACATTCTTGCAATTGCGAAATGCCCCCAAAAATGAAAACAATTGCACTGAGAAAACATGTTAGGAACACCGAAGCTTTTTTTTTTTTTTTTTTTGCGTATGTTTCCCCCCCACAAGTCCACGGATACCCGGGCAATACTGGTGAAAGTGAATCATTCGTTTACCGGTTCGGTGTGGGAGTGGAAGCCTTGCAGGGATAAAGCTGAGCTGTTCATTTACAAAATCCACCTTGTGTCCCGACCTGCCTCTGCTCCTTCCAGAACAAATCTTATCTCGGTCTCTGAATTTATGCACACACCAGAATTTCACCCCGGGGGCAAATGAAGACGCTTAGTTAATTTACCTGACTTGGACGCCGCCGCTGCTAATTCTACTAATGACGAGCTAAACTGCAAGCTTGAATAATACTTCATTTAGGGCTGATACTGCAATTTAAAAGGCAACAATTAGGCCGTAACAACTCTTCCTGGGCGACGGCACTGTTCAGTAAGTTGCTTACGCGAACTTTTGTATTGCTATGATTGATCCTACACAGGGTTTTTCCTGCGTTCAAAATTACGCCCCCTCCCCCCACCAGACCCCCCCAACCAGACCGATTGATATCGCTCAACACAGCTTTGCCAATTGCGCAATTCACGGTTCCTCTGCTGCAGCGACGTATTGTAACTGCAGTTGCAGCGTTGCGCCACTACGGAGGCGCTCTATCAACAGCAGTGCAGAGCAAAGATCTGAAGCAATGACCGAAGAAGAAACAGATGGGCAAAACCCTGCTGCAGAGTAGCAGCGGAAGAGACACAGAGCTTATAAATCAAGGCTGTAGAATGCAAAAAAAATAAATAATACCTCCTTGATTGACATTTGTCAAGCGGCGGTCAATTTGCACTAACGTCCGTCATTCAGCGACTAACCTTTCATGACATGCGCCAATTTGGAATTCTTTACATCTCGACTGTCGCGGCCGCTCGAATTAGCACTCTTGCCCTTTCAAACTTCAGAGATGTCGACGCTGATGTCAGGCTGGATGTGATCAGGTCAAACCAAAGCAAAAGTCAAATTTGGCCAGTGCGTGGAAAGTTACTATTCTTCATCTGTCGATTCGTAAGACCTTTGTTTTGATTTTGAACTCCAAAGGCTACCTTGCGTAAAAGGCATGTGTTGACTGCTGCCAAAGCAGCCGGCGCCAAGTATTCAGCTTTGAGCAGGACAGTTTTATGACCTGCAACCTGTGAGGTGCGCTCATAAAAAAACAATTCCAGCCCGATGATGATCTCAGAATTACACAATGCATGGCATCGACAACAGCGTCTGCTCTGCTCTGTCCTTGACATCGTCCTATTTAGGTCTAAACATTAGCCGGCTCATGTTTGAATAAAAAGGGCAGGAAAATAATGAGATCTTGTAAATTCTGTGATCAATTCAATTCCGCGGGAGTGGCTACCTGTAGTTGGCTGGAGCAGCGTCCCGGGGGCTCGGGTGGGATTCTGATCTCATCAGGTGACATGTTTCTCACCTTCTCTGAGAAGAGAGCTGTGGAGAAAAAAAAGAAAATGAGCCCATTTTTCCACTTCGGCAGTGGTGCTGCACACCTTCCACTTAAAATAAGGATGAACTAAGAAAGAAAGCGCCACGTAAATGCCACTCATAGTTTAATTTAAGTTGATCGGTTTTAATCATGAAGGGTCAGAATGTGTGTGACATTTTGAATTGAACTCATACCAGTACCAGCTAATTCCGTACCAAGTCTGAAAAGACGTTTAAAAACGTCTTTGGGAGTGAATGAGTTAAAGACATTTTAGCTCTGTAGAACAGGCCAGTTTTATTGGAGAAAACACAACGGGAGTTTAAAGTGCACTCCCTGTCAGGGAGTGGCGGCTGTTAGAGCTTCGAGACGAGGGAGACTCCTTTTCGAGCTCCGTGGTGCCCTTTGGAACCATGATGTGTTTTTCCTTTTTGCGTGGGGGGGGGGGGGCTTCCCTGAGTTGATGCCAGACGTTCCACTGTCACATCGTCTCAAAACCAGACGCGTGGCTTATTCAGGCGTCTGTCACGATCCGAATGAGTGTTGCGAACGGTGTTTGGTGGACGAGTGCAAAAGCGGGAGGCGCTTCCCCCACACGCCTGACAAGTTTGAACTCGACTGAACATTGGAGAATCATTGACACAAGTACCAGACTTTTAGCTCAGCGAGCTGAAGACATTTTATTTTCCCCTAGCACACTTGGGGAATGTTCTTCACCAACCTAGCGCGACGACGACCGTGATGCGACTTATTTTTATTTTTTTGCTTATGACACTTCTATTAGGAAATGTTATTAACTCGGGCCTAAATATGGCATTTGTGAACACAGTATTTCTGAGATGGCATTGGCCAAAACGGGTCGATGGCGAAAAGATGACGAGTATGGTAGACTTCAGGACGAATGGACCGAAGTATTGGCCTTTGCGGAGAGAACAGCTTCTGCGGTGTCTCTAATTTGCAATGACAAAATACCATTGATGAAACAATCAAGTGGCATTCGTAGACTGTCCACAATATCTTAAACCGTTCTTTTCTTTCTTTTTTTTTCTTTTAACCCAGTGCCAAAGTCGAACTTCACCCAGGAGGGATGGCTTTCGCATACTGATGACGGCTCCCGACTGCTCAAGCGTGACTTCAGTCTTCCACGTAATCAGTACTTGCCGCTAAGGTCTCGGCGTGCGTTTGAGGCGGCGCAACACCTCCCCTCAACGGTGCAACCGTCGCCGCTGTAAAAGATTGCCCATGTTGACAAAAAGAGGTGGGGCAGGGCATCGCCTGCGTTTTCTGGATGCGCAACTAACGCAATGCAAGGTATGCAACAAGCGTGCACGCATTCCAGGACAGGAACAGACAATTTCACAGATAGGCTGTGGAATTGCGGGAGTCCAATTTTTCAAATCGACGAGGCAAAATTGAAAAGATAAAACTTGAGGACGTGAGAGTCAACCGCCGATCACACACCCGCAGAGAATAGACGCGCGATCGGGATGAGTTTACGACCGGATAGAGAAGCATACCGACGGGAAATCATCATCTCAACCGCCGTCTGTTCGGCTTGGAAACAGACAAAAGTCAAAATGTGTGCCCCCGCGGGGTCTCTTTGGAGAATGGCACAATGCGTGTCCCTTCACCGAGAGGGACAAAGAGCTGTCTTCAGCCCGCTGACAGGAGGCGCACTGTGACATTTACGGTCAGACGGCACAGAAGGAGCCAAGCGCTGCTGCGGGAATGCCAAGTGTCCACTTATGAGTCACGCTCAGACCCCTGCCAGTGGAGTCATCTTGAAAACAAAAACGTGACGCCCCCCCCCCCCCCCCGCCCCTTTTTGATCAACCCGATGAGGCTGATAAATCAGTTAAGCGGATGGGCTTTTTGATTCATTGCACAAGCGGAAACATTGAACTGCTTATCCTTTTTTTTCTTCCTCGAATTAGATTAGTCAACTCTTGAGTCTTTTGGTCTGCAGTTAAACAAGAGGTGCAGTTATTGATAGCCTCAAGCTCTAGGCCAGAATCAACAAATAGCTGGGCGGGAACGCCGTGTGCTCAACGCAGGGGCGAATAAAACGCCACTCCCTGCATCACTCATTTCCTGCCTGATATCACACACACACACACACACACCTGCACGGGTCAGTGATTACTCAACAAGCGTAGCCAACTCCTGTGTTCGACCTTCATGACCCATCTTTCAAACGGCAGACAAAGAGCCTTTGAGAACTCGATGCGAGTCCAGTTAAGTGGTTCACACATTGACTGCACCCGAATGTCACTGAAACGATGAACGGTCCATTCTGTCCCCAGAAAAATACAACCCGTGTGCATTTATTTTTTACCTTTTCCGTAACTAAACAAAATAAAGCAAATTATTAAGTCGAAAGGGTAGAGTGTGTGTTTTACACTTACCGACGAGTTCATTTGGATCCTTGGTTTCGACTTCTGATACCTGCGGAAAATAAATAGTAATAATAAGAAACGTTTTACTTTCTTCGCTCTGCTCTGCACTGGCGATAAAATGGCAGTTGGTCGGAAGAACAACACCCGAGAAAACTACCAAGGTTGCCTTGAGATTAGAGGTGTCAAAAGTAATCGGGAAAATTTGTTTTGTAAGCCACTTTAATACAAAGTACATTTGTATCCAGTTATTAGATTAGAATAATCGATACAACAATTGATCCAAACACTATTCAGTAGCGACAGCCTTAGTTGAGATAAACAAAAGAGCTCTGCTAATTTAACACAGAATAGAAGCATCCATGTTTTTATTCTGTAAATGAAATCCTTGGTTTGGCAAAAGGTGGAGTCTTTCCCAACCTCTAAAGTATGCTGCTTGTTGTGCCAGCATTGACTGCATAACATGTTGAGCACAAAAGGAACAGCGCTGTTATTCACAGGCATCGCGTTATCACTTAGCAACTGCACCGGCACATCAAAGCATTGTCCTGACCGTGGCCAACTCGCACGGCCCGACGGGAGGGGTGGCAAATAGAAACGTGCAGGCACAGCAAACCCGTGGAGATAATCGACGAACTGAGGTTTGACCCTAAAGAATCCTAGTTCACTGCTCGTAATCTGAGATTTTTGCTCTTCATTTCGTCAGCATGCTGAAAGCACTGGTGCTGGACATAACAGACAAGCCAGACAGTGAAGTCAGAATTCATATATTTACCGAGTTACTCTCTCTGCTGTCTTCATTTTCAGATTCCTTCTCAACAACATCCTCCGTTCGATTGAGGTCCTCTTCGCCGTAGCCGAACACAAGCCCGCCTGTTCCTGCGGCATCATGCTCCTCTTCTGCTGGACAGGAACGGACAACATAAGAACAACAACAATCGGTCAAAGGAGGGAAGCTGACATAAAGCAGAGCTGTCCAACGCAAATATAAGCAGCAACAAAGTCACGCTCCAGTACTTCAGGTTAACAGACAGTAAACTGGACTTTAAGTCTGCACTGGATGTAAAAATGAATAACTATTACTATATAAATATGTATTTAGCCTTTAAAACAGCATTAATGTACTATAGCTATAAAAACATGGGTTGTGTTCAGAATAATTTACTTGAGCCGCACTTCCTAATCACTATACAGTAGCATACATGTCAACTCATACGGTTTAGCCATAGTTCATCCGGAATTTGTGGTGAATCTTGCGTATATGGCCGTATCGCACAAATCATACGGATTCTGAACATTTCCATTTTTAAAGTAACGCAGGAATACAACTCTGAACACAGTAATGCCACTAAGTAGAATGATGATTAGACATTAACCAGACATTGTATTATGGAGATCTACAATAAATATCATTGAAAATGTCGTGTTATTTTGACATATAAAATGTTTCGGTATGTTATAAGAATTTTTTTTGCTCTTTATAAGGATTTTTTTTTTTGGTAGTTTATACAGGTTGGCGCTCCAAAACGTTGACAGGTATGCAGTAGGGATATTTCAAAATATAGTGGAGGATATCGTTTAGGGCTGAAAGATGACGAAAAATAATTGCTAAATCGCAAACCTAGTTATATATCAAAATAAAACCTCCCAACTTTCCCAATTGCAGCTTTTGCAATTTGAAAACTGCATTCTACTCCGATGCGCCACGAGTTTAAATTTGATTGTTATGAGTCCAAAAGTAACTTTCAACCACTACTGTGCCGTGTTGTTGTTATTATTATTATTTGTTCACTATTTTTTTGCAGAAGGTCCATGGCTTGGCGTTGATACTACACACTGTATTCACGCAACAGGATGACGTAATCAGCGGCGCGCCTGAATGGAGTTTGTTCATATTTTCATTCATTTAATCAGTGATCGATACCGTCCACGTTGCAAAAAGAGGGAACCCCCCATCAACGTTAGAATGCAGCAAGAACCAAGTGATTGGTGAACACACACATACACCGCCGCATATTCTGAAATCCATTGGCGGCTAGCTGGGTGCTAATTTAGCGATCACATGAAGCTCAAGCGTACGATCTGCTCACAGGAGACAATGTTGTAGCAGATTATCACAAACAAACACAACAATATGTCTCGATCTACCCATCTCTTCTGGTTCGGGGTCAGAGTCGTCGGGCTCCGAATCGTCTCCATAATCCGCCAGAGAAGAAAGAAGTGCACTCTTTTTACCACTCGCCATCGTTTCGTGAATGTCGCCTCGCCGTTGGGCGCAGACAAAATACGTCATTACGATGCTGTAGCATAAGGATCGGTGAACTCTGGGAAATGTAGTTAAACTAACTAAATTTCATTTAAACGCCGAGTGCCTATTTTATCATTATAAATTGATGAAAACTCAGCAAACTGCATGTTTATTCTGTAGCCTACTGGTTTAATTGCCATTTTACAGTTTTAGTGTTATGCCAATTGATTTAGGTATACATTTTATTGCAAGTTAAACCGTGCATCTGCATTTTGCCAACCAATAACCAGAACGACAAAATAAATGGTCATGAGTCATCTGTTTTACAGTCCAAAGAGAATCAGTACAATCAATTGTAACAGGGCCGAGTTGGCCACTGAACCACCTGATCCAGCAGATTACATTTCCATGAGAAAAAAACCCCAAAGTTACTTTGTGCGCTGTCTGCACATCAAAGCAATTTTAGATGCTAAATAAAATGCACATCCATCCATCCTTTTTCTATATCACTTATAAGAACATTGTTGGGCTACAGCATATCTGCTGACTTTGGAAAGAGGGCGGGTACCATGCCATATGATACACATTTACTTTAAAATGAATACTAGCATGAACAGAATTCAAATTTATTCTGTAGAATATTTCAAATTACAACTGTCTTGCAGAATTGCCATTAAAAAATGCCCCAGGATAGCCATTAAAAAATGCCCTAGTCCAAATTCCAGCACATTTCTCCAAATAGCTCTTTGATGTCTAGATCACTCCATACTTCAGCTTTCTCTGCTTCTGCAGGTGCTTCTTCTTCTTCAGAGTCCCCTCTCCTGCCGCTGGGTTACAGCAGCATCCGTACAACAGAGCAAAGACAATCAGCGATAGTGCTCCCAGTACAAACACCACCATGACCACGAAACCCCCCAGCACCCATGGCTCTTGATGCAAACGAAAGAGGAACCATCCTATCCAGTCGTCGGGTTGCTGCTTTCCTGGTACGCTGCACAAAGTGATAAAGCATCAGTTGAACAAGAATCTGTGTCGGTTGAGATAAGCACATACTGTACTGAATATACTGAACGTTAGTTGCCACATACAAATGGTAACCTTCTGCCCTAGGAATTAGACATTGAAATACTTTTAAAGCTGCTGATGCCAAAAGCTATTGTCAGCAAAAACATTCCACTTCAAAAACTCACCTCTCCACAGCCATGTCCTGCTAAACGGTTCTCTCACAGCTCAGTGAGTTTGAACAAAGTGTGACCATAGCTTATGTCAATGGGGAGTTTAGACAGGGATGCCTCTTCATCCAACAGCAGCAGCAGCAGAAGCCCTAAAATGAATGTCGACAAAATGTGACGGTTTCCTACATAAGCGTGTAGCTTACGCAGAGAGCAAATCTAGGCCTCAAGCCTTTCCAATGTACGGTCTTGTGTGACGCAAAAGCAACACGGGTTAATGTTTACACAAAATATTGACTGGTGAACTCTAAAGAGGAAGCTGATAATAAACTCCGCCTACGGCATGGCCATGTCTTACTGAATCCATATTTACTATATTCAGTCAATGAAAATGTTTTTTAATATTGAAAATTGCACATTTAAATGTAACCCTAAAACACTGGCTGGACAATTCAGTTGAGTACACAACGAGCAATCTCGCGCAGTCTCAGTACTTGACCACGAGAGGGCACTGTTGCTACGCACCACTTTTCCTCGCTTTACACTTTTAAAACAAAACGTGTTTTAATAGATTTTGCTACCAGGAACGCCTTACAGTTAAGCATTCTGCATTTAGCACTCTTACAAAATGTAGACAAATACACTGCTCATAAAGAATTCGGGATATTTCGCTTTCAGGTGATATGGAAAATCTAATCTTCTGTGTACTGTATATATTTTTGTGTCTGTATTGTTTTCACATTCTCGAGGCCAGCCACGGACAAGATTAGGAGAATTATGCATGCAGTAGTGCAACACTCGTATGATGATTTTCAACATCCTTTATTTATAGAAAATAATTCACTCACACTCATTCATCTTTATATACTGATATGCTCTTGTGAAATACAAGAATAAGTTTCGCGTTGGTGACATTTCTCACATCGGGATGTCATGTGCAATATGGTGCATAACAGAATAACAAAAAGGCTAATCATAGTTCAAAAAAATGTACCTCAGTAGGAGTACTTAAATATTGTATGGATCCTACTGCAACTTACACATCTCCCCAATTCAGCCAATTCTTAAAACTCCCATAACAATTTTAATCAATTCCCTCAAGCCGCATCTACGAACATAAACTATGGCATTATTCAAAAGACATTGTTCAACAACATAAGTTTTGTACACAATTACCGGAAAAGTGTTAATTGAACTTTACATGAAAATATGAAAGTACAACATACGTGAAGCAAGCAATAATTCTATGGTGTGGTCTCCTTTCTTGATGAACAATAACAGTAAGAATTTGGGGAGGACTCGTCTGCTTCCTTATTTTTGACTAAGGAGTTGAGACACACTTCCAATTTTTTGAATCAGATTCACTCCCCTAAGTGACTGAAACACACTCTGATGGTGTTCCTATAAAAAAAAAAACAACCTTCAACATCCTTCTTCCCCATGTTAATATGGAGCATAATGCTTCTTTCATTTAAAGCTCCTGTTTTTTTTTCTTTAAATGGGCTGCAGTGGTTCCACTCTGGACGCCTGATACTTTGTGTCCACACAACAGTAGTAGTGGAAGCAAGAAACGATCATCATGGTAAAGAATGTGGCTGCAAAAAAAAAAAAAAAAAAAGAGAGAGAAAGGCAAATTTTTAAGGAGATGCAGAAGTCATAGAATTCATGCAGTCACGCTTTTTTTTTAAAGGACTCACTGACAAAGAGGACGATCACGCAAAAGGCCCCAATTTCTAGTGGATTGGCTTGTGGCAGCCCCTGCAGCTTTTGCAGAACCTTCATGAGACCGAACTCCTTGAGGTCTTTTAAGTCCATCTTGATCCTTGGCAAAGGAGATCTTTTCAAAATTTCCTTTTGGAAATGGAGTAGATTTCACCTTCGTGGCTAAAGTAAAAAAGAGACAGCGGTAAGAGTAACTGGCTCGAAATGTAAAACATTTTCATCGAAGGCTCCACCCTGAACCACTCACTGTCGACACTGTAATTTCATTCTCCATCCCCTGAAATTATCCTCAAAGCCCCAGAACTTCTGCTTTTTACCCTTCTGATATAGAGACATGTTTTACTGCTCACTTATTCACACCACAGAGAAAAGTCCTCAGTCTGGGTGACC
Source organism: Hippocampus zosterae (assembly GCF_025434085.1). Lineage (NCBI taxonomy): Eukaryota > Metazoa > Chordata > Actinopteri > Syngnathiformes > Syngnathidae > Hippocampus > Hippocampus zosterae. The sequence goes on from NC_067457.1 coordinate 6,695,588, forward strand.
AGCTATAAACAGGGCAGCCTATTTCAAGCCTGGTATTTAGAGATGAACGTCTGTCATTATCTATGGAGCAGCTCTGTGCGTGGGTGTGTGCCCATACATTGATATGTGTCCAGCTGCACCAAAGAAAACAGTGCAAAAACCGAGTAACCCAACAGACTCCAAAAATATCAGGAGAATGCATGCACCGTCGTCTGCACCGAGATATTGGGAAGATTTTTATGTGCTTCCTGACTGCTGTAGAGGTGCCCTTGAGCAAGGCACCAGGCTCAAGAGATGCCACACTGTTTGCATGCCCTTTTCATGCTGACATGTAACCTTGCATGTGGTGTGAATTCAATTTTCCCTTGAAGAAGTTACAAGGAGGTGATAAGCAAAAACCGCAACAATAATAATACATTTAAAAATATGAGCCAAAGTTGATCATCCCCTAATGAGCGAAAGAAATGAAGACTTCTGTGTCACTTCTTAACTCATCAGGCTGTAAGATTAAATCAAATCAGCAGTAATTACATGAAACAAACTCACTGTGCTATCCATGCTAAATGTCTAAAACAGACATTTAGCATGTAGTATACTGTACTTAGTTAGTTAACTTGCTAACATTAACTTTAACTTCACGTAGAACGGTACTTGCTTGAGTGATGTGTGCGACGTAGGCGAAAAACTGTGCGCTAATGTAATACGTGTTACAAATGCTTCTCGTCCACCAACCGACTATTTACGTGCACTGACGTCATTTTAAAGTCGGACACATGAAGTACACAAGAGTTCAAACAACCAATGAGAAATGGGTTTAAAAAAAAATCGCGTGCGTACATAAATGGAATTCCATTGGCTGCTCAAAGTGTCAATCAAACGTAATATACTGTCCGGCACAGACTCTGACATACTCGTCTATTTCGACATTAAAATTATATTACAGAAATGAATATACTGTATGTGTGTGTATAATTTATGAATGTATCATAATTTAGAATAAATATAAATAATTTATAATAAATATAAATAATTTATAATAAATATAAATTACAAATATATATTTATTGACAAGACTGTGCTTCATAACCCTTTCATGCACCCTGTAACCCCAAAATATGACATGATAAGCTGTCCACTGTAGTAACCTGAAAGGGTTAAGGGGCTGGATATGACATGTGTGCCATTTAGGATTAACGAAGAAAAAAAAACGTATTTTTCCATGCATCTTGACATGTTAACAAAGTCAGTTGTCACTTATGCTAATCGAAGCGAAGACAGTGCATTTATATGGGCTGTCACTTACTTTTCTATGTTGCTAAATGGCAAATTAAGCAGTACATGTTTACCTCAGTAGCTTGTTCCAGTCCTCCTAAATGTGGCACATAAATTTGACCCTCAATGTTTTGCAGACCTCTTCTTCAGCGCTTCACCTCCCCCTCGTCTTCGCATTTCCAGCCGTTGATCAAATTAGCTTTCCTGAATTTAACTCAAGACTATTGCCGTGTGTCTGCAAGTTATTTGAGCCTTTTAAAAGGTCACCAGTCTTTTGCTGTAGGATTGCATGAACTTTTCGTTCTGTGTTGTGTGTGCTTCCTCACACTTTTTTTTCTGTCTCATCTCTCCTCCTTTTTTCTCTCAAGCCTCTCCCCCCTTTTGCTCCCACACTTCATCCCAAAGTGACTCTTTCACTGCTGCTCTCACTCCCCCTCACCCTCTGTCTTCTGTGTACATCTGAGTGCTCAGTCACACACACACACACACACACACACACACACACACACACACACACACACACACACGCACACACACACACACACACACACACACACACACACACACACACACACACCTCCCTCTTGGTTGCCAGAGACCAGCTGTGTGAGGGCCTCTTTTTTTGTCTTCAGTCACTGTGGAGACGAGGCGCCTTCCAAAACGAGCACGGGTTGGTATAGTATGTTTTTACACCCATCTGGTTTGGTGGCAGCTGATACCTATATATATTTAGCATCATCAACTGGAGATGTTTTTTTTTCAGTTATTCTCATATTTGTGAGATCCTGTTCAACAAAGGAAGAACAAAAGAAACAATGATACTTTCAGATTGTTAACTCTCTTGGAAAGAGGGCCGCCTGATGCTGTGATGCAAAACAGGCCTTGTAATGCAAGTGTTGCGCAGTCATTTCTAATTTCCTTGAACAATATGACCACCTCCCCCAAGCTGTCAACTTACCATGGTGGAGGAGACTGTGTCCCAATGATCCTAAGAGCTAAGTTGTGGGGGGGCATTTTCATAACATATCCAATGCCCCCTAGTGGTCAAAACGATACTTACAGGTGTTTTGAATCACATAGCCGAACTGGAGCCCCCCCTCAGTAGGTCATCACTAGCCAACATCTGAAAATCATTTTTAGTGTACATTCCAATGACAGCAAGTTTCAAACGTAAGTTCACCATCAATTGGTGTTCTCGCATCAGTTAAATAAGCCACTGATCAATTTCTCCCCCCCCCCCCCCAACCCCCATTATTGTGTTGTGGAAAAAGAAAAGGCAATACAATAATGTTGGTATTTTATTCAAGTCAACAAAAATGGAGATAACTGAGACATGGATGGGCTCTTTTTTTTAACGCATTTCTGAGGTATCAATTTTTTTGTCCTGGAAGTTACTCAAAATTAGGTGACACAAGTACATGGACTACAACACGGATTTGGATGCAAATAATGTGTTGGGGACATTTCTGTCACCAATGTACAGCAGCTAACTACAAAGCTTTAGTTTCAGTGAACATTTAAAAAAACAACAAAACACCAACCTCCCAGTGTTCAATACATGTAGCAGAATTATTATGTTTTTATTTGGTTCAAGTCGATATACAGTAAGTCAGTAAATAGTAAATACTGCAGTGTTTTTTTTTTCATTGATGTGGAAAGAAGAGAAGAGAAACTTATTTCACACGGAATCCTGACATGACCCCTTTGTTGAAGCTTGGAAGACCACACCGTGCCCGCGAGTGTTCAGGCAACCGCATGAGTTCCTCTGTCAAAAAAATGGGATGTGAAAACTTGCAGACCACTTCAGGCTTTTAACCTTTTGCACTTGTTGTAGGAAACCATGACGACGAACGCAAGGGCGAGCAGCCCAATCACCGTCGCTAAGCCGATCAGGACCTCCGTTTGAGTGTTGTTCTTGTCAGCTGGAAGGACAGCAAATAGTGACGTAAGTGCAATGGCCACGGTGATAAGATGTGGCTTTACAGCTGCTCTGTGAAGTCATATGATACGAGAATGATGACGACTGTTCTGTTTAGAAACGCCACACGGTGTCATCTCATGTTCCAAGCATGATGCTAAATCATACTAGATCACTAATCATGACATCGGTCATGTAAACTCACGTTTGTAATGAAAGTTAGAGTCCCGTTTAATTTATACTGCTGCAGTTGCAAGGGGGGAAAAGTATTGAGTTGGATTTCTGCAACGATTGAACCAATTCCACAGACAAAAATAAAAAATAAAAATTCTGATGTGATTGAACATAACCTTTTAACATCACACTGCTTGAAAAAGTATATCCGATGCATTTTAGTTTAGTCTTATAGTGTTCTAATAGTTTTATCGTACATCAATTTGCAAGTTTCAAACAAACTGGTTTTCGAAAAGCAGCAGTACCTACCATCATGATCACTTCCTGCATTCCCTTCGTGGACCAACATGTGTTTGGTTTTGTCCAAGTGTCCGTCGTTGCGCTCTGGTTTGATTCCAAGCAGATGACACATGAGTGGGTACACGTTAACCAGGTCAAAGGGATCAACCATGAGGTTTTTCTGAAAATCAGGCCCCACGGCCCTGAAGAAGGCTTTCATATCCATGGCTTCATTGTCAAAGCCGTGATCGCCTTTGTTGAACTGCAACGGAAAAAACTAGAGGGAAATGAGATATCTGATGAGAAACATGATCACGTTGCACCTTTACTTGATTCAGTAAAGCTGATTCGAGAAAAAAAAATCTGTGGTCATTGCGAGGATGTTGAGAAGCAATCATCCCCTCTAATGCTATTGTGTCAATTTCTTTTTGTTTTCGAGCCAGTAATTCTCTGACGTTATGCAGGATGTCTGTGGTGATTGCTTGATATCTAGCTTGTGATACAAATTAGCAAGTTATGATTGGCTCCGAGGAGAGGATCCTCACATCCAACGCATTGAGACAGTTGCTCGGTCAAAATTCACAAATGCACGAGGCTTATAAATTGTTGTGTTGTTTCTTACCCCACTTATTACATATCCAGGGTCGGCCATGAGGATGATGGGAAGGAGTCGCGAATGTGAGCTGTAATGCAGTCGAGCCGGTACGTCCTCTTTTTTATACACATGAAGGTGAGGGTGGCCTCCCTTTAGAGCCTGATAGACTGATTCTAATTTTCCTTTTTTGGGAAGTAACATGCCACCGGGGCCGTAATCCAGAAGTTGAAACTGAATATCCTTGAAGCTAAAGCCTGGGATCTTTGACAAGATGATCCTCTGAATTTGTTTATCTGGTAGTATTTTAGCCATCCCGTGATCAGCAGTGATGATGATGTTGAGTCGGTCAGTTAGAGCGTGGTCATGGATCTTGTCCCGAATGTAGCCCACGGTACGATCCACTTGCTGCACCATCTCCCGGAGTTCTAGCGAATCCGGTCCAAATTTGTGTCCGACCAAATCTGGTTCCCCAAAATACAAGGAGACAAAGTCCAGATCCTGTTGGTGGAACCACTCTCCAATCACCTTGTCGATGTTCAGTCGCCACTCTGTCTCATTTCCGTGGTTATAGATAGCAGGCTCCACCTGCCTCACGTTCACGGTTTCTCCTTTGTACGTTGCAGCTGTGCCAGGGAAATGCAGGGAGCCTGTTTTTAGTCCCTAAAAGAAAATAAAACACATGGACGCAGGAAAAAAAATATATACAGGATCCTACATGCATGGATGTTGGAATAACCAAGGCATGGAGGAACCTAACACCCCCATTTTTTGGAGATTAAGTAAGAGAATGAGAGAAAAACGTTATTTGTTGTTAAAGAAGACGTGTGTAATGTTGCCTTGATGTGTCGGTATCAGAATCGTTAGCATTTCCTCCTCACAAGTCAGAAGTTGTGGGTTCCAATTTGAACTCTATCCTTCCCTGCTTGTGTGGGTTTTCTCCCATTTTTTTCCGCTTAAGTACTTCATGAAGATAAGCAGTATGGATGGAGAAATAGCTCCGAAGGTCTGGTCTATGTTTTAGAATTGGGTTTAACCTGCACAATCTAAATTTTACAAGGTCATCAACATGACAACCCCCCCTCCCCCCCAAAAAAAAGAAAATACAGAGTCTGCACCATAATATGCAAACTGCTCATTTGCAAAAACAATAGGAAGCCTTACAAGGCTGAAATTTGCCCAAAAAGTATTTCCATTGTGTCCCAAGAAAACAAAGAGTGAGATTAATAAGAGAAACATACAAATCTTCCGCCATGCAAACAAAGAGAAAACGATCGGAATAAACCTGTCTCTGTGCTGTTATCCAGATGGGCAAGCTGCCATTGTCCCAGTAAGAATCAACAAACTGAGCTGCATGGTATTGCTTCTTCTCCTGAGTGGTCGTGTTGAACCAAATGTTGTGAATTACTCCGTGATTCTCCACGTAATTTCCTGAGTAGGAAAGGGGAGGAAAAATACACAAAAAGCACCATAATCCTTTGAGCCATCAGTCTTTTTATTTTCTTTTGTTGCAGTAAAAAGTGTTCAACCCGCACTGCAAATGATCTGCAATATTTTCTCATTCTGTTTCCAAACGTAAAGAAAGAACAACAGCACAAGGCAAAGCGTTGATATAAAGATGCATTGTATTCATACCCCTGTGTAGTTCGAAACAATTACCTGTAAGAAGAGAGAAATGAGCAGGGCTAGTTATAGTGAGGAAAGGCGGCGTGACATACAGCGCCTTAACGCCATCCCTCGCCATTTGATCCAGGTTGGGAGTTTCAATATCCCGGTCATAATCCCAGCGGAAACCATCGAAGGAGATGAGCAGCAGTTTCTTCCTGGGAGACCCGCTGAAGACAGTATGTTGCCCTGAAGTCCTCCCCGAGTCCCACGCTGGGGCAGGAGTGCAAAGGGGGAAAAAAATACTGCATAATACAACACAGAGCGACAGTAAGTTTGACATTTTAACACCAGAAATCCTCTGGTTGTTCAATATTTCGTCTCTCCCTAGAAGTGCACCATAAAAGGCACACTCCTTATTGCTGGATGACTATGTTTGAGAATTTTGGTCTGCAGAAAAAACACATGGGTTTATATTACTTTACGGGCTAAGTGACTGATAATTGGAGATAATGATAGACCTTCAACCTGTGAGAAGTGTGTGTGTGTGAGAGAGAGAGAGAGATGAAATGATGGCTGTACTAAAGAGCAATGGTATTGGCCTTGCAAAAAGTAGGTCTCTCTCTGGCTTAGCAGATCATCTTCTTTCAGGATCTGACACTCTTACACGCTCACTCAAGGAATTGGTGAGTGGCCAGATGGCAAATTCACCAAGGTGTGCCCTACTTAGACAAAGTTTTCAGAAAATGCCAAAATGATCTGGTATCGGGTTATCACACAATAACTGTCGTGTTTCATCAGGGTTTTGCACACGCTGTGCGTTCTTAGGCCTTTCTTCTTCAGGCTGGCTTGGTCTAATCATTTGAGGTGTTAGCATAATACTCAGTGATGTCACACTACAGAAACTGTCGGGGCTCTATTATTGTGCCCAGTGCCATTTTAATGCGGTAAACTGTCTAACTGTGCTCAGAGGCAGGTTAGACCGAGTGCTGGTCATTTCGCAGGTGTGCGCGAGCCAGTGCATCTGCTTATCTATCTATCTATCTATCTATCTATCTATCTATCTATCTATCTATCTATCTATCTATCTATCTATCTATCTATCTATCTATCTATCTATCTATCTATCTATCTATCTATCTATCTATCTATCTATCTATCTATCTATCTATCTATCTATCTATCTATCTATCTATCTATCTATCTATCTATCTATCTATCTATCTATCGGCATGATACAGTTTGGCCTTGGGGGAGGTCTGCAGAAACATACAGATCCAATCCACACATACACACGGGAGCAAGGGAGAGTTGTCGGTAAGTGCATACGCTGGGTGTGTCTGTGATGTCATCGTGTTATGAAAATGTAAAATAAATTAAGACCTTTCACACGTGGATTCAATAAAGACCTGGACTTTGCAATCTCGATGAAGCTATAGGAGGGCAGTTTTTATGTTCTTGATAAGCTTTATCGAGGTAAGACATAACGAGATAAGTGGTCGGTCGATAAGTCCTGCCAAGAAGTCATTGGAGTCACTAAACAACTATCATTTTTCTGTGATGTTCTGGGATGTCAGCAAATACATCTGCTATGCATGCAAAAAAACAAAGCAAAAACATGAATGACATACTTTATAGTCCACTTGTAATTAATAAGTCACTCCTTGCAAAAAGTAATTGATTCTATGGTTAGAATTGATTATGATGCACTTTACTCCTATGATATGAAACTGCGCAAAAGTTAATTCACGCAATGCAAAAAAGTAAAATTAAACACAGATGTCCATGTGATTGCTCAAAAACTGGTTTGCTTCTTGGTTTCTTCTGCATTGGCAGTTTTCCTCTGTTTTGATCTGAAAGAAGTGCAAACACAGTCGGGAGCATGAGTGTGGGAATTGCAAATGCCAAATTTTGTGCCGATCAGTGTAACTTTTCAAACTTTCTGGGGGCTGCTATTAAAGGAATTGGGGTGCGTGTGAGCCGTAAAATATTTAACAGGATCCACTGACTTGCAAAATATGATGATTTTTTTTTGGGCGGGCATGCTGAGTCCTACAAAATGGTGTTTCATGAACCAGAAAAATAATATTGGAAACATGGATTTCAAGAATGCCCTATGCACATTTTTAAAAAACGTTGGATTTCAGATTATTCCAATTGCACTCACCTCTTACTTGCTGAGCTCCTTTTATTCAGGGTGTGTGAGATAACAGCAACAAACACCAATGCCACAAACCCTGTCACTGCTGATAAGCCAGTGACAATTTGTGACCAAGTACTGCGTTTTTGACCTGCGGGCAGAAAACAAAACAACAAATAAAATTTGAGGATCTTATGAATTACTTGAAAGATCCAGATTAGCACACGGTAACCCTTTTATCTCAGCACGCAGGCTTCTTGATAAGAGTCGTGCTGGCAACATTTCAGCTTTCGTGTCACTGTAATTGTGTCGCTGTACAGATTCAAGCATTTGCAATATTCTACGCCTCCCACAAATATTTCTCAATTTATTTTTCCATTTGTTTTAACCATGCAAACACATTAAAAGCAGGAACGCGGTATTTTTATGTCCAGCATGTCAAGTTTTAATCTGCGTAGAAGCAGGCTAGATCAGGTTTCACTATATTTGCAGATACGTGCATTTTATAAGAGTTAAAAACGGTTATGCGGCGCCGCTGTGGGCGTGAACACAGTCGGCTTGCGTCACTGTCAATTGAAGATGCTTCTCTCTTTCCCTTTAAAAGAGGCACAGTCTTTGACACGGTGAATGATGCCAAGTTCGCTAGGGAGATCACAGATCTTCCAAAGGGGTCACTTGGAGAGTGGACGGCAGGGGAGGCACACCTCACACTTTGAAAACGGCAGGCAGAATGCAATGGATTCTGTTTGTCAGATCACTTACCGTAATTGCCCTCTCCTGTTTTTTTTAGCATGTGCTTGGTATTAGTTAGGTTCCCGTCATTGACCTCTGGATCTATCCCAAGCAGATGACACATCAGTGGGTACACGTTGACTGTTTCAAAGGGTCCAACCACTAGGTTTTGCTTGAAGTCAGGCCCCACTGCCCGAAAGAAAGGTTTCATGTCCAACACTTGATTGTCAAAGCCGTGCTCTCCTTTGTGAAACTGCACAGGAAATAGCTATATTTGGGTGGGAAGGAAAAAAATACATAACCATTAACACTAACATGTGCATGGTATTATCATCAGCAATATAATCTCACCCCATTGATTACATATCCAGGATCGGCAAAGAGGATGATGGGAAGTAGTCGAGGGTGATTTCCGTAATGAAGCCTTTCTGGCATCTCCTCCTTCTTATACACGCGAAGACGGGGGTGACCTCCCTTTAGAGCCTGGTAGACCTTCTCCAGCTTTCCTTCTTTAGGAAGCAGCATTCCAGCCGGGCCGTAATCCACAAGATGAAATTTGATGTCTCTAAAGCTAAAGCCTGGGATCTTAGACAGGATGATCTCTTGAACGTGTTCACCCCGAAAGACATTTGTCATTCCGTGGTCAGCAGTGATGATGATGTTGAGTCGGTCAGTTAGACCGTGGTAGTGGATCTTGTCCCGGATGTACCCTACGGTTCGATCCACTTGCTGGACCATCTCTCGCCGTTCTGGAGAATCGGGTCCATATTTGTGGCCAACTTTGTCTGGTTCCCCAAAGTACAAGGAGACAAAGTCCAGGTCCTGCTGGTGGAACCATTCTCCAATCACCTTGTCGATATTATGTCTCCATTCGGTCTCGTTTGAATAGTCATAGAAACGAGGTTCCACCTCTCTCACCCTGACAGTTTCTCCTTTGTAGGTTGCAGCGGTCCCAGGGAAATGGAGTGAGCCAGTTTTTAGTCCCTAAATGAGGATCAAAGTATGAAAATTAGGTAGCGGAGGGCCTTTCCTCCAGTGTGCACACCTGCTGCCAATGTATTTAAGGACTGCCAATATCCCACGTTTCTTGTCGGATTATTGACCTTGTTGCTGCTGTTTCTCAAGTGTTGTTTTCAAGACTTCTCCAAGCGCTATATAAATCAGCATGTATTGTATTGTATTGTATCTCAACGTCATTGTTTTTGCGCTCTAGTCTCCCGCTTTGTAAATATAGATTTTTTTTTCCATCTTTGATCTTGCTCATGTTTTTGTTTTCGTGAAATTGGGCATTCGTCATTTGTATTCTTGGTGTTACCTTGCCTTCTGCAAGCGCTTTTTGTCAAAAGTATAATTCTCCTGGTTCTTTTAACCGGTGATTTCTGTTTCTTTGTTGGCGCGTTTTCCTATTAAATTCATATTTTGGTACGGATTCTATTTGCGTCTACGTTTGTGGGATCCGATTCAGTTCGACAACGCACCTGTCTCTGTGCTGTTATCCAGATGGGCAAGCTGCCGTTGTCCCAATAGGAATCAACAAACTGTGTCATGTAGTACTGCTTCTTCTCCTGAGTCGTCGTGTTGAACCACATGTTGTGGATGACTCCATGGTTTTCTATATAGCGCCCTGGCAAGAAAAAAAAATACATCCACATTGTGTCAACTCAGACAGTACTTGCATACAAATAATAATAATAATAATAATACATCACATTTGTAAGCGCCTTTCACAACACTCAAGGACACTGTACAGCCAAGACCAATAGTAAAACACAGATAAAATAATAAATAAATAAAGAAAGATTTAAGGCGGGTAGGCAAATGTAGCTTCCCTGCTTGTCAATATTGACTCCGGCTGCCATACTGTACAGTAAATTGGAGCCCAGAGGGTCTGCATGCACTGCTGCTGCTTCAGATTTGCCCCACGGTGGTGCATTATAGATAGTTGTTCATTTGATACTTTTTATATTTAGTATGCAACAAAGTTAATACAGTCATGGAAAATCAATTACAACTGGAAAAAATGGTTTTATTACAGACATCCAACCAATAAAAATTAACCGAAACTACATTTTACGTTTACAAAGCTAACTAAAATGATTCTGATGGTGTTCTTCGTTTTCATCTTTTCAATGAATATTGTACATACTGTACGTGTTGAGTCAAACGGTCGTTTTGAGAATTATAGTCCCGTTTTTTTTTTAACGTTGCACTTGACAAACACTCCAAATATCACAAGAAACTAAATCTCAAGATAAAACTAATCAAACCTAATCTAAAATGAGGCCTTTAGAAACAACTAAATCCTCATGAACCTGCCCAACCCCCCCCATATTCAAACCTACTAAATTGAACAAAACACAAGCCAAAATGAAATTAAAACTCGCTAATAAAAAAAATCCCCAACTATAAGAACCCTTCTATACACTTGCGTTTTCATGTAATACAAACTACCAACTAATTTCAAAATAAAATGCATGATCCTAAATTTAAAATCTTATTTAACTGGATTTGCAAAGTTATATTTACTGCAAAATATGTTTTGTCTTTATAGGTTGGTCCTCAGAATAATTTAGTCAATTAAAATTATTCTTTATTATCATTCGATTTGTATTTTTGATTGTCCAGCAGTCAGACTTTTCTTCATAAATGGTTGATGAAAATGCGTTTTCCGCATACCTGTAAGCAAGGTAAAGTGTGTAGGGCTGGTGATGGTGAGGAAAGGTGGCGTGACATATTCCGCTTTTATGCCATCTTGGGCCATTTGATCCAGATTAGGGGTGTCCACATCTCGGTCGTAATCCCAGCGAAAACCATCAAAAGAGATGAGTAGTAGCTTGTTCCTAGTTGCTCCAGCGAAGACAGACTGCAGCCCAGAAACAAAAAATCCTAACGGGGCTGCAGCAGAAGGAGTGCTGACAATCAGTCCCAAGAAAACCACGCAGAACAAATGCATGATGATGTCTGACCTGCACAAGCGTATGATGAAACCTTAAAAAGTGGAAGGTTCAGAGTGGCCGATCACTCATCCGGCCTTTGGCTTTAAGTGTACAAATTAATTGTATGACACCTTCCACAAAAGTAATGCTCACACAAGTATGCCAAAAGAAGAGGCAGATTACCATCTGTCTGAATCTGCTTTTATGACACCTCGAAGATGAACCATCTAATCTTATCAACTCATAAAGAGAGTTATTCCTATATGACCCCATGTGTTGAAGGTCCAGGATTTCAGTTCCTGGCAGAGGAGTGAAAGCAATGAATCAAGGGTTCACGCTGGCATGATCAAATTCTCTCTTTGCCCAAAGCAAAATCTTCATTATGAATAATTGAACAACACGGACAGATGAAAACGAATGAAAATGAAAGAACTGAAGCAAATTGGAATGGCACTACTACGCATTACCAGGAGGTGACACCAATACTCCACTGAAGCTAACCTCAGATTTGGCCTCGGTGATTATGGATTTATTTTCTATTTCAGTACAATAACATGATAACGGCAAATGATTGCCAGTTTAGAGTCATTTTCTTCAAGCAAAACAAGATACGCATATCCTTGTTCCATGCCGTATTTTGATTTACTGTATTTTTTTCAGGTCTTTTTGATGTGTGGTATGCGGTCCGGTGGACGAGTGGTTAGCGCGCTGACCTCACAGTGTAGAGTTCGTGGGTTTGTATCTGGCTCTGGCCTTCCTATGTGGAGTTTGCATGTTCTCCGCGTGCCTGTGGGGTTTTTTCTCCAAGTACTCTGGTTACCTCCCACATTCCAAGAACATAAATGGCAGGCTGATTAGACACTCTAAATTGTCCATAGGTGTGAGTGTGAACGCGGATGGTTGTTTGTCTCTGTGTGCCCTGTGATTGGCAGTCTAGCGGTTCAGGGTGTCCCCCCCAACGCCCCCTACTGCCCAAAGACAGCTGTAATAGGCTCAAGCACGCCCCGTGAACCTTGTGAGGATAAAGCGGATCGGAAAATGGATGGATAGTCTTATCTTTAAAACAAGAAAAACATCAAGAGGAGTAAAAAAATATCACAAGTGCTTCATGAAGCTTCATTTCCGTGTCAGGACTAGAAATGTATTCATTTAACAATGCTTAATAATGTCGTTGAAGTTTTCAGTGTGACATGTGGTTCGTTCTGGATTTGATTCCAAAAAACATGTAAGGTTACATATTGAAGCCTCAGCTGGGAAAGGCTCCAGCTCACCTGTGACACTGAAGATAATCGGTACAAAATGAATGGATGGCTAGTCGCTCCTTGCTATGCTGCATTACACCGAGAGCGGTTTCTGCTTCCCTAATTTAGCTCCAAATAAAATATTCGGAACAACACTCATTATGGATCACCTGTTCAAAGGTATCTCAAGAAATTAAGAGATCGTTATGTGTAAAGCTCTTGAATTGGATTTCATGAGATTGCGCGTGCTTCCACCCATCCATTTTCCATCGCGCTGGTCCTCATTAGGGTTTGGTGGAGCCTTTCCAGGCTGAATGTGTGAGTCTGCCTCATTACATCATGCTTCCTTTGCTGCACATCTATTGTAATAACCTCTCAAACACCGAAGCGGACAATCTGCTCTGATAAGATGCATATGCTGCTTGTTACAGAGAGCGCGTACTGTATATGCGACGTGTGTTTGACATGCCCTCACCACCCAAAAAAAAATCCACAGATTCTAATTTGAGTGAGAAGACAAACCAGAGAAGTAATGAAGTGACATGCCGAGAATCGTCACCCTCGATCGCGTCGAGCCCTGCAACGGCTCAGGGTTTTATCACAAACCGAAACATATGCTACTACTACTTCTCCCCACTTTGTAATCCATGAGCAGTTTAATTACCCGCAATCAAGATTCATCATGTTAGATGAGGAGAAACAGGGGATGGGGTGTGTGGGTGGGGGAGAAGATGTGGAGGAAAATGACAGGAAAAAGAGCAAGAGGAAAAAAAAGCCTTGCCAGCTGGTGAAGGCATTGCAGTCAACACCACAGCTTCAAAAGGACTCTTCAAATTCTAATTGTTTAGATTTGTGTCACCCGGAGAAGCGCGCCCGCCCGCGCACACAAAGCCGCGATTGAGTTCGTTAAGCGAGGCGAGCTATGTGTGAGCGCGCTTGTGATCACAGCACTGTCACCCTCGTCTGTGCTGCCGTTGACAGTGATGTATGGGTAATTTAAAAAGTTGTTCTTTCCCACAGACTGGTCTGCAGGCGGGTCAGCCAACCGTAGCCCACTCCCCCCACTTCAGCACGGAGAAAACTCATCTACATCTCCCTACCGGGACGCGTGCACTTCTATGCACACGCGTGGGTATGTGCACACACACCAAGCCACCCGCCCATCCACACACAGTACCAACACTACCGATGGAATTACTACAGACAACGTTGTTCCTCACAAGCGCGAGTTTCTTCCCATTCATCATCTTTGCGTTGGAAAAGTACCAAGATGGGCCCAAAACAGCCCATTAATATAAGTAGTCACATTTGTTGTAAATGATGCGTTAGATGCACTGAACTCAAAAACTAGAGCAGATTTTATGAGAGGCTAGAGGATGATTTATTCCCAAAACTCCCTTTAATGAATGCACACCCCATTTCTATGTTTAGGATTTTGCTTTTAATTAAGAAAATATTTCTAAAATTTTTTTTCCCCACGTGCTTTGAAAAACAAACCCTGACCGTTGAGAAATGGTGAAGAAAACTCCTGCCAAAATGTACCTTCTTCCCATTTCAGTAATTATTTACTCTATTCATTTTTTCATGGATTAATAACATCCGAGGGTCCCTTTCTGCTGCAAGCAGCTCTGTCTCATAGTTATGGGAAAGAGAGGGCTAATTACCTGAAATGTGAAGACAGAACATGGTCGAGATCTGATGAGCTGCTGCTCATTAGTGTGAATAAAAATCGTATGGATATTTTCCGGTTCATATGAAAACGAGCTGTCACATGGTCTCAAACCAAACACAAAAAAAGCAAACGTTGAAAACAACCGTGTCCATTAGTGGAGCTGGGGTGATATGGAAAAATCAACCATTATTTTTAATATATCAGCAAAATAATGACTGGTGGCGGTTGGCTGCAAGTGTAGTTAAAAAAAAGTTTATTCTGGCACATTCTGAACATTTGTGACCACGCCGTTGTATTACAGACCTTACCGTATTGTGTCTCATATAATTCCATGTCGCACTTTTTATTATGCATGTTAAAAATCACAATATTTGTGGAATCATTCAATTTACAGAGGCCATGCTTTGTTTCGTTTGTGAGTCCTGATTATGTTTGTTGTCAAAATCATTTTCAAGTTTGTGTGTTTTTGTGCAATTATTTCAAGAAATTGAAGGCCATTGATCAGAGTCGCTACTGTTGGAGTACTTTGAGGGGTTTTTTTTCCACGCTGGCTAGATGAGCCAGATGAATGAGGGTCCGTATATGCCCTCATCAATTCATTTATGCTCAGACACACATTGGGGAGGGAAGGTGGGAAATATGCTGCTCCAAGCGCAACTGCGCCCCCCCCCCCCCCTCCATAGCTTGAGAGAACAGTACAATAAAACCCTCCTGGCAACGGAGCTTGAACGAATAATAGGCTGGTTGACGTGGACTGATTACAATCTAATGGCAAGCTTGATCAGCAGGGCTTTACAACCTCCCTCTGAACACAGTTATCCACAAGGCTGTGGGAAAATGCAAGGCTGGTAAGAACTAGAAGGTTTGATTCACATCCAAAATAGCGACAGACACGTACACTGAGGAATGTTCGGCCAATTATTGTACCTTACATACTTATTCTCAATACAGGGAGAGACAATGTGGAATATGTTTCCACTGATCCAAAGATGAGGGTGGACAGAGTGGGAACTAGGGTCATCTTTGCATCTACAAAATTGTGAATTATAACTGTGTGGATATTTGTCTTTATTTTAATCTTAGTTGAAACACAAATCATAGAATAGACATTTGTGTTGATCGTAATTATTCCGACGGTTATAAATTACTTTTGTGACTTTTTTGACGTCATCTTCAGTTGACGTCTTCATGAAATGGAGCGACTCCTCGTCGCATATTACGTGACACACCGGCAGGTTGAGACCTCTGTTTCTTGTGAATGAGAACTATAATTTATTTATATAAAAATAATTTATTTCCGTTGTTTTACACATTTTCAATGAAATAAAATTAAATACATTTGAATTGTTTGCGTTGTGTCTCGTCACTGTATCTCTGATATTCGTACTTGCATGAAGCACCATGTCAATTTCCTGCTCGTAAATGCATTGAGGCGTATATTAACCAATTGCGTGAACTTTGATGCACGCACTTTTTTCAAGTGCATTGTGCGTAATTTTGAATGCCCAAACTTTAGAAATGGAGTACAGGAACCCCTTAACAGTGTGCTATATGGGGAATGGTGTGCACATTTGGACAGAGCCTTGGACTTGTGAGTGAGGATGTGTGTCAATTTACACACAACTCTGACCGTGACATTTGTTCAAAGCATCATCGCACAATGAATTCCACTACATGAACAGGAAATGGTTCAATTCGATCAAGGCACAAATAATCTGCAATCTACATGACCTGAGGGAATACACGCACGATTCATTCGTTCTACAGAAAAGCTCTGTGGATATGCGTTCGTCGCTTCAGATTAATAACACGAGGTGTGCTTGCTGCGTATTTAAAGTCGTGTGTCACGTGTGCCCAGTTGTTACCTGGATACAAATAACTTGCTCGTCTTATTCTGGGGAATGTGTGTATGTGTGTGTGTGTGGGGGGGGGGCATGTCCCCCCCCCCGTCTTCTTTTATTGGTATCACGTGCCTTAATTGTTCCATAACAGTCTTTGTTGTTGTTTTCAAATGCAGCGTAAACCAAATACGTCATTGTCGGGTTCGGAGATTCCCTCCGCCCCCTTTGTGGTCAAAAAGTGGTATTTCCCCATGTAAATGAGGCCAGACGTGCGCTGGCGTGGTCGTTTCGAACAGGTGCGATTATAAAATTTCATAAAATACGGATTTTAGTTTTTGGTGTGCTCATGCATACTCTAAATTTCAGTCGTGGGAACAAATTTAAAGCATATTCTAAGCATATTCGTAAATGAGGCCCCAATTCTCAGGTGCTGCTGCCTTACCTGTTTTGGGGGTTTTCCTCCTCCAACACACCTGATGCAAATGAGCAGTATCGTCGTCAGGCTTCGACGGAACTTGTTTTGAGCTGAGAAGTACGGTCAAATGTCTTGGAGTAAAAAAAAAATGGAAGGAAAGCGACTCTCAAGGACCGCAGTTACCCAGCCAATGCTTAAACGCACCATTATAAAAAACTACGATGAACTCACACCCCTTATTTGGATGTATTATCGGTGAGGACGCAGCCGTGTGAGCGGACGCAACCACGCATGAATGACGGCCAAGAACTGCAATGCACTACAATGCGGACAAGACACAAAACTTGTCAAAAGATGGGAGAACTACCTTACATCTGCTGCCACATCTTCTTCCTTCTACATCACGAGGCGCGTGAGGTAAGAAGCCCGGACTGCTCGGTAGCCTCGAGTACTGTAAAGCTCTTAAAGGTCTGCTCGTAAGGTTCCTGTATGTCTGCTTTGTGTTTTGGGTTGAACGTGCTTGCTATTCTTGAGCTGCGTGGCTTATTTTGTTCAGTAACTCGAGAATATAGCCCAAGTAACATCATACTATATTTTTCTGGCTCCAAAGCCCGTAGTCAGGGCTCAGATAGCCCATCATTTTTGGGGCTTCACCAAAATAAAAGTATCAACCTTCGGCCAGGGCTTCACCAAAATAAAAGTATCAACATTCAGCAACTTTTCACCTTGTAATAATAAATATAAAAGTGTGACACATAAAAGTGTGACACAAGACTCTCGTTCATTCGTTTTTTTGCGCCTTGCGTTCTCACTTCTTTTGCGGTCCCTCCCAGAAGGCGGCGTTTCTATGTCGAGGACTAACAGATCAGAGATGGGATTATTTTCAAGGTGTCTGAAGGAGAAATGACATTTGAGATTTGAGGCTTAACCTTATTTGTAATTTTCATACGAGGAAAAGAAATGAGATGATCGATTTTACGTCTCGTTCCCCCTCTCTGTGGGAATATTCAAACCCGCCCGTGAGGTTTCGCACCTTGTAGTACTGTCTGTCTTCCTAATCCCCTCCCTTGTACGGCTCCTTTGCCGAACATATTCTCGTTGACGTGCTTAAAGCGCAATCGAGCATAGATTTTCTCTTCCGTTTTGAAAAGTGTCATCTATGTTTAAGCCTCCGTTGTAGATCCGGGCGACTCGATGCTAGTCATACCGATGTTTCTATTTTATTTCATTTTTTTGCATGCCAGCAGTCTGTTTTGCCAGGCCAAACAGTACGCTATGAGGTCTGGATGCAATAGTGAACTCTGGACTGACCTTGAGTGCCCTTGGCGATTATTAATCAAGTTCACCTCTTCCTGGCAGCTGATAGGGTGCTGACATGTGTAATTCTCTCTGTCTCTGATCTCTCCCCTAGGACATGACCCACAGGGGCAGGGGGTGAAAAAAATATAACGAGTGCTCTACCTCAGCACATATCTTAGCATATGATTGACAGTCATTTCCACTTGGCTGTGACACACAGTCATCCCAACCTGCTGTAATTTATCATGGAAGGTTCGGTTTGAAAATTAATCTTGGCCTGAATGTTAATTGATTCGGGTCACAAGTTGATGGAAATGGTGTCAGACGTTTATTTTGGAGACGGCACGGCATTGTCAATCGGGGTGCTCTCGGGAATTGAATCGGAACAGATTTTGTATTTTGGGTCATCAGTCTGATGTTTCAGCAGTTATGACTGACTTGGACAGTGACCACACTTCTTCACAACATCTGCATCTGTAAACGACGACAGTGATCATAAGACCAAAAAGTCAAAAAAATTGGACGTTGCAATACGAAGGCAGTATTGAAATGCACAGACATATGAAGTGTGTTAGCGAACAGAAGAAAAAATCATCTGTGCACATCGAAATGTCATACACTCATCAGATTTGTGGAAGCTTGCGGCGATATCAGTCTTCTCGATTATAGCTCCCAAAATAATTGACATGTACACGGATCGCCATTCCAGAAGTCAGGCAGCACCTCACCGAAATCTCTTTTTTAAAGAAGTTTTCCACATGTGCTTTCTTTGTGTGATAGTGATTTCCACCCCCTTCGCCCCCGCCCCCCCTTTTTTTACTTCTCTTGCCATTCCATTAATCAGCATTAGCAAACAGTGCAATTAGTTCTGAATGAAAGGAGATTAATTTTTGTGTCTAATTTCTGCATCGGATCCCATTGAGACTCTATGTTTCACACGATGAATCGCAAGCATGGCTAGAATCTCAATCTAGCATTGTGAAAAGGGTCATATTTGAGCACGGACTTAATTTTCTGACTCAGTGCTTCAGCTTCCAGTGGTATAAATGGGGGGCGGGGGGATGGCAGTGGTGTATTGATGAAAAAAAAATGGCGCGCCGAATGTCTATGGGTGGCTCACGTTATTTTGAAATGCTGTCGTAAAGACATTTTGACCACATTTGTGCAGAACTTGTGACATGAAGAAACTCCCCCAAAGACCCATAGCTCAAATTGTACAAAGCAAATTGTTTGGGTAAAGAAAGAAATATAGACATATTGAAAAAAATCGATTAGATTTATTATTACTATTCTGATTATTAGTTACATTTTTCCTGTTCAAAATGCCACAAGTGAGCTTTTCAAGATATCGCCGTCAATTTCAGTCTTCAAGGCGCTTCTTTGTTAATTCAACACTTGTGAACCAGACACACAAATACAACCGTAGACACAGCGCCGAACAGCCGCTATCTTCGAAGAAAGCCATTAACTGAAGCACAAGCTACTCCCAATTTTCAAATATCTGGCGTCTACCATTACTGACCTACTCTGTGAATCACATTAGCAAGGATTCTTCTATCGGGGGCCAATTGGCCCAGAATGGGGGGGCGGGGGGGCAGAAGGGACATATTTAATGGTGGCACAGCTCATTAGATAACAGGGGTCATACACTTTCCCCACCTCATCTCTGTAACGGACAACGGAGCGTTCACAGGGGAGGCGAGGGATCGCATTACGTCGGAAAAGCTGAAATATGACTCACCTTGAAGGGCTGTTGGCATTTTAGGGAAGGAAAGAAAGATTAGCGCCGAACACTTCCAGCATCTGCTGCCATAGATCTCGCTCTTTGTCTCGTTCTTGCTGTTCCACCTGATTGATCGCACTAGTGTTAAAAAAAAAAAAAAAATCTCGCCCGAACTTTTGCAGACTTCCAGTCTGCTTGTCCACAGCTTCAATGCGAACACAGTCACTAGATGTGGTTCAACTGGTATTTAGTTTTTGTTTTGTTTTGTTTTTTCTTGTGCGGGTGCAAGGGGGTTGTGGGTATCGACTACAATGTATTGGTAGCCATGTTGCGAGAAAGACAGCCAAATGGAAGTAGTGACCAGACCACCTGGGAGAAATTCAATCTCAGTTTTTTTCTTGATCCCGTTGGAGGAAGAGAACTCCTTCTTGTCTGGGTGGCTCCAAACCGTGTCTCTCTTAATTCTCCCTATTAAGTTGTTGGAGCAGGATGGAAGAGTTTCGGAGACGGGTCAGGAGAGAACGTTATAAGGATGCAACAAATCTGATCGTATCACTTGCGGTGGAGAGTAGAGTTCCATCATCTGATTCAAATTAGTGTTTGTCCGTGGATGTCGAAGTCAGAGAAATAGCAAAGTTTTACTGATGCAACAGTGACATGTACCGGTAGGTTAAAAAAAACAAAACAAAAAAAAACATCGGAATTGTTTCGGCCGCTCTCTCTTGGAACACTTGCACCTCAGATAAAGGAGATGATCAATTTCCTGTCATCGTCGCCTGACATTGGTATGCGTGACGGTGCCTGTATGTCGGGAAAAGTGACATTGCTCCGTCAGCCGCGAGTCTCCGTTATCACCCCCCCCCCCCCCCCCCATTACCCTCCTTTCAGTTAGTATCAATAACCAGTTAAGACTTTTGGTAGAGATGAAAACAACCTGATCTGGGAAAATATTGCATAATCGATAGAAGATAATGCTTTCTGATTACTCAGGTACGTGTTTGGAGAGTCTAAACGGCTGGACCTTCCCTTTTGCTCTTGCACCCGTCGCAAGACCAAAAAAAAAAAAAAATCTATACCCAGCAAATACAATCTAATTTCTCTCTGCCCTGCCAGTTTAAATCGCCTGCATTAAATTAAGTTGGTTAGAAGAGATATCGATCACCTCGGCGGCCATCTTACTGCTGGCGCCTTGCACCGCCGGACTTGTAATCACTGTTGATCCCTTGGAGAAAATAACCCACACCGTTGGGTTATGAGTGTGTATATAATCGCTGTATGTAAGACAAAAGATAATACAAGTAACATACTTTAAAATTTTTTTATTTATTCTTTTTAATGTCAGCCATCAAACGGATCGTAAATACGTTAGCAAGGAATGCATCATTCCCCTCCCACCAAATATGAGCCGATCGAATCTACTCATTCAATTTGAACTCACTTAGTTCCCCCTCCCGAAATTTCAGTGGAGTCATCTTTTGTTCATCATCTCATTCATTCTCCTCGCATACCGGCGGACACGCTCTGCGTCCATACTGCTCTCTCTCTCTCTGCTTTCCTTGCCCCGCCGCCATGCCTTGAAACTACTCATTACCTCTCTACTCTATCTTTTCTCTCCAAACACTGCGTAGGATCACAGATCAATACAACTTTGTGAAGTGATTCCCCTCTTAAGAGTAGAGCTCTCTCTTTCCCCGCCTTTTTTTTTCAGACCAGAATGCAGAGGATTTTTTTTTCCGCCCCAATGTTTCTGCAATGATAACTTAGACATTTCGCTCACATTTATCTTTCCGACACAGTTACTGTATGAATATATGCTCCCCCCCCCAAAAAAAATTGTGGATCAAGTATGAGGTAAATTAAAAATGGCGTCCCTTGGAAATTACATTTTTACGTTCCATTTGTTGACCACCTTTGTACAAATCTTAATTATAACCGTTATCTTGAATGCTAAAGTGGCATCTCGAGAGTAGCAGCAATTCATTTGTGTTAGCTTGTACAAAGCACATCCGCGTTGCGGCGAGGAGAACTTTGCGCAACCGACACTGTCACGTTTGTGGGCAGCAGATGGCGAGCGTTTTATCAATTTGCCACGTGAATGCGAACTGGGAGCTCTCGAACACAAAATACAAACTTGAATACATCGAAATAATGGCACATCGGGTGAGACTGACGTGCCGGAGATGCAGACGACGCCGCGGATTTGCCGTCGGGTAATTGCTGTGTGCTCCAAACCGTTCGCACTCACGTTCACGCCTGCGGTCACTAATTGGGGAAGCGATGAAATCGCCCGCTGGCTAGGTAGCGCGTAATTAGTCGAATGAGCATCAAACCCACTTTTTGATGAATGCTAAATCTGTCTGTTTCCGTCAAAATAAGCCCAATGATCAAGAGCGAATGGCCAATTAACCTGCCCTAGCGCTCGTCTCGCTAAAATTAGCCCAGTTTTTAGCCTGCGGCTCAATCCCTGCCGCTGCTCACTCGGCCCGCATTTATTGCCGGGCCATTTGGCGAGGACGACTTTCTCGCTGACTGGGGTGGCACTTGTGGTTCGCGATGACATATGAGGCTTTGAGAAGTTTGCCATCCTGTTCTCAATCAGTTACCTCAACCACTAGGTGGACCTTGTCACCTCGGTTTCCATTTATGTCGTCGTTTTTCTTTTTTTTTGCCTGTTTCTCTCAGTCGGGATTGAGGTGAGAGCAAAATGTGGATCCAAGTGGAAGGCAAGCATTGGAGGATTCTCACAAAGTATGAAAAAAAAATTGTGACAAAACTTTGGTAGAATAATGAAATCTATTAAATAAAAGTATGGGAGCCACCTGGGCTGCTGCAGATGTGTTTTTGTGTCTCATAAAACTTGCCACCTTGTATTTTTAAACTTTTTTTTTCAGTGTCTGTTGCTTCTCTGTTGAAATGAAAAAAAAAAGTGAGTTATTGTCAATTAAAAACAGATCTAACGGCAAGGACCCCGACAGGAAATTTACTTTTGAGAATATTACACACCAAACAAAACATCACCGGTATTCTAAACACTCGCTTTCATTTAGCAGCTGGCACCTCTCCAACTTTTAAACAACCCCTTTTCTTTTTTTTATTTTTGAATCCCCCCCAGCTGCATAGAAGAAAATTGCATTTATTTGATAAAGCGCGCTCATTGACTCCACTTTCATCTGGGAGCTATTGATGCGATGTCAGCTTGCCGGAATGCAATGTGAAGGAAGTGTTAGGAATCCTAAAAAAAATAAAATAATAATAATAAAATAACTTCAAAACATAAAGCCTGATGGGAATCATGAATGCAATTTGGTTGTGCATTCTTGTCACTCCCAGTCTCAAGTCCTGCGATAAGTCAAGTGACCTCAAGTCTGCTGGTTCGATATTCATCGATGTGACTTGAAATTTTTTTGAGGGTTGTTTTTGTCTAGGCAAAATTAATAATACATCTCCTCTGTACTCGTAGAGGATGACGGATGGCCTTTTGACTTGTTTTTAGTATCTTTGATTGAATAGCCGCATCTTGTTTCCAGTCGAACAAATGAGTTTCAGTAGCCACCACCATCGGGTTTGCCCTGAAATGAGGTCCTTTTTTATTAGCCGTCTCTCCAGGGAGTAAATCGAAGTTAGGCGAGCGAGAAAGTGTGTGTGCGCGAGTGCTGGGGGGTTGTGGAGGGACTGGCAAATCGTAGTCATCTCTTCGCTCAATGGATGCGCTTTTGGTCTTGAACGAAGTAGAAACGGAATACAAAGCAGTCGTGATCAAAATAGGAAATTGCAGCTTCCTATTTTACATTCCGCCCGTGGAGAGTCCCAAACATTGTCAGCGGATCGAGTTGAGTCTTGTGTCATGGTGGAGATGAGCGTCGTCATTACTAAGCAGGTATTTCACAGCAGAACGGAGGCTGTTTTTTTCTTTTTTCGCAGAAGCGAAGCAGATGGGAGGAGTCAGGACCCTGACACGACGGAAGTGA